>NW_026652215.1:9643565-9955507 GCF_028018845.1 Melospiza georgiana
GGGACCCTGGGGTGGCACAGGGGGACAGGGACCCCCCCGGCAGCGTCCCCGTGTCCCCCAGGGCCAGAGCCTGGGCCAGGGCTCCTTCACCCTGCTACCAACAAGGGCTTGGGAGCGCTGAAAGAATCCCCGGCAAGGGATCAATAAAAAACAGATTTAATATTAAGGGACAGCAGCACAAAGTTCCTTGGCAAGAGTCACTCTGCTCCTGACTGGGCACTTCAGGCACACCAGGGAAACAAAGCAACAACAAAACCAAACAGAATCCAGGCAATCAAACCAGAAATTAACTGAGAAATGTCCCTCTGTGTGTGTGTGACACAAGTGAGGGTATGGATAAAAGGAATATGGCCTAAAGGCTTAACAGGCCTCACACTTAACAGGACTTAAATTACACCTTAAACATGACCAATACCTTAAAGATCAAAGTTTAGCAAAACAACAGTACTTAACCCTTTTTAACCTTACTTATAACCTATGACTTAGCAATTTAACAGAGGAATAACACTTAACAATATTTAACTAAACCAATAGTTTAAATAAATATGTAACAATTTAGCAAAAGAACAACTCTTAGCAGCATTTAATTTAGCTTAGACCTTGTGACTTAACCTTACTTACTGATATCTGGATATCTGACTGACTCAGCTATCCAAGGCACTCCAACCCCTCAGAGTGCAGCATTTCTGCCACATTTCCCCAGCACAGGCACTCCTGTGGGCACACAGACACCAAGAGTCAGTGCAAGGCACCTGTGAGCAATTCCCCTGAGGGCAGGAAATGCTCCCTGTGGATCCTTTGGCATCTCCCCAGCGGGTGAAGGGCCGAGCCTGGAGGAGTGGAGGGATCGGCCCAGGCTCCGTTGTTGTTCAGGATCCCCGAGTGCAGCAAACAGGAGAGTTCCCGGCTGGGAGAGGCCCCACTCAGAGGGAGTCGCTGGCCCAGGAGAGCTCCAAGGGCTCCTTTTGGAGCGCTGTTTGCAGGGCCCCAAGAGAGGGGCTGCAGTCCCAGCAATGGTTCATCCTGGCCACACTTGGCACCAACAGCTTTCTTTGGCAGTGTGAGAACAGGGATGTTGTGCCACTGAGGGAACAAAAACAGGTCCCAGGGCTGCTCCTACAGGAACCAGGAGCTGGCTGGGCAGCAGCAGTGCCTGGAGCAGACAGTGTTTGTGATGAGCTGCAGAGGAGCTGAGCCCAGGGGCTGTTGGCCAAGGCCCAGGCCCAAGGAGCATTTCTCAGCTGGCAGGGCTGCCTGAGAAGGGGAGGGGGGAAGGCAGCAGCACAGGGCCCATGGAACCAAGGGAGCATTGTGACACTGGGGCCCTGTAAGACCAAGGGACCATTGTGACACCAAGGGGCCTCATGGAACCATGGAGACCATTGTGACACTTTGGGGTGTCATGAGACCAAGGGGCCATTTATGACACTGCGAGACTCCACGGAGCCAAAGGTCCATTATGACATTGCAGGGTCTCATGAAACCATGGGGAGACCATTAAGACTCTTCACTGCCTCATGGAACCAGGGAGCCATTGTGACACTGAGGGGACTCATTGAATCATGGAGACCATTGTGATACTGCAGGGCCTTATGAAACCTAGGGACCATTGTGACACTGCTGGACCCTTTGGAAACAAGTCACCATTATGGCACTGTGGGGCCCCATAAAAGCAAGGGAACACAGAACAGCTCTGGCTGGTTTGGCCTCCCAGGGACCATCTGACTGGTCCAGCTGACCTTGGCATGTTGAGGGTCTCTTCTCTTCTGCTGCTGGAACACTGGGGCTCCATGTTTTCCTTCCTATGGAAATGATCTCTCCTCCTCAAGCATCCATGACCAGAATTGGGATTTTACCTCCTAATTTCCTTATATCCAGTGATTGTTCCAATAGGAATATTGCCAGGAGAAGTCTGTCTTGCAGTGGTTTCACAAGGGTCATTTCCCATATCTCCTCAAACCACTGGGGAAGGTTCCATGCTTTCCTTCCCATGGAAAAGAACTGTCCTGCTTCTCCAGGTGCCTATGGCCAAGATTGGGCTTCCACCTCCAAAATTCCCATAATCCAAAGACTGCTCCCAGACAAAATCTGCCATTCCTGACAAGTCTGGCTGGCCTTGGCCTAGTCAGTCTCTCACCTGCTTTTCAAACATTAAGCTCTGTGCTTTCCTTCCTATGGAAAAGAACTGTCCTGCACCTCTAGGCACCCATGGCCAGAATTGGGATTTCACCTCCAACATTCCCTATTCTGATAGACTGGAGGAGATTGTTGGCTTGAAACATTTCATGTGTAGGGGAGGAAGGGGCAGGTCCAGCCTTGCTCTGCCCTGGAACCCCAGTCCTGCCCTGCCCTGTGACCCCAATCCCCCCAGAGCCTCTATCCCAGCCCAGCAGTGTCTGCCAGTCCCTGGCACAGCACAGGCAATGCTCCACAGCCACCTCTGCAGCCCCAGCCCAGCTCCTGAGGGACCAAATGAGCCTAAGTCCCACCGGGGGAAAAGGCCCAGGGGTATTGAAGGCTGACCACAAGGCAAGCACACATCTTGGCCCAACCTCCTCTTGGAATCTTACCAGTACTGGAATCCAGGAGCTGGTACCTGTGTATGTGCTTTTCTGGATCTTTTTTGCCTTTCTCTCTTTCTGTGTCTTCTTCTGTTTCTGTGCTCCTGCAAATGTTGAGTAACTTAAAATTGAACAGGCTTAGAGTTTGTGAAGTTGAATGGGCCAAGTCAATGCTTTCAGAAGTGTTTTTTGTTGACTGATTATCTGTCGTATTTTGACAGGAGAAGAATTTTAAAAAGTAATACAAAACTTTTTGTGTAACTGACAATCTGTTAAACCACTAAGATACTGAACATGCCTCTGTTAAACACAAATGTTAAAGACAAAAAATCCCAGGAACCTCCTCTTTCTTTTCCAGTCAAAAAAGAAGCAGCAAGCCCTAGCCCTGGCCCCCATCTCAACCAAACCAAACCAAACCAAACCAAACCAAACCAAACCAAGCAACCCTGCTGTGGGCTGAGCCCCTTCCCCCCTCCCCAGGCTGCCCCCCTCCATTGGCCCCATTCTGACCAAACTAAACCCCAACAACTACCAAACAGGAAAACAAAAGAGGCTACAAAACCCAACCAGAACAAAGCCAGTCACACAACATTAAAATCTTACTATCAAGTCCCCTCCCCCCAACACAACTAACACCAAAACCACTACAACCTACAACCCATACAAAATAACCCTACAACTAAGAACTTAAACACAAAAAACCACAAAAAGCAGCCAGAAAACCAGTCCTAATACAATCCAACCACAACTTCCACTGCAAGTTACCAGCAGATCAGGTGTAAACCCTTTCAAAACTTCAATCCTCTCTCAAGTAAAAGAAAAAAACAAAATACAAACATTTAAAAGAAACCATTACACCATCAAAGTCAGCAAAGAACAAATTAAATACCCCAAAAAAAGAAGAAAAAATACCTTAAGCTTAAAACTAAAATCCTCTTATAAACTATAATCAAAAAAACTCCTTTCCTTTGTAACACATAAAACTTTAAAAAATTATTCCAAATAATATCAAACAAAAACCTCCATATTCAAATGAACAAATGATAAAATAACTGTGATTTCATAAAAAGTTCAGGCTGAAAAAAAAAGTAATCCAGTACCCCCAAGAGAAGATCGCTATTCCCAGAGATAAAAATAATTTAATAAGGAAATAATAAAAACTTTTACCTTTGAAGAACTCATCTTTAAAACAATACCCCATAGGTTTACATGGCCCATCAACACGCTGTAAAAAAGCTTGTAGCAATAAAACCAACTACACAATAACAAAGTTACCCAGACAACTGTTATCCATGACAAAAATAAGAACAACAAAAAAATCTATTTTTAACTCTTGTAAAAAAATCTCCATAACCTTAACAAGCTGAAAAAAGACTATTCTAGAAATCGCAAACTAACTAGAAATTTTAAGTTTTGTTTCTTTACATTGTCAGTAAAAAGAAAAAGTTGTAAAGAAAAAAAAAGGACTCTAAAATGTTTATTTTTAAACTTACCACTTTTTTTCTTTTAGTTACTTTTAATAAAATTTTCTTTATACCCTTTTAAAATTTTAGACCTACTTTACTGTTCTCCTAATCCTATCTCTCAACAAAATGAATTCATAAATTATTAACTGACACTAAAATTCACCCTCATAAATGTATTAATTAAAAAATGTCAAAATTAGAAAATCCTAAATTAAGAAACCAAAACCCCTACAATGTCATATTAAACATTTTGCCAAAGTTTCTCTGATTTTCTAAAGATGCCAAAAATGACTGTTTGATTGTTTTGAGCTCCTGAGAATCTCTTGGTGGTATTTCTCCAGTACATCAAACTCAGAGTACACAAATAATTGTAATTCCTCTTAAATGTCTCCTTGAGAGAGTTTTTTGGGGAATGGAGGTCAGGGCTTGTCTGTCCTGCTTGGCACAGCCCAGGCAGGGCTTTCCCAGCCACATTCCACGCTCCATTTCCCAGCTGGAGCCCCTGGTGCCTCTGAGTTGTGCTGCCCCAGCCCCAGGGACGCTCTCCTTGTCTGCCCATTCCCCCACGGTCTCTGGGCAGGGATGGCCTCAGTGGGGGCTGCTGACATCCTCAGCACCTTGAAGGCTGCTGCTGAATTTTCCTGCTCCAGACGCTTGTTCAGTTTTCAGCTCTTGAGTGCAGGAATTCAGTGTCCCAGGGCTCATTTACATTCAGAACAGCTAAACAAGCCAAGCCTCAGGGAATAATTTGATTTCAGTTTCCAAATCTTTTGTGGTTAATAATAGCGATTTCTAAAGTGCATTCAACTGAATATGTTCTATTTAAAAAAGTGAGAAAACATTTTTTGGTCCTGTTTAGGGTTTTTTTCCCCCTGTAAATAGCAATATTCAATTAGCACTGAATCCAAGTACCTCCTCATGCAGTTTGAATAGATATGAAAATCAAGACCCTTCATGGCTGACAATCAATCAGACTCTGTCCCTACCCTTACCCTACCATTTCCCCCATCCAAGCCCTGGCACTCAGAGCAGCCTTGTGCAAATCTGAGCTCCCTCCAGCCCAGGCTGCTCCTGCAGCTTTCAGCTCCTCGGCTCCAAATCCCACCTGCTTTCCTTGGAGAAGGAGCTGCCCGAGACACAGAGGGACGTTCATTTCTTGTCAGCCAACAAAGCCAAGGCAAGGCACAGCTCCATCAAATGCAAAAGTCATTCCTCTGCTGGATATTAAATCCACTTTCCACAGCAGACAATCTCAGAGCAATGGAAAACACCTTTTGCGCCCGGCACAGATCTCAAGGTCCCCCCAAACCCATCCTGCCCTGAATATGCCCAGATTTGCTCTTTGCACACACAAGTCACAGGCTGAAGTCAGGAGCTCCCTCCATGCCCAGAGGGAGGAAGAGAGAGAAAGAGGATGAAGAGCTCTCCCGTGCAGAGCCAAGGTCCAAGTGCCCCTGCAGTGGGAACCACAACTCATCAGGTTTGTGTCCTTTGGGCTCAGGGCCTGGTGACAATCAGAGGCACAGAAAGGTTTCTTGCCAACAAACACAAGTTGAACATTTGAACAGTTTAATAACCTTCACAGATCTTCCCTCGGATCTCTGGAATGTCCCAGACGCATCTGACATGTCCACCATCCCCAAAGGATTCCTATGCAGGAACAGTTTTAGACATAGGTATAAGAAAAGGTAATTCTGTGATAGATATAAAGACAATTAAGATGTCACCTTATGTGATATTTATTTAAACTTCAAAAAGTTTGGGCAACTCCCTGAAGCTCAAAGCATGAAACCAGTCAGTTGAGAGGCACTTGAATGACCAGAGAGCATCTGGTGGAGGAAATCTGGGACCAATGGGAAGAACAAATATCCAGCTGGTCTAGTGAAGAGATGTCCTTAGACATGGCCATTTCATCAGGAGAGATGGAAGCACTTGATGGAAAAGAGAGAGAATAAATGATAGACTGATTATTGGTGACACAAGTAGATGGGAAGATCAGTATTTCTTCTCCTGCCATCAGTACATTGCCTGGAAATCCCTGATTCTGATAGGAAAACGTTGCCATTCCTTAAGAGTACTCAAATGACACAGAAAATAAAGATTTTCTTGTATAATATGAAACTAACAGGTATTAAAACCTGTGCCACTTTCCAGGCAGATATCAGCTGTGTGCCCATGAACAGGCAGTGCCACTTGTGCCCTGAGGCGCCCAGCAGGAATTGGACTCCTCCGAGACCACCTGAGGGAAACCAGAGCACCTTGAGCTGCAGGTCCCTGACAGACCCGCAGAGCTCCTTTCCCATGAAAATCTGCTCTGCTCCAGTCTGAAACAGAGCCCAGCATGGTGCTGGGATCATCAGAGAGCTGAGGTGTGCGCTGAAATTCAATGCCCTCCCCATCCCACATAAGCCCTGCATTTCCCTCCTGCAGACTTGGTCTCCAGCACAGCCATGGAGGCTCTTTGGGCTCTGGACTGTTCCTGCAGCCCCCAAGGGCAGCTGAGCTCTGCCTTTGGCACAGTCAGGCCTGGCCAGCGCAGGCCATGCTCAGCAATGTCTTGTGTGTGCCTGGCCTTGCTGTCAGCCCCGGCAGCGGCTGCGTGGCCCCTTTGTGGCCCTGTGCTCACCCAGCCATGGTGGCCCAGCCCCTGTGCAGGCCCAGCCCAGGCCAGGAGCATTGCGGCTGGGAATGGCCCCTGTGCCGTGGTGCCCACAGCAGCCTTGGGGCTCTGTGCCCCATGGCGTCCCTGCTGGGAAGCCTCTGCCAGCTCCTGCAGAGCCCGTGGCACCTGTGGGGCTGCACAGACAGCCCTGCCCCGGGCTCTGGCAGCCTCTGGGCCAGCAGAGAGGCAGCCAGGGCTGGCCATGGCCGGGAACAGGCCCTGAGCCCTGCAGGAGGATGAAGCTCGGCCACAGCCAAACTCAGCCCAGGACAAAGCTGAGCGCAGCAGCCAGGGCTGCCAATGCATGGGGACAGAGGCTGGCAGTGACAAATGTCCTGGGCCCCCTCCCTGCTCTGTGCATGCCACCAAGGGCACAGAGCAGCCTCCTCTCGGCCACTTGCCTGTTTGCAATGCCTTGCACAGGCGCTGGCCCTGCCCCACAAGGCCTGGCCTGAGTCCTGCCCCTGCACGCTCAGCCAGGCTGAGATGGACACTGATGGTTTCTGGGCCAGGCTCTCTGAGCCCAGCCCAGCTCCCTGCAAGCTCTGCCATCTGCCCTGAGCTCTGGGCAGCACCAAGGGCCTCTCCCCAGCCCAGCCCAGCCCAGCCCAGTCAGCTCTGGCCCCACAGCTCTGCTCAGGCCAGGCTGCTCTGGGTACTGCCCCACGGCCTCAGCCCCTGGCAAGGGCACAGCAGCAGCTGCAGCTGCCACAGGACTCAGCCCCAGCCATGGGGGAAGGTGCTTGGCCAAGGCCAAAGGAGGCCCCCTGGCTGCCCTGCTCCCCTCTGCCTGAGGCGTTGAGAGCTCTGCAGCCCCTGCTGCCATCCCATCTGCCCAGGGCAGCACAAGAGCTGCGGCCTTGGGGCCCTCAAGAGCTGCTCCTGCTCCAGGCCCAGGGCCCGTGCCAAAGCTAGGGCAGCCACAAAGCTGTGCCCATTTCTGTTCATTGCTGCTCTGATGGGGATGGATCCTCAGCTACTTGGAGGTTGCTGTTCAATTTTACTCCTCTAGAGGCCTCTTCTTTCTTGAGCTCTTCAGTTCAGGAATTTAGTGACAGAGGCTCATAAATATTTATGCAAAACTCTTGAAAAAGAAAAGCCCCTGGGAATAATTTAAGTTTTCAATTCCTCTGTGGTTAATTAGATAGATTTCAGAAGTGTATTCAAAGTGAATATACTATGTTGAAAAAAATGCAGAGAGAGCTGCTCTTTTCCTGTTTAGTGTTCATTTCCTGAACATAAATTGGTATCAGCTATGTCCAGTTGGTATTGATCTCTATCACCTTCTTATGCAGTCTGAATAGATATGAAAATCAAGATTCTTCATGGCTGACAATCAATAACACTTTTCCCTCACCCTCTCCCCACCATTTCCCTTATCCAACCCCTGGCACTCCTATGGATCAGGAACAGTGTGGCTGGGACAACCAGGACAGTGATCTTCCCTCTTTTCTTGGCATTCGTTAGGCAGCACAGTGTTAGGTCACAGGCTGCCCAGGGAGGTGGGTGACTCACCAACCCTGGAAGTGTTTAAGGAAAGACTGGATGTGGCACTCACCTCCATGGTCTGTGTGACAAGTTGGTGTTGGGTCCCAGGCTGGACTTGATGCTCTCCAAGGTCTTTTCCAGCCTGGTGGATTCTCTGATGATTGTGACAGTGCAGGGTCCTGGGGAAGCAAGGGGCCATTGTGACACTGTGGGGCCTGGTGGCACTAAGTGGACTGTCGTGACATTGTGTACGACATGCTAGCACAGAGCTAAGGGGCCATTGTGACACTGGAACCAAGAAGAGCATTGCTGTGTGGTGCTCAGGATGAGGTGAGAGACTAGAATCTGACTCCATGTTCTCAGAAAGCTGATTTATATTATAATATAATATATATAATATAATATAATATAATATAATATAATATAATATAATATAATATAATATAATATAATATAATATAATATAATATAATATAATATAATATAGTATAATATAATATAATGTAATATAATATAATATAATATAATATAATATAATAATATTATATTATACTACATTACATTATACTATATATATAATAATATTATATTATACTACATTTTATTATATTATGTTATATTATATTATATTACATTATATTATATTACATTATATTATATTATATTATACTACATTATATTATACTATATTATATTATACTATATTATATTATATTATACTATATTATACTATATTATATTATATTATATTATATTATATTATATTATATTATATTATATTATATTATATTATATTATATTATATTATATTATATTATATTATATTATATTATATTATGCTTTTCAAAAACTATGCTTTAGAAAAAGAAGAATACAGACAGAAGGCTTAACAAAAATGATAATGAAAACTCACTACTGACTCCTCAGAGTCCAATACAGCCGATGGTGATTGGTCATTAAGTTAAAACAATTCACATGTTTGGATAAACGATCTCCAGACTACATTCCAGAGAAGCAAAACACGGAGAATCTGAGGCTTCTCATCTTCCCAGGAGAAGAAATCCCAGGGAAGGGAATTTTTAGAAAATATCACATTGACATTGGTACACTGCCAGACCTCATGGAACCAAGGATCCATTGTGACAATGCAGGGCCTCTGGGGACCAAGGGCCATTGTGACACTGCAGGGGTCCAGGGATCCAAGGGACTTTGTGACATCAAGGGTCCGAAGGAACCAAAGGGACATCGTGATACTGGGAGGCCTCATGGAACCCTGGTGACACCAAGTTGTCTGGGAGTGTTAATCTGCTGGAGGGTTGGAGGGCTCTGCACAGAGGCCTGGACAGGCTGGATCCAGGGGCCAAATCCAACAAGGTGAGGTTAAACAAGTCCAAGTGCTGGGTCCGCCACTTTGGCCACAACAACCCCTGCAGCACTACAGGCTGGGGACAGAGTGGCTGGACAGCAGTCAGGCAGAAAGGGACCTGCAGGGACTGATGGACAGCAGGCTGGACATGAGGCAGCATTGTGCCCAGGTGGCCAAGAAGGCCAATGGCTCCTGGCCTGGATCAGGAATGGTGTGGCCAGCAGGAGAAGGACAGTGATTCCTCCCCTGTGTTCTGCACTCTTTGGGCAGCACCTCAAGTGTTGTTTCCAGTTCTGAGCCCCCCAATTTAGGAAGTACATGGAGGGGCTGGAGCATGTGAAGAGAAGGGCAGCAAGGCTGGTGAGGGGTCTGGAACACAAGTGGTGTGAGGAGTGGCTGAGAGAGCTGAGGTTGTTTATCCTGGAGAAAAGAAGACTCAGGGAGAAGAGGCAGTGTTAGGGGACAGGTTGGACTTGATGATCTCCAAGGACTTTTCCAACCTTGCTGATTCTGGGATTCTCTGAAACCACCCTTGGAGCAGTCGTCGCAGGATGAGCCCTGGGCCTCCTGTTCAGAAGCTCCAGCAGCCCAGGTCCCTCAGCTTCTCCTGCCAGCCCCAAAGCCCATCCTGTCAGTCCTGCAGAGCCTCTGCAGCTCCTCCTCACTGCTCAGAAGAGGGAGCCCCAGAGCCAGACACAGCAGCCCAGATGTGCCCCCCTGGCCTAGGGTGCCTCTGGCGAGGGAGCAGCATGAGGCACTGCAGGAGCCTGCAGACAATTCCTGCAGCACTTGTAGGATGATCCTGCTGCCCAAGGGACGTTCCCATGGTGCCAAGTCAGGAACTGCAATGGGGAGTGGGGCCAGAGAGGAAAGGGCAAACAGGGATGGGCTGTTTGCAGGGGAGGGAACCGAGGTGGGCAAGAGGAAGAAATGTGTACCAGGGAAGAGTAAAGAAATCAAAGGTGAAGCAAAGGAAATGCTCAGGGCAGTTTGGGAGTGGCTGCCAGGCAGCCCTGGCTCTGAGCAACAGCGTCTGCAGTGGGACAGGAAACTCCCAGCTGATGGGAACAAACTTTCTGGCTGACTGCAGAGACCAGGACAAAGCTGAGTGGTTTCCCTGGTGTCCCCCAGCCCTTGCTGGCCCCAGGGGCTGATGGCATTTGTGCTCCCTCAGGTTCATGTCCCCACAGCAACAGCATGAGGGTGCTCCTGCCTGCTCTGTGCAATGCAAACAGGGGCTGCTGAGCCAGTGCTGCCGTGTCTGTGCCTGCAAGGATGGGGCACCTGTGTGAGCTGGGGGAGAGGCCAGGGCTGCAGAGGGGGGATGTTGTTGGCAGCTCCATGAGGACGCTCCAGGACACTGCCCTGGCCTGTGCAGCACAGTGGGGATGGATCAGCCCCTGCTCTGCTGCTCCTTCCCATCTGCCCCAGGGCCCTTGCAGAGCCCCAGCCATGCTGTTTGCGCCCAGCCTGCCCACGGCCAGCCTGGGGCTGCTCACAGGGCTTTTCTGTGCTGAGCATTGGCCTGGGTGTGTTCTTGAGAGAGCCTGGGCAAGGAGCCTGGAGCCCCCAGGCCCTGGCCTGAGGCGTCAGCGCTGCCCCAGCCGTGCCCATGGCCCGTCCCTCTTGCAGCCCTGGCACTGCCACCCCCAGGGCTGTGCCCGGCCCCGAGAGCACTCAGGCCCTGCAGCAACACCAGAGCCAGCAGGGCAGCGGGGCAGGGCCACGGCAGCAGCACTGGCAACACGAAGTGCTGCTGCTGCTGCTGCTGGGCACTGCTGCTGGGCCAGCACTGATCCGCCCCCAGCTCTGCACACAGACATTGCTGCTGCAGCTCCAGAGAAGGCAACAAAAGGGCATCTGTGCAGAAAACTCTGCTGGGGGATCCTGTAGTTCCTTTAAAGCCAGAGGGAGCGCAGCCCCTCATTGATGCAGTCTGTGGCGACAGGGAAGTTGGAGAGAAACAAAATGAGAAATGACACAAGGAATGGCTTTTCTTTGTGGACAACATGAATACCTAAAATGAAAGAAAAAATACCACCAAAACCAAACCAACAAGAAGTATCAATGATGACTTTTATTACAAGTGATCGGCAGAAATTGGCCAGCACATTTAATGTTCCTGAAAGCATCCAGTCATCATTGTCCACACGGCAGCCTTGAGCTCCTGGTTCCTCAGGCTGTAGATGAGGGGGTTCAGGGCTGGGGGCACCACCGAGTACAGAACTGACAGGGCCAGATCCAGGGATGGGGAGGACATGGAGGGAGGCTTCAGATGAGCAAATGTGCCTGTGCTGAGGAAAAGGGAGAGCACGCCCAGGTGAGGGAGGCAGGTGGAAAAGGCTTTGTGACGTCCCTGCTCAGAGGGGATCCTCAGCACAGCCCTGAAGATCTGCACATAGGAGAAAACAATGAACACAAAACAACCAAATGTTACACAGATGGAAAACACAAGAAGCCCAAATTCCCTGAGCTTTGAGTGTGAGCAGGAAAGCTTGAGAATGGCGGGGATTTCACAGAAGAACGGGCCCAAGGCATTGCCATGGCACAGGGGCACGGGAAATGTATTGACTGTTTGCAGAAGAGCATTGAGAAAGGCACTGGCCCAGGCAGCTGCTGCCATGTGGGCACAAGCTCTGCTGCCCAGGAGGGTCCCGTAGTGCAGGGGTTTGCAGATGGACACATAGCGGTCGTAGCACATGACAGTCAGGAGAAAATACTCTGCTCCCATGAAGAAGATCAGCAGAAAAACCTGAGTAGCACATCCTTTGTAGGAGATGTCCCTGGTGTCCCAGAGTGAATTGTGCATGGCTTTGGGGACAGTGGTGCAGATGGAGCCCAGGTCACTGAGGGCCAGGTTGAGCAGGAAGAAGAACATGGGCGTGTGCAGGTGGTGGCCGCAGGCTACGGCGCTGATGATGAGGCCGTTGGCCAGGAGGGCAGCCAGGGAGATGCCCAGCAAGAGGCAGAAGTGCAGGAGCTGCAGCTGCCGCGTGTCTGCCAATGCCAGCAGGAGGAAGTGGCTGATGGAGCTGCTGTTGGACATTTGCTGTGGCTGGGCATGGGGACCTGTTCATGGAGAAAGGACAGTGACAAGTCAGGATGGGCTGCTTTGAGCCAAGCCTGGGCCATTCCCCGCAGACTGTCCCTGTAGCCTTGTTCCTGCTCTGGTAAAACCTTCACGCATGTCCCAGCCTGAGCTCCAGTTGTTCTGGCTGAGTTTGCCGGGAGCAGCCAGGCCTGTGCTTAGGGGCTCTCAAGGAGCCATCCCTGCCCTGGTCCCCTGGATTTGTGGCCATGGGGCAGAGGGACAAGGATGAATATTCAGGATTTGACAGGGGAATCGCTTCTAATGCAGACAGGCTCGCTAGCATCTGCATTCACGGTCCTATAAGACATGAATAGCAGGACGTTTTTTTAGGAATTGTCTTCCTCCCCACCCTTCATTCGTGGCTCTCTGACGTCAGAAATCCCCAGCATTCCTGCTGCACTCAGAGTTTGCCACTGAGAGATGGGAGAGCCAAAGGATTCCCTGTGGCTGAGGGAAGGTGAGGGGCTGGATGGGCTTGTTCCCACCTTCTCTGGCTTTGCACCTTAGGCTGCAATCAGAGCACAATCACACTCCTGGGTCTCCCTGGAATAAACCAGACCCTGCCCAGAGCAGAGGGATCCCTGAATGTCTCACCCTCTCTCAAGGTCTCTGGGCAAGGTCTCAGCATCCCCTTGTGCCAAGGACACTCAGGGCTCCCTGGGCAAACCCAGCAGCATTTCCTCAGCTCTGGCAGCTCTGCCCTTCCCTGTGGGACATTCAGGGAACTCCCAGAGGCTCTGGCACATACTTGCACCCAGGAGGGCAGCTCAGAGCTTGGAAGGGCACAGCAAGGAGATCCCCGGCTGTGCCCATGATGGGATCTCAGGGAGGGGGCTCAGCTCATTCCCCTTTCCCATGGACTGCTTTGCCCACAGCCCCACAGGTGCCAAGGAAGCTTGGACACCCCATTCCCATGGACACACCCCTGCCTGGCAAGAATGCCAAGGGCACAGCCTAACTCAGCTGCTGCAAACGCCAGAGCCTCTCTGAGAGCAGCAGATAACAGTGACAATATCAGGGCAAGGCAGAACCACGAGAAGATGTTGTGGTGTTGTGCCTGAGAGAGCAGGGCAGAGACAGCCGGGCACTCAGGACAGTGTTCCCATGCCCAGCTGTGCCCAGCACCTCCCACACACCAACAGTGCCCTCATCCTGCCCCCAGCACTGCTCTCTTCAGCCCCCTCTCCCTCCCTGAGCATGTCCTTTGGCCTGGACATTCCCTCCTGAGAGGAGCCTTGTCCCTGCCAGCGCTCACAGAGCCCATCCCAGCCTGTGTGCCCTGGCCGGGGCCCTACAGAAACCTGCCTGTGTGCAGGGCCCTGGCTGGGGCAGGCTCTGTGTGCAGCTGGGCAAGGGCAGCTCAGGAGAGCCCTGCTGGGCCCTGCAGAGGTGATGCTGCTGCTGTCCAGGGCTGAGGGCCCTTTGGGAGGCTCCCAGCAGAGACACTGACCACCCAAAGTTACAATTCTGGAGTCAAACATTCGTTTGATGATCCTGTGTGTCCCTTTCAACTCAGAATGTTCTGGGATTCTGGGATTACAATTCCTCTTCTGCTTCTCTCACCCCCCTGTTGTCTGTAATCCAAAGAAAAAAAAAAAAAAAAAAAAAAACAAACCCTTGCAACAATGTCAGAACAGTGAAGTAAAAACCAGACATTAATTGGAAACTTCCAGGTGTCCCAGTGGGGATTTAGCACATCCTGGCCCCTGATTTCAGCAATTTATTAAGGTTGATTAATTAGGATATTTAACAGGAACATCCAATAGCAGATTCAGTTGCCCTGGTTACCCATCCCTGGGTCAACCCATTGGAGTAGGTCCAAAGGCTTCTTTGCCTTCCCTTTTTATTATGACTGCTCATATTCTGGTCAGAAACCAGAATGTTCTTCTTGTAGGTCCTATTCCTGATAATAAGACTATAAAGTGTTTCAGGACTGTGTTTAGACAGTTAGCTTATTGTTCTAAAATCTAAGAGAAAGGTTGACAAACATATTGGGGTAATTAAAGATTATAGTTATGGAAGAATTAAAGGTTATAGTTCTAGAAGTATATAATAGTAATTTGACCTAATTAAGAGTTTAATAGAGTTAGGGAAATATTATAGTTTTATAACTATATAATAGTAATTTGCAGAGCTACAAAGAGATGAAAAATGTATAAAAACAAAAATCTTTATGTCATCACCCTAACCTTCCCACTCTACTCCAAGCAGGAAATTGAAAACACTCTCATGAAAGCTCCTGATCTTTCCAGCAATCCCATGCTTACCTTCTTTGGGAAGTGTCCTCCGGAGCTGTGCCCAGGGTGGTCTGGAGCAGCCCTACCCCACCCAGCCCCTCTCAGCAGCAGCCCCTGCCCTGCTCAGGGTGGCTCCTTCCCCCCACAGCTTCTCTCCAGCACTGGGAGCAGCTGCCAGGGCCGGCTGAGAGCTGTCCCTGGCAGGCAGCAGAGTCCCTGCCCCAGCACAGCACCATGGGCTGCAGGACCCTGCTCTGCAGGACAGCCCTGGGCACCCCTGGCTGCAGCCCTGGCTGCTCAGCCCTGCAGCAGAGCCTGGCAACAGGAGCTGCCTTGGGCTGTGCCTGGGCTGGGGTAGCAGGGAAAGCCAGCCCTGCCCTAGGGCCACAGCCCTGCCCTGGAGCAGCTCTGAGAGTCCTCCTGAAAGGTCCTCAAAGCTGTGGGATATGCCAGCTCCAGGAGATTCCTGCAGGAACTGCAGCTTCTCTTCCCACAGCCAGGGAATGACTGTTTCAAACCTGGGCTGATTTCTGCTACAGTGAGCCCTGAGTGAGCTCTGCTCTGTGCTCCCAGCCCAGGCTGAGTTTAACCCCTGTGTGCCCCTGTGCTGTGCCCGGGGTGGCTGCAGGCGGTGCCCCAGCCCTGCTGGGCTGTGCACAGGAGCTGCTCCTGGCCAGAGCTGTCTCTCTGCAGCGCTGCCCTTGCCAGGAGCTGCCTCTGGGCCAGGAGCCTCTGTGCAGGTTTTTCAAAGGACTTTGGGTTTGGCTTTTGTCTTGGAGTCTCTGAAAGGTTTGTGCAATCATGGCCTCCAATTATCTGTTGTAATTAGTCTCTGGAGAGGCTTTGTCAGTAGCAACACTCAGTGGGGCTCATTAATACTTCAGGGTACTTCAGAATTTTTAAGGTACTTGGTGTTTCCCTTTTGATACAAAGTCTGTGAGAGCTTTGTGCAATCATAGCCCAAATTTTCTGCTTTAATGAGTCCCTTGAGAGCTTTGCACTGACACCCAGTAGTGCTCATTAATACTTTGAGATACTCAAGGTTTTTAAGGTGCTTTGGATTTTCCTTTCTGCACTGAGTCTCTGAGAGGATTTCATGCCATCCTGGCCTCCAATACTCTTGATTCCATGAGGAGCCTGTGTTGGGGATGGGCCTCAGTGGGACACATTCATGCCTGAAGACACTTTGGGGTTTTTGTCTGTCTTTGACTTCTGGAAATGTTTGTGCAATCTCTTCTCAGACCCTGAGGTTCAAGGGCTCAGCTCCAAATGCATGATGAGGCTCATGAGGATCAAGCAAGTCCTCACAAACCATGGCTCTGCCTTGATTTCCATCTTCTGTTGTGCAAATCACTAGGAATTTCTTCTTATATAGTTATGGAGAAATATTTCAAAGAGCTTCTAATAAATCCACATTCCTGTTTTAAAGGTATGTGGTTCTCTTTAGAGCAGAGGTAATTGCATCATTCAGTGACTGATAGTGACGCAGGGGCTCTCCTCAAGTGGTCTGGCGTGATCAGAGAAGCTGTACCTTGAGATCTGACCCTGTGTGGACCACCTTACTCCACATTCACCAACCCCATCCTGTCCCTCCTCTGTTACTTGAGGCCAGCTTAGCTTGGAGAACTGGCTGCACTCAGGCTAAGAGGAGTTTTCTTTTTGTATTTTAGTAATCTAAAACTCCTGAGTTCTCCATTGAATACAGACACCCTCCTCACATATGTGCCAAGCCCACGTGCCACCAAGATCACTCCAGACCTGCCCTGGGCCACCTGTGAGGGTGTGTGGAGGCCCAGGGGCCCACCATCAGAGTCTCAATCCCCTAGACATGGAGGACTGGTTCCAGATAAGAGGAGTAGGCTTTCAGGTTAGGGTGAGATGCTTTCTTCTCCCATTGATCTTTGCAGACACATGATTTATGGCATGTTATGTTACCCCATTGGCCCATTGGTGTAATTACCCTAGTTCAACTCCTATTGCCCATGTTTGTTTAGTCCTAGAATGTTCTTCTCTCTGTGTCCCTCCATTGACCCTAGTTTGCTGCATTCCTTCACCCTTGTTTCCCTATTGGCTGACCTGACCTCTGACCCCTCCTCTGCACCATTTCCCCCCATATCCATTGGACTCTGACCCTCAGCTCCACCCTCACTACCCCATATAAGGCCCTGTTCCCTCAGCCTACACCCTGTCTTTGTCCCTGGAGCCTGTTCAGCTGTGTACCCTGTTCCTGTACCAATAAACCCAGTTTGCAAGAGATCATATGAAAGCCCATGCTACCCATTATATCAGCATTCTAAGGTAGCAGTCAGCTTTGGGCTCATGAGTGCTGGACACTCCAAGGGCCTCAGTAGAGTCACAATTCTACACATGGCACCCGAACGGTGACCAGATTCATTGAGGTTCCTGTGAGCATCTTCAGCAGTGATCCTGCCAGCCAGATGTCACTGGAAGCTGTACGCCTTTGGGTCAGCCACAACACTGAAGTGAGACTAGAGTTTTATCAAATCTCACTAAAGTAGAAGTTGACCATCCCTTCAAGATCCATGGGACCAACTTCACTGACAGCCCCATAAGCTCCACTTTGACTGAAGATTGTGCCTGTGAGACTGAGTGACTGAGTAGCAGAGAGCTCCCAGGGGTTTGAGCTGTTGATTTTCCAGGCCTGTGGTTGGGAATTCCCTCTTCCATTGGGGGCAGCTATGGGAAATACTCATTCCCAAGCTGAAAAGGATGTTTTTGTAAAGTTTTGGAGACTTCTAAATTTAGAGGGTAGTTAATTTTCTGAGGGGAGTTTAAAAGGTATTGTTCATGGTTATTTGAGGAGCTTCCTGATATCTCTGTTGATTCTATCAGTTACTGTTTTGGGATTCTCTTGAAGAAAATCTTTATATTTTACAAACACAAGGGGTTTTAAAAGGTGGGAAATTTTATCCATTGTTTCATTCAATTTAATGGATCGTTTCACGGGTTCATGGTTCCAACCCTTTGTCCTGGTTTATTCAACTCGCCCCCCAGGTTCCCGAACCCACGTTCCCTTAGAACAGGATGGGAGATGGAGCCCATCCTTTGGAACAGACAAGCCATCTGCTGCCTGCCATCTCCTCTCCTTTTCTGTCTTCACCTCAGGGTGGTAGTGGCCATGCTGTCCTGAGATATTCCCTTGTCCACATTCCTTCATCCCCTGATCCTAATCCCCCTTTCCTATAAATCACAAGATGGCAATGCTCCTATGAGAGAGACCGCCATTTTAGATTCCCTTCAGCCTTCATCCCCATTTCCCGCCTTTGCTCCGGGTACCTCCCCTGTGACAGGTCCCACCTTGACGTTGGGTTCCGCCCCTGGAACTGGACATGGGGCCAACTGGAAGGAAGCCAGTTTTGCTACCAAAGGCCTTCAACACAGGGTGTTGCCAGTTGGCCAAATGCCCTGTGCCTCTGCCAGCAGACCTGCTTCCTCCACATCGGAAGAGAATGATAGCTTATCTGAGAGTGAGGATGAGTCCGAGGATTCTTGGCAGAGGATGCGAAGAAAAGCTGCAAAGGAGGGAGACTGGGAGGTAGTATCCAAGATTCAGGTGGCACCTGTGCAGTATAAGCAGGGGCCAAAACCTAAATGGGAATCTATTCCCCACAGGGAAATGAAGGATTTAGTAAAGGCCACAAAAGATTATTGGAGGGGTTCTCCCTATTTTAACAATTTGCTGGATGCAACATTTACTGCCCACACGATGGTACTGTATGATTTAAAACAGTGTACGAAAATTATATTGTCCCCTGCCGAGTTTATTTTGTGGAAAGGACTTTGGATAAACAAACTTAATGAGTTACCAAAAGGTTATGTTAAGGAAGAAGGGCAACAACAACTCATAATGGACCGCATTACCAGGGAAGGGACTATACCAGACTGAAATATCAGGCTGAAGTCCTCCCCCAGTCAATACCGGAAGATCTCAAAGGTGCTGTATGGTCTACCCTCCTCCAAACACCTGATGCTTCTACACCCAACAGTGACTTCACTGACATTTGCCACTGCCTGGACAAGAGCTATATCAAGATTGTAGATCGCCTTATGAAAGCACTGGAAAAACAGGTAGATGATCAAAAGGTCCGGGATTATCTTATTAGCAAATTAGCTTTCTGTAATGCCAGTATTGACTGAAGAAAGGTTCTGCATGCCCTCCCCCTTGACCCTGAGCTGACCATCACTCAGATGGTTGATGCTTGCGTTTGCCAAGCAGTCTCAGACCGTGACTCCAGCCTAGCAAAGGCCACAAGCCAGGGTGCAATGGAAGCACTGGTTGCAGCAAATGTGCTTCCCCACAATACAAAATTTAATAAAGGCAGTGGAAACTGTTATAACTGTGAGAAAACTGGACATGTAGCAAAAGACTGTAAATACAAGAGTAACAACCGTTCTCATTTTTCACCAAGCCCTCAGTCCCACAGCCAGTACCCAAACTGTTCCTGAAGCCAACAGCACTACCAGCCCTTGGGAAACTCCCAGCAGAGCACAAAATGACACCAAATATGAAGTTCTTCCGTTCCACCCTTCAATCGGTAATAGATGGAAGGGTGGCATACAATAGGTTACAATATAAAGATGTATTCTATTCCCATCCTCAAGAGCAGTTTAAACCAGGAGGGGCATTGTTTTATTCCTTATCTCCTGTTAATGGGCCCATCAATGTCATTCTGCATGACTCAGAGATAACTCCCTCCAGGAGCCATTTCTGTTTAATGGACCCACCGCATGACTCATAGAATGATATCAGCTCATTGTGAGATGCTCTGCCCAAGGGGAAGGAGCTATGCATCCCCATCTGGATATAATCTGGGGTTTGGGACAGAACAAGCTGCCTTTCCACTAAATTTCCCAGAAATTTCCTTTTCCACTGGATTTTCAGAGGAGGACTATACCCTTCACCAGGATCACTGCTTCAACAGAACCACATCTGCCCCTCCATGAGGACTGCAGCCACCATTCCAACTGACTGTTACCAACACCCTGACCAAATGGGTTTTAGCTTGTATTCTGATTTTTGAGTGGTTTTCTTTTGTATTATTACATGCGTATTAGTTTCTTTTATTGATTTCTTTTCCTAATAAATTGTATTTCTGACTTAGAGTCTCTCTCTGGTTTTTCTTTCAAACCAGAACTAATGGAAAAGCCTGAGCAGGTTTCCTGAGCAACAAACACCACTCAGGAACCACCTGCTCAGTCCAGGCTACCTGGAATGGTGTCACCTTTCTCCAAGGGAAAGTGTGAGCAGAAATGATCTCTGGGAGAAGAATTCTCTGAGTCTTGCAGCTGAATTCTCTGTCCCTGTCCTTTCCCTGGATCTCTGTTGTAGATAGAAGCTGCTGGTGCCGTCCTCACCGTTAACCTCTCTCTTGAATGCAAACAAATATTTCCATATGTATTAAGCAGGATTTGCCCTTGTTTCTACAAAGCTTTTGTGTTCCTCAAGGAACGAAGAGGCCCTTTTTTGCAGTGAGGGGGTGATGTGGAAGCAAGGAGTCAATTGTGACACTCAAGTCCCATGGAACCAAGATGCCATGGTGACACAGCAGGGCCACGTGGATCCAGTGGTCCATTGTGACACTGTGGATCCAAGGAGACCATGGAGACACCCCCAGAACCTTATGGAACCAAGGAGTCCATGGGGACCCAGCGGGGCTGCATGGAGCCAATGGTCCATGGTGACACTGCCCATCCAAGGAGTCCATTGTGACCCTGCAGAAGCTCATGGAGCGAGGGAGGCCATTGTGACACTGAAGAACTTCATGGCACCAAATATCCATGGTGACACATCCATGGGAACCAAGGAACTGCGTTTGGCAGTAGGGAAACTCATGGAACCAGGGGCTGTTGTGGCCCTACAGAACAAGAGAGCTGTGGACCTTGTGCCCTGGCTCTGCACAGCTCCTTGGGAGGCATGGCCGGAGCAGCGCCCTGGGAATGCCCAGCCTCAGAAATGCCTTAAGGGATCCATTTCACACACTGCCAGGGGCTGGAATTCCAGTTCCCAGCCAGGAAAAGATTTTCCTGCCCTTGAAGACAAAGCTCTCAAGAAAGGGCTGAAAGCCAAGTGGAGCAAGATCCTACAGTGATATTTCACTGCAAGCCTTCATAACTTCTCCCATGGTTGTTGTAGCTCGTGGATTGGGAAATAAATCAGGACAGGGTCTTTTGTGGGAGCTGCCCTTGGTCAAGGAAGACAATGAGAGAGAAACAGAGCATGGAAAGAAAGGCAGGAGAGAAAGGAGTGAACAAACACAATCAGCTGAGAAGGTGGCATTCTGAAAAACAAACCGGAATTGATGGAAAAGGAATGGGACAGAAATCAATAATTCTGAAAGTTTTATTTACTATCAAAATAGATCACATACACCCAGACCTACACAATCCTGATCCCACACCCTCAAATTTGTATGCCACTTCTCCCAATCTCCTTCCAACCCCATCTCATCCTGGAGGGTATGGAACTGAGTAATTTTGGCATAGGACAGAGTTTTTTTTTAGGTGGGAACCAGGCAATTCGAAGTTGGATTGAGCCTTTTGGGGTAAGATTGTGGTGTTTTCAGTGGGACTCAGTTGTTTTGAGGTGACAGATCAATCCATCTTGACCTTTGGAGTGCAAAGATGTGGAGAACACTTCCTGAAATCCCCCAAGAACCCACAAATCTTCCAGAATATGCCCCAAAACAATAAATTCCTGCTCAAGTAACTGTTAACTGATGGAACTTAAGATGTCTTTGATCAATATCTTTCATTTTAGTCCTATTTCAGGTGTTTTAAAGTGATAAAGAAAAATAAGAAGAAAATTGGGGCCAAACCAAAAGGATAACCAGCCAGGTGTCCTCCCAGTGCAAATCACAGGGAATGTAGGTCACCAGGGCTCTGCCTGATGTGGATCCTCCCATGGGGGATGGAGCTGGAGCGGTGCATGGAGGTCTCCCTGCAATTGGGGCATTTGCAGGGCTTCCCTTACCGGTGCGTCCGTAGGTGTCTGGTCAAGTGAGAGCTCATGGAGAAGCTCTTCCCACACAGGGGACACTTGTAGGGCTTCTCCCCAGTGTAGATCCTTAGGTGGCAGATCAAGTGGGACTTCTGCCTGAAGCTCTTACCAACATTACCCACTACTGTGGGTCCTCTGGTGGTAGATAAGGTTGGAGCTCTGGCTAAAGCTCATCCCACATTCCCGACACTCAAATAGCCTCTCCCCAGTCTGGATGCGCCAGTGTCTGACAAGGTGGGATTTCTGCTTGAAGCCCATCCTGCAGTCGGGGCAGTGGAAGGGCCTCTGCTTGGTGTGAATCCGCTGGTGCAGGAGGAGATTGGAGCTGGTTGGAAACCTCTTCTGACACTTGGGACATTCACAGGTCCTGTTCCTGGTGTGGATGTGTTGATGGATGACGAGGATGGATCGGTAGCTGAAGGCCTTCCCACATTCCCCACACTCATAGGGCCATCCTCTGGTGTGGATCATCTGGTGGCTGATCAGGGTGCTGCTCTGCCTGAAGCTCTTCCCACACTCCAGGATCTTGTGGGGCTTCTCCCCATGATGAAGCTGCTCATGGACCACCAGCTTCGAGCTCTGGCTGAAGATCTCTCCACCTTCCTGGCTCAGGGTGCGTCTTTCCTCCTAAGAGCATCCTGTGCTGGGTTTGGAGCCCACCCTCATGCAGGATCTCTTTGGCTTTTCTTCCCTGTTGGATTCCGGTTCCCTGGAGTCACTCAAAATGGCCTCTTCCTTGAGGTTCTGCCATGGGGATTTGTCCTGCCTAGTCTCCACCCCCAGTTCCTTGTCTGGGGGAGGAAGGACAAGGAGACAATGGGATTTGCCTCCGTGCCAGAGGGAAGGGGAACGAGATTCCCCCAGTGCATCCCTGGGAGGACGGCATTGGCAGCAGGGTTGTCCTGCAGCTGGGGGTTGTGCTGGGCTGGGAGATGGAGCAGGAGAGAGAGGGAAAGGGGCACTGAATTCCTCCTCACCTGCCTGGGTATCCCAGGGCTCCTTCCTGTTCCTCGCATCCTCCTCCTCCATCTGGCAAAGGTTTGGGGATGGGAAATCCTTTTTAGGGAGGAAAACAAAGGATGAGCACAGTGTTTTTTGTACTAGTTGTAAGGCAAACCTGGGGAGGGTCTAAACCAGAATTACAATTTAATAAAAAAATTTAGATCAAGACAATGATACAGAAACACTGCCTTAAACTGACAGAGTCAGGATATAACCTGACACCCTGTTGGTCAGGGTGGTGGCAGCAGTCCCATTAAATGGTGGCTGCAGTCCTGTTGGAGTGGTCAAGGTGATTCTGTCAAAGCAGTGATCCTGTAGAAGGGTCTGGTCTTTCTCTCAAGGTCCAGTGGTGGTTATGGAGCTCTTGTCCTCTGGGAATCCAGTAGGCAAGGTGCTCCTGGTGCTTCAAGCCTCAGCTTATATCCAGGTAGGAATGCTTGGATCCTCCCCCTGGGTGGAGCCTCCCACAATGGGATGATGGAATTTTATCAGTCCTGCAGTGGCACTCAATGGCCCATTAGCAGAAGATATCTCCCCTGGAGGGCGTTATCAGGGCTGAGTCATGGAAGAGATAAAGAACACTGCCCCACCTGTTTATAGCAGTTGATGAAGATGGGGATTGAAAACATGCATTTGGTTACATCTTACATTTCAACCTGAAACAGTGAGGTAATCCCTGCTCAGGGGGTGAACACCATCCCCTTACCCAAACTGGCTCAGGTGTAAACCCCCACCCTGGGAAGGCCACACACACAGGGGACAATGTCACACTTGCACCCACGTCAGGGGAGGGCTCTGTCCCTCTCACTGCCTTGATCTTCCTCCTTTGCTCTTTCACAGGCTGGGGGCCTTTGTCAAATGTGACAATCATTTTTCTCTTTGTCCGTCCTTGTCCTGTCACCTTGTGACAGCTTGTCCTGGGGTGACATTATGATGCTTGTATCCCCATTCATCTGTTCTGTGCCTTTAAGACCGGCTCTGAAGAGTGGAAGTTGTTTTTGGGTTTCTCTTATCAGGGACACAGAGACAGGCAGTACACAGGGCTGTTTTTTGCTTCTTGCTTTTGGCTTGCTGCTTTGCTTGCCTCTTTCTGCTCTCGCTTCTGCTCTGCTTTGGCCTCTGCTTATTAGCTAGCACTAGCTAAACAGTCCAAATTCCTTCCTGGACACTTTCTCTTCTCGTTTTCTTTGACCATCTCGAACCTTCTCCGGACTGGGGCCTGGGAACACCGAAGGTTTGGCTGCAGCAGCTGCCCCAGTGCCAGAGGGACTGAGAACAGAGCAACCACCTCCGAAAGAGACTTTCTGATTTTGTCATCTTTCTCAGAGTGATGTCATCTGGTATTGTTAATTTTGTGTGCTGGGGGGTGCTGTGCCTGAAATAAACAGGTTCTTTCCACCTCTCTCCAAGGAATTCTTCCCAAACCAGTTGGGGCGAGGGGCCGTGTGGGTTTGCTTTCTGGAGGGGCCCTCCTTTGCAGATTCTTTCACAAATTTGCCCTAAACCAGGACAAATATTGGCGCCCATCCTGGGGGCTCAAGAGAGTGGAAAAACCCTGTTTTGACTGCATTTTTGTTGCTATTATTCTGTGTTCATTTAAATCAGCTAATAGCCATGATTTTGAATTCATAATGTCTATTGGGGTGAAGGTTTGCATGCATTTCTGGTCCCTAGGGTTTTTTGAGATTTTAATACCTCTCTGGTCCCTAGGTTTATTTCCTTATCCATAAATAGCTTTAGTATTGCCTCTAAGACGTAGTTTTTACATCAGAGGGGCAGTGACCAGAGTAGCTATCCTCCTGGGCTTGGTGGCAATAATGTGCAAGAAGTTTATAAACATGCTAGGGTCTGCTCCAGGTATGAATGGTTCATGGCTGTGGTTATGCATCCAGTTTGTTGGAGGAGGAGCAGGAGGGAATGAGGTTTTTCAGCCTCTGCTTTCCTTCTCCTATGAATCTGTTGCATCACTAGTGAAGGATATTCAGTTTCCCCTCAATGTTAAAGAAACCATCTTTCTGATATTCAATCTGGTAACCTTCCTCTATACAGCCTGCTGCTTCTCTAGAATGAGGGCTGAGATTTCTAGATGGGCTGATGAGACCCCTGACTCAGGAGTAAACCCCGGTGTGGAAAATCCTAAGTGGTGTGGGAAATGGGAGGATATGGGCCAAATCCTGAAGGAATTCTCTGACCCTGTAGTGTGGGATTTTCCCCATGAACAAATTCAGGACCCACCTGGGGTGGCAAATATCTAAAAGAGAAGTACCAGGATGAGCCTAAGGAGAGGAAGGTCATTGCAGTGAGCTGGGCCCTGGCATATGCTTATCACACACTGCTAGATACTGTCGGGCAGCAGACAGAGGCAGGGGGGCAGGGAGATAAATCAGCAACTATCCCGGTGACTCAGGCTGCAGACAACAGCCCAGGCTCAAAGCCAGCATCTAAACCCATGGCTGTTGCTACCAGTACTAGAAGTGGGAAATGCACGGACAAGAGCAATCGACCAGGGGATGATGATGATGATGATGATGAAGGAAAAGGAACCTCACTGCCTCCTGACACAAAATCAGGAGTCAAAGCAGCAGGTGCAAGATCAGATGCCAATATTGAGTCCTTTTCCCTGAAGGACCTTCGTGGCCTACGGAAGGATTACACTCGAAGGTCTGATGAATCCATAATTAGTTGGCTGGTCCGTCTCTGGGATGCTGCAGGGGAGGCTACAATTCTGGATGGCACTGAAGCCAGGCATTTGGGATCCCTGTCACAGGATCCTGTCATAGACCAAGGAATGATGAGGGGGGCTAACCCTCACAGCCTCTGGGAACGGGTCCTAAGAAGTGTAGCACAAAGATACCTGTGTGCAGACGATCTCTATATTCAGCAAACTCAGTGGAAGACAATAGAGCAAGGGATCCAACGCCTGAGAGAAATGGCAGTGGCAGAGATTATCTTCTCAGATGATGTAACAACTAGGAACCCAGACTTGGTACCATGCACGTCTGTGAGGTGGCGAAAACTCGTACAACTTGGGCCACATGACTATGCTGCTCCCTTAGCCATCATGAAGAGGGATGAGAGGGATGAGACTGTGCTTGACATGGCAAGGAAGCTCCGAGCATATGCAGATGCTGTACATGGCCCGACACATGCCAGAATCGCAGCGGTAGAAACACGTCTGCAGAATTTAGAGGATAAGATAGAGGAGAACCATAAGAAGCTTAGAGAGGAGATTAAAGAAGACAGTCTCCAAATTTCAGCCATACAGATCCGAGGTTCTGGTATCCAAGGCAGACGTTTCCCAGATGGTGAGAGAAGGTACACCCCACGAGCTGAGCTGTGGTTTTACCTTTGTGATTGTGGGGAAAACAGGAGAAGGTGAGAAAGGAGACCTACTGCTATTCTGGCATGACGGGTACGTGAACTGAAGGAAGCCACCAGAAGGAAAGCAGCTCCAGTTGCCCAAACGGCCAGGTATGATGATGATGACATGTCCGACCCCCTCGAAGGAACATCCAAAACATACGTCCAGGGAAAGGATAACCAGGCTTAGAGGGGCCCTGCCTCTAGCCAGGTAGAGACTGGGGAAAACTGTGTTTTTTGGTCTGTGTGGTTTTGTTGGCCTGGCACATCGGAACCACAAGAGTACAAAGCTTTGGTGGATACTGCTGCGCAATGCACATTTATCCCATCAAGACATGTGGGGACAGAGTCTGTTTCTATTGCTGGTGTGACAGGGGGATCCCAGGATTTCACTTTGGTGGAAGCTGATGTGAGCCTAACGAGAAATGAGTGGAAGAAGCATCCTATTGTGACTGGCCCAGAGGCCCCATGTATTTTGGGCATAGTCTACCTTTGGAGAGGGTACTTCAAAGACCCAAAAGGACTCAGATGGGCATTTAGAATAGCTTCTGTATTGACAGAGGGCATCCAGCAATTGAACACCTTGCCTGGGTTGTCTGAGAATCCATCTCCAGTAGCATGCTGATGGGAGAAGAGCAACGAGTGCCAATTGCCACTTCCATAGTGCATCGACGGCAGTATAGGACCACTCGAGATGCTGTGATCCCCATCCATAAGATGATCCGAGAGCTGGAGAGCCAAGGGGTGGTCAGCAAGACCCACTCACCCTTCAACAGCTCCATTTGGCCTGTGCGAAAATCTGAAGGAGAATGGAGATTGACTACGGACTACCGTGCATTGAATGAAATGACTACACCAATGAGCGCTGCCGTGCCAGACATATTAGAGCTCCAGTATGAGATTGAGTCCAAGGCACCAAAGTGGTATGCCACTATAGATATTGCCAATGCATTTTTCTCTATTCCTCTGGCAGCAGAATGCAAGCCTCATTTTGCCTTCACATGGAGGGGAGTGCTGTACACCTGGAACCGACTGCCTCAGGGGTGGAAGCACAGTCCTACCATCTGCCATGGCCTGATCCAGACTGCACTAGAAAGGGGAGAGGCTCCAGAACATGTGCAGTATATTGATGACATCATTGTGTGTGGGAACACAGTTGCGGAAGTTTTTGAGAAAGGGAAGGAAATCATCCAGATCCTCCTGGGAGCTGGTTTCGCCATTAAAAAGAGCAAAGTAAAGGGACCAGCTCGTGAGATTCAATTCCTGGGAGTGAAGTGGCAAGATGGACGGCGTCAGATTCCTACAGATATCATCAACAAGATCACAGCAATGTCTCCACCCACCAATAAGAAAGAGACACAAGCTTTCTTGGGTGCAATAGGTTTTTGGAGGATGCATATTCCTGAGTACAGTCAGATCATGAGCCCTCTTTACCTGGTCTCCCGCAAGAAGAACAATTTCCAGTGGGGCCCTGAGCAGCAACAAGCCTTTGTCCAGATCAAGCAGGAGATTGCTCATGCAGTAGCCCTTGGCCCAATCAGGACAGGACCAGAGGTAAAGAACATGCTCTACTCTGCAGCCAGGAACCATGGCTTGTCCTGGAGCCTTTGGCAGAAGGTGCCTGAGGAGACTCGGGGTCGACCACTGGGATTTTGGAGTCGTAGCTACAGAGGCTCTGAAGCCAACTACACTCCAACAGAGAAAGAAATCCTGGCTGCCTATGAAGGAGTCCAGGTGCCTCAGAGGTAATAGGCACTGAAGCACAACTCCTCCTGGCACCCCGACTACCGGTGCTGGGGTGGATGTTCAAAGGCAAGGTTCCTTCCACTCACCATGCCACCAGTGCTACATGGAGCAAGTGGATTGCTCTCATCACTCAGCCCATATAGGTAAACTGAATCACCCTGGGATTTTGGAGGTCATTACAAATTGGCCTGAAGGTGAGAATTTTGGTGTCACAGATGAAGAGGAACAAGAACCAGTGACACGTGCTGAAGAGGCTCCTCCCTATAACCAACTGCCCCCAGAGGAAACACGCTACGCTCTTTTCACTGACGGTTCCTGTCGCATCGTAGGGATGAACCGGAAGTGGAAAGCAGCCGTATGGAGCCCCACATGACAGGTTGCACAAGCTACCGAAGGAGAAGGTGGATCAAGTCAATTTGCTGAACTCAAAGCTGTTCAACTGGCCCTGGACATTGCTGAGAGAGAGAAGTGGCCAAAGCTCTACCTCTACACTGATTCATGGATGGTAGCCAATGCTCTGTGGGAATGGCTGGAGAGGTGGAAAGAGGCTAACTGGCAACATAGAGGGAAACCAATTTGGGCTGCTGAAGAGTGGAAAGACATCGCTACCAGGGTAGGGAGTCTACCTGCGAAAGTCCGCCATGTAGACGCCCATGTACCCAAGAGTAGGGCCAATGAGGAGCACCAAAACAATGAGCAGGTAGACCAAGCTGCAAAGATAGGGGTGTCCAAAATAGACTTAGATTGGGAACATAAGGGAGAGTTATTCCTAGCTTGATGGGCCCATGATGCCTCAGGCCATCAGGGCAGGGATGCCACCTATAAGTGGGCACGAGACCGAGGGGTGGATCTAACCATGGACAGTATTTCTCAGGTTATCCATGACTGTGAGACGTGTGCTGCCATCAAGCAGGCCAAGCGAGTGAAGCCCCTCTGGTATGGTGGGCGGTGGTCCAAGTACAAGTATGGGGAGGCCTGGCAGATTGACTCCATCACACTGCCCCAGACACGCCAGGGCAAGCGCTACATGTTGACCATGGTGGAAGCCACCACTGGATGGTTGGAAACCTACCCTGTTTCTCATGCTACAGCCTGGAACACCATCCTGGGCCTTGAAAAGCAAGTTCTGTGGAGACATGGCACTCCTGAGAGGATCAAGTCAGACAATTGGACTCATTTCAAGAACAGCCTTATCAACACCTGGGCTAGGGAGCATGGCATTGAGTGGGTGTACCATATCCCCTACCATGCACCAGCTGCAGGAAAAGTGGAGAGGTACAACGGACTACTAAAAACCCAGTTGAAAGCTCTGGGTGGGGGATCTTTCAAGAATTGGGAGCAGCATTTAGCAAAGGCCACCTGGTTAGTTAACACCCGAGGTTCCACCAACCGAGCAGGTCCTGCCCAGTCTGAGTCCCTGAATGTAATAGAAGGAGACAAAGTCCCAGTGGTACATATCAGAGGTTTGTTAGGGAAGACTGTGTGGATCAATTCTGCCTCGAGTACAGACAAACCCATTTGTGGGGTTGTCTTTGCTCAGGGACCAGGCTGCACGTGGTGGATCATGCAAAGAGATGGAACAACACGATGTGTACCTCAGGGAGATCTGATTGTGGGGTAAGAATGATGTGCAATATCACTGTTCATTGGATGTTACTGCCATTGTCTGTACATTAAACCATACAGACATGAGATAGAGGGAAATGTGTAAGTGTTTAATGTCTGGGCAAGTGGAAGATGGAGAGGGAAATTTGTAAGTGTTGAAGGTCTGAGCAAGTGATAGATGGAGCTTTAAGTGACTGAAGTGAAAAGGAGGAATCCTGCAGCTCTGTAATATAGGGCCTGGATTCAGTGGTCCAGTGTGGGGATGTGATGAAGGCATGATGGGTATTGCTTGTAATTTTGGAGAAACAGATGGAAATATGAATAATGCATGATGTGTTGTAGTATGTTGATGATACGGGGATAAGGGGTGGAATGTCCTGGGGTGACGTTATGATGCTTGTATCATCATTCATCTGTTCTGTGCCTTTAAGACCGGCTCTGAAGAGTGGAAGTTTTGTTTGGGTTTCTCTTATCAGGGACACAGAGACGGGCAGTACATAGGGCTGGTTTTTGCTTCTTGCTTTCAGCTTGCTGCTTTCCTTGCTCTCTTTTCTGGTCTCGCTTCTGCTCTGCTTTGGCCTCTGCTTATTAGCTAGTTTAGCTAAACAGTCCAAATTCCTTCCTGGACTGTTTCTCCTCTCCTGTTTCTGTGACCATCTCGAACCTGCTCCGGACTGGGACCCGGGAACACCGAAGGTTTTGCTGCAGCAGCTGCCCCAGCGCCAGAGGGACTGAGAACAGAGCAACCACCCCCGAAAGAGACTTTCTGATTTTGTCATCTTTCTCAGAGCGGTGTCATCGGGTATTGTTCATTTTGTGTGCTGGGGGGTGCTGTGCCTGAAATAAACAGGTTCTTTCCACCTCTCTTCAAGGAATTTTTTCCCAAACCGGTTGGGGTGAGGAGCCGTGTGGGTTTTACTTTCTGGATGGGCCCTCCTTTGCAGATTCTTTAACAAATTTGCCCTAAACCAGGACAGTCCCCAAGGTCCCCAACGTCCCCAGTGCCCCCAATGTCCCCAAGGTCCACAACCTCCCCAGTGCCCCCAATGTCCCCAATGTCCCCAAGGTCCCCATCACCCCAACATCTCCAATGTCCCCAGTGTCCCATCACCCCAACATCTCCAGGGTCCCCAATGTCCCCAATGTCCAAACATCTCCAGTGTACCCGAGGTTTTCCAATGTCCCCAAGGTCCCTATCACACCAGTATCTCCAAGGTCCGCAGTGTCCCATCACCCCAACGTCTCCAAGGTCCAAACATCTCGAAGGTCCCCATCACCCCAACATCTCCAAGGTCCCCAATGTCCCCAACGGCCCCAACACCCTCCATGTTCGCAAGGTCCCCAAGGTCTCCAAGGTCCCAAACATCGCCAGTGTCCCCAAGGTCCCCATCATCCCAGTGTCCCCCAGGGTCCTAAAGGTCCCCATTGCTCCAACATCCCCAGTCTCCCCAGTATCCTCCATACTCCCAAGGTCCTCAAGGTCCCCAACATCTCCAATGTCCCCAAGGTCTCCAATGTCCTCAGTATCCCCAAGGTCCCATCACCCCAATATCTCCAGTGTCCCCAATGTTCTCCAATGTCCCCAAGGTCCCCAAGGCCCCATCATCCCAGTGCACCTGATGTCCCCAGTGCCCCCAATGTCCCCAAGGACCCACAGGTCTCCAACATCTCCGATGTCCCCAAGGTTCCCAAGGTCCCCAGTGCCCCAACATCTCCAATGTCCCCAGTGTTTTCCAATGTCTCCAATGTCCCATCACCCCAACATCTCCAGTGTGCCCAAGGTCCGCATCATCCCAATGTCCCCAAAGTCTCCAATGTCCCCATCACCCCAACATCTCCAATGTCTCCAACATCTCCAATGTCCCCAAGGTCCCAAAGGTCCCCAACATGTCCAATGTGCCCAACAACCTCCATATTCCCAAAGTCCCCAACGTCCTCAAGATTCCCAAGGTCTCCAACATCTCCAACATCTCCAAGGTCCCCAAGATCCCCATCACCCCAACATCTCCAACATCTCCAAGGTCCCCAAGGTCTCCAAGGTCTCCTCACTCGTGTCCCCTCTCCCCCAGGCTCGTCCCCGGTGTCCTGCCACCCTGTCCTGGCGGGTGACGCGCTGCTCCTGGTGGTGGCCCAGCTGCCCCGGGTGTTCCTGTGGGGCGCCGGTGGCTTCGCGCCGCACGCGGACATCCTGCACATGGACAACCCACACTGGGACATCCCGTCATGGGGACATCCGGCACAGGGACATCCCGCACTGGGACATATGGTTATGGGGGTCCATCAGGGTTATGGGGTCATGTGGTTATGGGGGTCCATCAAGATCATGGGAGTAACCAGGGTCATGGTGTTATGGGGTTCCATCAGGGCCATGTGGTTATGGGGGTCCATCAGGGTCATGGGGTTATGGAGGTCCATCAAGGCTGTGGGGTTATGGGGGTCCATCGGGGTCATGGGGGTCCATCAGGGTCATGAGGGTTCATCAAGGTCATGGTGGGTCAGCAGGATCATGGGGTTATGGAGTTCCATCAGGGTCATGGGGTTATGGGGATCCATCAAGGTTATGTGGTTATGGGGGTTAATCAGGGTCATGGGGGTCCATCAAGGTCCTCGGGGTCCATCAAGGTCCTCGGGGTCCATCAAGGTCATGGGGTTATGGAGGTCCATCAAGGCCATGTGGTTATGGGGGTCCATCAGGGTGATGTGGTTATGGAGGTCCATCAAGGTTATGGGGTTATGGAGGTCCATCACGGTCATGTGGTTATGGCGTTCTGTCGCAGGAAGGAGACCAGGACACCAGATGGTTCATCACAGGTCCAGTTTATTGAAGAAAGCTTCAAACACTTATACAGCAAATAATAGGCTTATGAATATTCTGTGAGCCAAGCAATCTATTGGTTAAACTATTCCATGAACTCTTCCTCATTCCTTAGGGGTTACATCTCTCTTTTCTCATGTCTCTTTCACTATTTGTTATCCTACTACAGCTAGGCCCAAGGACACACTATCTCACAGGTGCAGGACTTGGAATTAGCCACGGCTTTGTACTTTTCCAATCTCCAGCCTCCTAAATTTCCCAACACTTCCCCTGTTTTTATTTTTTATGAAAAGCAAAATTGTATGGGCTAACTGTGTCACACTCTTTGCAACACAAAAACAGGTAATTCTAACAACTAAAGAGTATTTCAAACAGTGTTCTCAGCTAGCAAGGTTTCTCTCTTACAAGGGATCTAAGCCAGGGAAACAAACAGAAAAGGCTATCACTATTTATAAGATATGCTATATAACAGATACAAAAAGGATTCTATGTGCTACAAGGCTCAAACAAAACTCAGGTGTGCTAATACAACTTACAAAAATAAGCTAAAGGAGTAACATGTGCGCAGGTTTCACCTGCATTGATTGTCTCGAAAGTTTGCTTTCTATTCTCAAACAGCAGATATACTTCAAACAGGAACAGCTTTACTCTCAAATGCTTCTGATTGTCTCTTTTAACTTAAGTTTCTCTGATGTTCACACAAGAACAGTTTGCACACTTTTAATTCATAAAATAAACGTCTATCATAAAAGCATAAATCTATCTAACATCACTTAAACTTAATAGTACCTAGAATTAAAATACTTAAAACATTTAAACTTAACAAAACTAAACCTGAACAATATTTAACATTTAATGGCACTTAATAGATAATTTAACTTAAACTGCTTAGTAACAAATAAAACTTACTATAGAAAGAGAATATAGCAATTACTATAACTTACTTACAGGCCTGATTCTAAAATACTAATCTAAAACAAGTTTCTTCACGTATTTGCTGCAGCATTTTTATACTTAAATGCACTTAAACATAAAAAGATTTTTTCAAGGTATACCTGTGGAGAAATTCTTTTGAATTCAGTGCTTGCTTTTACATTTATCACATCTAAACAAAGCTTAAAAAATACAAAAAACACACTCATTACATCTTACTTCTACAACCATTTAACACATTTTTAACAATTTTAAATTTTTTCAAAATATAATTTCAGAGTTTAATGTTCTACTGACTGAGTTAGTTGGGCTTCTGATATTTAAAGTCTCTTTCACAGTCTCTGCTAGGAAAAACAAAAAGTCCTTTTAACTTAGGTGAAAAACGTCTTGACCGTAATGGTCCTCGGTGTCCTTTGTTTATTATCACTGGCTTCTTAATTGCAGTAGCAATCTTTCTTTTGTTGACAAGAGTCACATTTATTATGCTGTTAGGTCCCACACTGAAGCTTTTGCTGGCTGCAGGGCGGAGGGAGAGCGCTCCCGCTGGAAGAAGCGCTCCGGTCCCGCGGCGCTTGTGTCGGAGGGGGCGAAACCCCCCGCGGCTGCCGCCACTGCCGCCGCTGCAGCGCAGCATTTCAGGCGGCCGCTCACCGCAGCTGCTCCCCATGGCGGAGCGCCCATGCCGAGTTCGGAGCAGCACAGCCTCGCAGGCGTCCCGAGCCGCAGCTGCTGCTGTGCACTCAGAGACATGCTGAAGTGTATTGTATATCACCCACCATGGCTTGCTCGGTTTCTTTGCTGACTTATCATCTTCTAACACTGCTTCCCACAGTATATCCCCAGATTTTCTCCATTCCGAGAGTTCATGTGGGTTAAGGAAAGTTTCTTCAGTGTATCCGTAGGCTAATAACAAATCTATCCCCTTTATCCCTCGCCATTCTAGATACACGGTGGATAATTTATATGCTGCTTGCCTTTTCACACCTCTTTCGTGAGCGCTCTTGACGCTTTCCAGGCTTCTGGCAGCAAGTATGGCTCAGGTCATCGATGTGAACCCCGAGGGTGCTTAAAAATTCTGGCACCTATGATTTAAAATATATTATGTTGTTGTCATTTACAGAATACACCCTGTGGGAAGAGGGATAAAAGTGTTTATTATGCTAATAGCAATGAGTATGCTAATAATGAGGCAAGGGCGGAATTGACAATCAACCATCTAGCTGGAGAAGGACAACACAGCCTACCAGATGATCAAGCAGCAGGTATCCTCACAGAAGTATTGGATGATATCAAAGAGATGGCTTTGCAAGCTTTAATCGAGATATCAGATGGCAGCACCCCCAATTTGAACTACCTTGGGTGGCTGCAGCTAAAGCTTTAGGACAATCAGACCATCTTGGGTGCCTGTTAAGTAAGCAAACCAATGCTACCTCCCTCACATTGTGCGGCCTGCTCTCAGACATAGAGACCATCAAACATGCCACCTTGCAGAACAGTGATAGAGTTTTTACTCTGGGCACATGTGCATGGCTGTGTAGACTCTGAGGGCATGTGTTGCATGAACCTCTCCATCCACAGCGAGTCAATCCACAAGAGCATTCAGGTACTTGAAGGATTCAAGAAGCTTCAAGTGGAAAAAAAAGACTGGTTCAATAAACTCTTCCAGTCCAACGGACTAAAGGGTTGGATGATGTCTAGCTAAAACAGGACTATTAATTCTCTTAGTGGTTGTTGTTGTATTGTTAATTTTCCCCTGATTGTTTGAATGCTTTTAGAAAGTCTTACAAAATTCTTTCAGTTCCATCTTTGTTGTAAAACAGAAAGGGGAAAGATACCCAACACAGGCTCCTCATGGACTCCTTGGAGGAGAGAATTGGAGGCCAGGATGGCACAAAAACCTCTCAGAGACTCAGTGAGGAAAGGAAAATCCTTAAAAGTACCTAAAAGTATTCTTAAATCCATAAAGTACCTTAAAAACTTTGAGTATCTCAAAGCATTAATGAGCCCTTCTAAGTTTCAGTACAAAGCTCTCAAGGGACTCGTTAAAGCAGATAATTGGGGCCATGATTGCACAAACCTCTCACAGAGTCTGTATCAAAAGGGAAACATCAAGTACTTTGAAAAAACTGAAGTACCCTGAAGCATTAATGAGCCCCACTGAGTGTTGTTACTGACAAAGTCTCTCCAGGGACTAATTACAGCAGCAATTGGAGGCCATGATTGCACAAACCTTTCAGAGACTCCAAGGCAAAAGCCAAACCGAAAGTCCTTTCAAAAACCTGCAGAGAGGCTCCTGTCACAGAGGCAGCTCCTGGCAAGGCCAGCGCTGCAGAGAGACAGCTCTGGCCAGGAGCAGCTCCTGTGCACAGCCCAGCAGGGCTGGGGCACTGCCTGCAGCCACCCCGGGCACAGCACAGAGGGGTTAAACTCAGCCTGGGCTGGGAGCGCAGAGCAGAGCTCACTCGGGGCTCACCAGAGCAGAAATCATCGGAGGTTTGAAACAGCCATTCCCTGGCTGTGGGAAGAGAAGCTGCCGTTCCTGCAGGGATCTCCTGGAGCTGGCACATCCCACAGCTTTGAGGACCTTTCAGGAGGACTCTCAGAGCTGCTCCAAGGCAGGGCTGTGGCCCTAGGGCAGGGCTGGCTTTCCCTGCTACCCCAGCCCAGGCACAGCCCAAGGCAGCTCCTGTTGCCAGGCTCTGCTGCAGGGCTGAGCAGCCGGGGCTGCAGCCAGGGGTGCCCGGGGCTGTCGTGCAGAGCAGGGTCCTGCAGCCCAGGGCACTGTGCTGGGGCAGGGACTCTGCTGCCTGCCAGGGACAGCTCTCAGCCAGCCCTGGCAGCTGCTCCCAGCGCTGGGGAGAAGCTGTGGGGGGAAGGAGCCACCCTGAGCAGGGCAGGGGCTGCTGCTGAGAGGGGCTGGGTGGGGCAGGGCTGCTCCCAGCTCCAGACCTGCCTGGGCACAGCTCCGGAGGACACTTCCCAAAGAAGGTAAGCCAGGGATTGCTGGGAAGATCAGGAGCTTTCCTGAGAGTGTTTCCAATTTCCTACTTGGAGAAAGATGGGAATGTTGGGGTGGTGACAAAAAGTTTTTTGTACTTTTTACATTTTTATATATTCATAGCTCTCCAAATTACTATTTTATAGTTACAATACTATAATCCTTACTTAACTCTATTAAACTCTTAACTGTATTAAACCACTATTATATTCTTATGTAGCTTTAATCCTGAATTAAATCTAGTATGTTTCCTTACCTTTCTCTTAATAACCTGTCTAAATATATTCCTAAAATGCTGTATAGTCCTGTTCTTTTATATAGTTCTGAAATACTATATAGTCTTCTAGGTACTGGACATATAGGAGCATTTTGGGTTTTGAGAATGAGCAGAATATGAGCAGTCATTATAAAAAGTGAAGGCAAAGAAGCCTTTGGACCTACTCCAATGGGTTGACCCAGGGGTGTGTAACTAGGGAAACTGAATCTCCTTTAGGATGCTCCTGTTAAATATCCTAATTATCAACCTTAATAAATTGTTGAAATCAGGAGGTGGGTGTGCCCTTTCCCACTGGGACACCTGGAAGTTTCCAATAAGTGTCTGGCTTTTACTTTACTTTACTCTTCTAACACTGCTGCAAGGGTATTTTTTTCCTCTTTGGATTATAGACAACAGGGGGATGAGAGAAGCAGAACAGGAATTGTAATCCCAGAATCACAGAACATTCTGAGTTGAAAGGGACACACAGGATCATCAAAGGAATGTTTGAACATTTACACAGACTCCAGAACTGTGACTTAAGCTGGTCAGTATCTCTGCTGGGAGCCTCTCAAAGGCCCTCAGCCACTCCTCAGCCCTGGAAGCAGCAGCATCACCTCTGCAGGGCCCAGCAGGGCTCTCCTGAGCTGCCCTTGCCCAGCTGCACACAGAGCCTGCCCCAGCCAGGGCCCTGCACACAGGCAGGTTTCTGTAGGGCCCTGGCCAGGGCACACAGGCTGGGATGGGCTCTGTGAGCACTGGCAGGGACAAGGCTCCTCTCAGGAGGGAATGTCCAGGCCCAGGGAGATGCTCAGGGAAGGAGAGGGGGCTGAAGAGAGCAGTGCTGGGGGCAGGATGAGGGCACGGTTGGTGTGTGGGAGGTGCCAGGCACAGCTGGGCAGGGGAACACTGTCCTGAGTGCTCGGCTGTCTCTGCCCTGCCCTCTCAGGCACAGCACCACAACATCTTCTCTTGGTTCTGCCCTGCCCTTATATTGTCAATGTTATCTGCTGGTGTCAGGGAGGCTCTGGCATTTGCAGCAGCTGAGTCAGGCACTGCCATTGGCATTCCTGCCAGGCAGGGGTGTGTCCATGGGAATGGGGTGTCCAAGCTTCCCTGGCACCTGTGGGGCTGTGGGCAAAGCAGTCCATGGGAAAGGGGAATGAGCTGAGCCCCCTCCCTGAGATCCCATCAAGAGCACAGCCAGGGATCTCCTTGCTGTGCCCTTCCAAGCTCTGAACTGCCCTCCTGGGTGCAAATCTGTGCCAGAGCTGCCCTCCTGGGTGCAAATCTGTGCCAGAGCCTCTGGGAGTTCCCTGAATGTCCCATGGGGAAGGGCAGAGCTGCCAGAGCTGAGGAAATGCTGTTGGGTTTGCCAAGGGAGCCGTGAGCGTCCTTGGCACAAGGGGGTTCTGAGACTTTGCCCAGAGACCTTGAAAGAGAGTGAGATATTCAGGGATCCCTCTGCTCTGGGCAGGGTCTGGTTTATCCCGGGAGACCCAGGAGTGTGATTGTGCTCTGATTGCAGCCTAAGGTGCAAAGCCAGAGCAGTTGGGAACAAGCCCATCCAGCCCCTCACCTTCCTTTAGCCACAGGGAATACTTTCCCTCACATCTCTAAGTGGGAAACTCTGAGTGCAGCTGAAATGCTGGGGATTTCTGACCTCAGAGAGCCAGGAATGATGTGTGGGGAGGCAAACAATTCCTAAAACCAACTCCTGCCCTCTATTTCCTTTAGAAATGGGAGTGCAGACACTACCAAGCCTTTCTGCATTAGGAGTGGTTCCTCTGACAAATCCTGAATATCCAGCCTTGTCCTTCTGCCCCATGGCCACAAACCCAGGGCAGTGGGGCAGGGATGGCTCCTTGAGGGCCCCCATGCACAGGCCTGGCTGCTCCTGGCAAACTCAGCCTGCACAACTGGAGCTCAGGCAGGGACTCAGGTGAAGGTTTGCCCAGAGAAGGAACAAGGGTGGGTGAGTCCCAGCAAGACAGTCTGCAGGGAATGGCCCAGGTTTGGCTCCAAGCAGCCTCTCCTGACCTATCACTGTCCTTTCTCCATGAACAGGTCCCCATGTGCAGCCACAGCAAATGTCCAACAGCAGCTCCATCAGCCACTTCCTGCTGCTGGCATTGGCAGACACGCGGCAGCTGCAGCTCCTGCACTTCTGCCTCTTGCTGGGCATCTCCCTGGCTGCCCTCCTGGGCAACGGCCTCATCATCAGCGCTGTAGCCTGCGGCCACCACCTGCACACGCCCATGTTCTTCTTCCTGCTCAACCTGGCCCTCAGCGACCTGGGCTGCATCTGCACCACTGTCCCCAAAGCCATGCACAATTCCCTCTGGGACACCAGCACCATCTCCTACATTGGATGTGCCACACAGCTCTTTTTCTTTGTGTTCTTCATTGGAGCAGAGTTTTATCTGTTGACCATCATGTGCTACGACCGCTACGTTTCCATCTGCAAACCCCTGCACTACGGGACCCTCCTGGGCAGCAGAGCTTGTGCCCACATGGCAGCAGCTGCCTGGGCCAGTGCCTTTCTCCATGCTCTGCTGCACACGGCCAATACATTTTTCCTGCCCCTGTGCCATGGCAATGCCCTGGGCCAGTTCTTCTGTGAAATCCCACAGATCCTCAAGCTCTCCTGCTCACAGTCCAACTTTAGGGAACTTGGGCTAATTGCTGTTAGTGTGTGTTTAGTATTTGGCTTTTTTGTGTTCATTGTTTTCTCCTATGTGCAGATCTTCAGGGCTGTGCTGAGGATCCCTACTGAGCAGGGACGGCACAAAGCCTTTTCCACCTGCCTCCCTCACCTGGCTGTGGTCACCCTGTTCATCAGCACTTCATTTTTTACATACCTGAAGCCCGTCTCTATGTCCTCTCCATCCCTGGATCTGGCCCTGTCAGTTCTGTACTCGGTGGTGCCTCCAGCCCTGAACCCCCTCATCTACAGCCTGAGGAACCAGGAGCTCAAGGCTGCAGTGTGGAGACTGATGATGGGATTGTATCTCAAACATTAACCTTCTGGCCAATTTTTGCAACTCACTTGTAATAAAAGCCATCTTTGATACTCCTTTTTGTTTTCATTTTGGAGGTTCTTTACTGTTGTTTTTATTTTTTTCATATTTACACAGAGAAATGTCACTTTTTCTGCTATTTCCCATTTAATTTCTCTCCACCTTCCCTGTGGTCACAGACTGTGCCAATGAGGAGCTATTCCCTTGGTGGGTTTTTAGGGAACTAAAGGATGTCCCAGCAGAGTTTTCTGCAGAGATGCCCTTTTGTTGCCTTCTCTGGAGCTGCAGCAGCAATGTCTGTGTGCAGAGCTGGGGGCAGATCAGTGCTGGCACAGCAGCTGTGCCCAGCAGCAGCAGCACTTGGTGTTGTCAGTGCTGCTGCCATGGCCCTGCCCCGCTGCCCTGGTGGCCCTGGTGTTGCTGCAGGGCCTGAGTGCTCTCGGGGCCGGGCACAGCCCTGGGGGTGGCAGTGCCGGGGCTGCAGCAGGGACAGGCCATGGGCACTGCTGGGGCAGCGCTGACGCCTCAGCCCAGGGCCTGGGGGCTCCAGGCTCCTTGCCCAGGCTCTCTCAAGAACACACCCAGGCCAATGTTCAGCACAGAAAAGCCCCGTGAGCAGCCTCAGGCTGGCCGTGGGCAGGCTGGGGGCAAACAGCATGGCTGGGGCTCTGCAAGGGCCCTGGGGCAGACGGGAAGGAGCAGCAGAGCAGGGGCTGATCCATCTCCAGTGCACTGCACAGCCCAGGGCAGCGTCCCAGAGCGTCCTGTTTTGAGCTGCCAACAACATCCCCCCTCTGCAGCCCTGGCCTCTCCCCCAGCTCACACAGGTGCCCCATCCTTGCAGGCACAGACACGGCAGCACTGGCTCAGCAGCCCCTGTTTGCATTGCACAGAGCAGGCAAAAGCACCCCTTTGCTGTTGGTGTGGGGACATGAACCTGAGGGAGCACAAATGCCATCAGCCCCTGGAGCCAGCAAGGGCTGGGGGACACCAGGGAAACCACTCAGCTTTGTCCTGGCCTCTGCAGTCAGCCAGAAAGTTTTTTCCCATCAGCTGGGATGTGCCACTGCAGACGCTGTTGCTCAGAGCCAGGGCTGCCTGGCACCCACCCCCAAACTGCCCTGAGCATTTCCTCTGCTTCACCTTTCATTTTTTTACTCTTCACTGGTACACATTTCTTCCCATTGCTCACCCATATTCCCTGCCCTGAAACTGCCAATCCCTGTTTGCCCTTTCCTCTCTGGCCCCACTCCCCATTGCAGTTCCTGACTTGGCACCATGGGAACGTCCCTTGGGCAGCAGGATCATCCTACAAGTGCTGCAGGAATTGTCTGCAGGCTCCTGCAGTGCCTGGTGCTGCTCCCTTGCCAGAGGCACCCCAGGCCAGGGGGGCACATCTGGGCTGCTGTGTCTGGCTCTGGGGCTCCCTGTTCTGGGCAGTGAGGAGGAGCTGCAGAGGCTCTGCAGGACTGACAGGATGGGCTTTGGGGCTGGCAGGAGAAGCTGAGGGACCTGGGCTGCTGGAGCTTCTTAAGAGGAGGCCCAGGGCTCATCCTGCAACTGCTCCAAGGGTGCTTTCAGAGAATCCCAGAATCAGCAAGGCTGGAAAAGACCTTGGAGATCATCAAGTCCAACCTCTGCCCTGACACCGCCTTGTTTCCTCTGAGCCGCCCTTTGTCCAGGATAAAGAACCCCAGCTCCCTTAGCCACTCCTCACAGGACTTGTGTTCCAGACCCCTCACCAGCCTTGTTGCCCTTCTCTGCACACGCTCCAGCCCCTCCATGTCCTTCCTAAATTGGTGGGCACAGAACTGGACACAGCACTCAGGGAGCTGCCCAAGCAGTGCTAAGCACAGGGGAAGAATCCCTGCCCTGCTCCTGCTGGCCACACCCTTCCTGATCCAGGCCAGGAGCCATTGGCCTTCTTGCCCAGCTGGGCCCACTGCAGGCTCATGCCCAGCCTGCTGTCCATCAGTCCCTGCAGGTCCCTTTCTGCCTGGCTGCTCTCCAGCCACTCTGTCCCCAGCCTGTAGCGCTGCAGGGGTTGTTGTGGCCAAAGTGCAGGACCCGGCACTTGGAGTTGTTAAACCTCACCTTGTTGGGTTTGGCCCCTGCCTCTATCCTGTCCTGGAGCCCTGCTCCCAGCATGAGTCCAGTTGCTGCTCCTGTGTCCTTCCAGTTTCCTTGTCAGTCCCAGGATGTTCCTGGTCACTTCCCCTCACTCCTGGCAGGATCCCTCCTCTTCCCAGTATGAGCCCAGGCACTCACAGTCATTCCCAATTATGATGCAATTTGTCCCCAACATGACCCCAGTTTCTCCCAGTTGCTCCCACTTTCATCCAGTGTATTCCCAGTTCTACCAGTTGCCCCTAGTATAGTCCCAATACTTCCAAGTATGATGTCAGTCTCTCCCAGCAGGGCCCCAGTCACTCACACTTGCCCCCAGTTGCCCCCAGCATGGTCCCAGTTCCCCCAGCACATTCCCAGTGGCTCCCGGTGTGGTCCCAGTCACCACCTGCATGGTCTCCGGCACTCCCAGTATATCCCAGTTGCCCTGAACATTTTTGTAGTCATTGCCAGGCACTCCCAGTTACCTCAGTGTGGTTCAGCTGCCCCCAGTTTTATCCCAGTCACTGCTAGGAAATCCCAGTTGTCACCAGCATGCATCCTGTCATTCCCAGTTGTTCCCAGTTCCTCCCAGTGTGTGCACAGGCAGCTCCCAACATGGGCCTGGTAGCTCCCAGTAACCCCAGTCAGGGTCTATTGACACCCACTATAGTCCCAGTAGGGTCCCAGTCACTCCCAGTATGATGCCAGTGGTCCCCAGTGGGATCCCAGTTGCTCCCTGTCAATGCCAGCAGGACCCCAGTAGTGTCCAGTATGATCCTCATGACTCCCAGTCTCTCCCAGTATATCCCAGTTGCCCCCAGCATGCTCCCAGTCACTGCCACTTCCTCCCAGTTGCCTTCAGCCTGATTCCAGTTGCCCACAGCCCCTCCCAGTCAATCCCAGTATGATTCCAGTCACCCACAGTGTGATCCCAGTCTCAGCCAGCATGGACCCAGCTGCTCCCACTGTGATCCCAGTATGATCCCAGCTGCTGCCAGAATAGTCCCAGTTGTTCCCAGTTCCTCCCATTATGATCCCAGTTGTCCCTAGAATAGGTCCCAGTCCCTCTCAGCATGGTCCCACTCACTCCCAGTTGCCCCCAGCATGGTCCCAGCTGTTTGCAGTGTGGTTCCAGTGCCCCTAGTATGGTCACAGACATTCCCAGCATATCCCAGTTGCCCCAGTGAGGTTCTGGTTTCCTGAAAAAGATCCCAGTCTTTCCCACTTACTCCCACTTGCCTCTAGCATGATCCCAGTTTCTGGCACTTGCCCAAAGTGTGGTCCCAGTTACCCCAGTTGTGTCCTTATTTCCCTTAGCATGGTTGCAGTATCCTCCAGTTGATTCCAGTTGCTCCCAATGTGTCCACATTTTCCTCCCAGCATGGGCCCAGTAGCTCCCAGTAACCCCCAGTCAGGATCCATTCTCATCTGCTGTAATCCCAGTGGCTCCCAGGATGATCCCAGTTGCACCCAGTCACTCCCAGTATGGTTACAACCACCCCCGGTATGATCCCAGTCACTCCCAGATCCTCCCAGTATGATTCCAGTCATGCTCAGAGTGACTCCCTGTCACTCCCAGTGTGGGCCCAGTTGCTCCCAGTCACCTCCAGCATAGTTCCAGTCACAGCCAGCACCTTTCCAGTCACTCCCAGTCTGGTTCCAGTAGGATCCCAATCACTCTCAGATACTCCCAGTACTATTCCTGTCAATCCCAGTATGATGCCAACCAGTTCCCGTATGACCCCAGCATGGGCACAGCTGCTCCCATTATCATCCAGTGGGGTTCCAGTTGCTCCCATTTACCCCCACTGTGGTTTCAATCACTCCCAGCATATTCCAATTACTCCCAGCAGGTTCCCAGTTAGTCTCAGTTGTCCTCAGTTGCTTCCAGCCTGATCCCAGTTGCTCACAGCCACTCCCAGTCACCCTCAGTGCAGTCCCAGTTGCTCCAAGTATGACCCAGTATGATCCCAGTTGCCCCCAGCATTGTTCCAGTTGCTCCCTGTTCCTCCCAGTGTGATCCCAGTTGAACCCTGTTGTCCCTTCTATAGTCCCAGTCACTCCCCATGTGATCCCAGTCCCTGCCAGCATGATCCCAGTCATGCCCAGTTGCCCCCAGTGTAGACCCAGTCACTCCCACTCACTCCCAGTTGCCCCTACCATGGTCCCAGTTCTCCCCAGCATGGTCCCTCTTGTACCCAGTCATTCCCAGTATGATTACAAACACTCCCAGTACATCCCAGTTGCCCTCAGCATGTCCATGGTTCTTCCCAGACACTCACAGTGATCCCAGTAAGGTGCTTGTTATCCCAGTATGTTCTCAGTCATGCCCAGCATATCCCAGTTGCCTCCAGCCTGCATCCAGTCATTGCCAGTTCCTCCAGTTTGCTTGCAGCACGATCCCAGTTTCTCTCAGTTGCTCCCAGTGGCCCAAAGTGTGATCCCAGTTGCTCCCTTTCAATACCAATATGAGCCCAGTAAGCTCCAGTTTGATCCTTGTCACATGCCAGCACTCCCAGTATGGTCCCAGTATAATCCCAGTAACTTCCAATCACTCCCAGTATGGTCCCAGTTGCCTCCAGCTAGATCAATCCAGTCACTTCCAGTATGATGCCAATTGCTCCCAGCTGTTCCCAGTCGCCCCCAGTATGGGGCATGATGTGCATGGTGTGTTCCCAGTCACTCTCAGACACTTCCAGTATTAGTCCAGTCCCTCCCAGTATGATCCAAAGATGAGCCCAGAGTGCTCCCAGTCCCTGCTAGTATGAACCAGTTTTGCTCCACGTGGTTCCAGTTGCTCTCTTTCCCTCTCACTTTCATTGCAGACACTCCCAGTATGTCCCAGTGTAGCCCAGTTCCTTCCAGCACATTCCCAGTCACTCCCGGTTCCTTCCAGCATGATCCCATTTGCTCACAACCACTCCCAGTCAGCCTCAGTGTAGTGGCACTCACTGCCAGTATGATCCCAGTCACCTCCAGCATGACCCCAGTTCATCCCAGTAGAAGCCCAGTGGCTTCCAATCATGCCCATCATGCACCCAGTCACTCCCAGTTCCTCCCAGTTGCTCCTTGCATGATCCCAGTTGCTCAGAGCTGCTCCTGGTCACCCTCAGAATGATCCCAGTCACTCCCAGTATATCCCATCTGTCCCCAGTACGGTCTCAATTGCCCCCTGCAGGCTCCTACTCCATCCCAGTTTGATCCCAGTATGATCCAGTCTCCCTCAGTGTGATTGCAGTCTGCCCCAGCATGGGCCCAGCTACTCCTAGTATGATCCCTGTAGCATCCCAGTACAATCCCAGTCACTGAAGGTGTTGATCTTTGACATCCCTGAAGGTCCCTTTTGGTCCTGAAACAGACTTGCAGAATCCTGAAACAAAGAACTGCTGAAGAAAAATCACTAATAACTCTTAAAAGAAATCCATTGATATTTATCAAACAATATTGAGAAAATTTCTGGAATGCTCTGGCCACTGTCCTTAATTGAATCACTTGGGCTGAGTCTGACTCATGGCTTTCCAGTACTTTGACCTGGTAGCTGTGTCCACCTTCCACAGAACGGTGCCCCGGGTCCAGGTAGGGGGATCATAGCCCCCAAACCTGGTGGTGGGCAGGCCAAACAGCCCAGACCTGGCCTGCAGGGCAGGGTCTTTGTTCTCACAGCCCATCCCCACCGTGCTGCCAGTGCCTTGGCAGCAGGAGTGACCGAACGCTTTTTCCCTCTCCCCCTAGAACCACCAGTGCACACTGGCAGCTGGGAAGGAGAAGCTTTCCCAGGGATCTCCATCCTGGATCACGGGGTCTTCTTTCCCCAGAACAAGAGAGCAATGCCTGCTGTCCACTGCCCCTCTCCCTGCCACGATTCAAATGCCATTGTTCCCGCTTTCAAATGCCATTGTTTCCTCAGCACCACCCTCACCCCCTCCGGGCTTGTGGCCAGAGGCAGCACCTCCAGGAGCCACTTCTCCCATGCCACTGGCTTGTGCCGGGGGAGTCAGGTGCCCCAAACCCCAGCAGGAAGTCCCCGATCAAACGTGAATCAGCCTGCAAAAAATGCCGTGCCCCAGAAAAACACTGAGTTTGAAAGTTTTCAGCCGGGAGGCGCTGGCTGTGTGCAAAAGAGCCGCGCCTCCCCTGGGGAAAGGCTGGTGTCCCCTTTGCAATTCCTGATTTGCAAAGCTGTCAGTGTTGGATGGAGAAGGGAGGTCTGCCTGCTCTTGGTGTTGAGGAAATGCTGAAAACAGCCTGACTCATTTCATCTCCTCCTGTCCTGGTTGATCTCTCCTCTTTCCCCTTCCACCAATTGGCTTTTCCCTACCCCCAGGCCCCTGTGTTCTCACACAGCTCTGTGTTCTCCATCCCTCCTCGCTGGCACTGCCAGGCTGGGATGAGGAGCCCCTCAGCCTTCCCTGCTCCAGGCTGGACCAGCCCAGCTCCCTCAGCCTCTGCTCACAGCCCAAGGGCTCCAGCCCCACCTTGGAGGCCCTTCCCAGACCATGCCCCAGCTGCCAGACATCTTTCCTGCCCTGGGCAACCCAAACCAGGCCACAGTGACCTGGATAATCCCCATCCTTGCTGTCCTGGTCACACAGCCCTGGCCCCTTGTCCCCTGTCAGGCTCTGGGGTGGATCCTGTGGAACATCCTTTGGTGGAGGCTGTGGCTCCAGGTGGGCCAGGGGGATCCCAGGGGAAAGGGACCCTGCTGGGCATGGACAGCATTGGACTTGTTGGGAGAAACTGTGAGGGGGAGCTGGGGTGGAGTGACCAACACAGTGACCTGACACAGCCCTGCTGGGATGTCACACAGCCCCTCGGGGATGTCACAGCCTGCTCTGTGATGTCACAGCTAACTCTGTCATGTCACAAAGCTGGTCTCGGATGTCACAGCCATGTCTGTGATGTCATAGTCTGCTGTGTGATGTACGATATCTGCCCTGTGATGTCACTGCTGACTCTGTGATATCACAGAGGCAGTCTATTATGTCATAGCTCTCAATGACCCCACCTAACCCACCCTGTGATGTCACAGTCCACTCTGTGACCTCATGTTACCAGATGATAAATTGCTTACGCCAGGTGAGCCGATCTTGTTCTCCAAAACCCCAGGCCTATGGAAACCACACAATGCCCATTGTGTGAGAAGGGGAACTGGAAGTTCAGCAGCCTCAGTGTCCTGCCAGCTCAGCCAAGCCCGCTGGAACACTGGGGTCCACGAGCACCAGGGACCACCAGGGAGACCGCCAGGACAGAAGAATGGCTCCTGGCCCGGATCAGGAATGGTGTGGCCAGCAGGAGCAGGGCAGTGATTTTTCTCCTGTGCTCAGCACTGCTTGGGCAGCACCTCGAGTGCTGTGTCCAGTCGTGGGCCCCCCAATTTAGGAAGGACATGGAGGGGCTGGAGCGTGTCCAGAGAAGGCCAGCAAGGCTGGGGAGGGGTATGGAACACAAGTCCTGTGAGGAGTGGCTGAGAGAGCTGGGGTTGTTTATCCTGGAGAAGAGGAGGCTCAGGGGAGACAAGGCAGTTTCAGGGCACAGATTGGACTTGATGATCTCCAAGGTCTTTTCCAACCTTAATGATTCTGGGATTCTTTGAAAGAACCCTTGCAGCAGTTGTAGGATGAGCCCTGGGCCTCCTCTGCAGAAGCTCCAGCAGCCCAGGTTCTCCTGCCAGCCCCAAAGCCCATCCTGTCAGTCCAGCAGAGCCTCTGCAGCTCCTCCTCACTGCCCAGAACAGGGAGCCCCAGAACCAGACACAGCAGCCCAGATGTGCCCCCCTGACCTGGGGTGCCGCTGGCAAGGGAGCAGCAGGAGGCACTGCAGGAGCCTGCAGACAATTCCTGCAGCACTTGTAGGATGATCCTGCTGCCCCAGGGACGTTTCCATGGTGCCAAGTCAGGAACTGCAATGGGGAGTGGGGCCAGAGAGGAAAGGGCAAACAGGGATGGGCTGTTTGCATGGCAGAGAAAAGGGCTGGCCAATAGGAAGAAATTTGTACAAAGAAAGAGTAAAGAAAGCAAAGGTGAAGCAAAGGAAATGCTCAGGGCAGTTTACGGGTGGCTGCCAGGCAGCCCTGGCTCTGAACAAAAGAATCAGCAGTGGGACAGGAAACTCCCAGATGATGGGAACAAATTTCTGGCTGAGTGCAGAGGCCAGGACAAAGCTGAGTGGTTTCCCTGGTGTCCCCCAGCCCTTGCTGGCCCCAGGGGCTGATGGCATTTGTGCTCCCTCAGGTTCATGTCCCCACAGCAACAGCATGGGGGTGCTCCCCCTGCTGTGTGCAATGCAAACAGGGGCTGCTGAGCCAGTGCTGCCGTGTCTGTGCCTGCAAGGATGGGGCACCTGTGTGAGCTGGGGGAGAGGCCAGGGCTGCAGAGGAGGGATGTTGTTGGCAGCTCCATCAGGACGCTCTGGGACGCTGCCCTGGGCTGTCCAGCACACTGGGGATGGATCAGCCCCTGCTCTGCTGCTCCTTCCCATCTGCCCCAGGGCCCTTGCAGAGCCCCAGCCATGCTGTTTGCCCCCAGCCTGCCCACGGCCAGCCTGGGGCTGCTCACAGGGCTTTTCTGTGCTGAGCATTGGCCTGGGTGTGTTCTTGAGAGAGCCTGGGCAAGGAGCCTGGAGCCCCCAGGCCCTGGGCTGAGGCGTCAGTGCTGCCCCAGCAGTGCCCATGGCCTGTCCCTGCTGCAGCCCCAGCACTGCCACCCCCAGGGCTGTGCCCGGCCCCGAGAGCACTCAGGCCCTACAGCAACACCAGGGCCACCAGGGCAGTGGGGCAGGGCCACAGCAGCAGCACTGAATACACCAAGTGCTGCTGCTGCTGGGCACAGCTGCTGTGCCAGCACTGATCTGCCCCAGCTGTGCACACAGACATTGCTGCTGCAGCTCCAGAGAAGGCAACAAAAGGGCATTTCCAGTGAGAGCTTTCCTGGGAGATTCTTTAGTTCATTTTAAAGCCACTGCGAGCACAGCCCCTCATTGAAACAGTCTCTGAGCACAGGGAAAGTAGACAGAAACAAAATGGGAAATGCACAAGCAATGATATTTGTTTGTTGACTATATTGTAAAAGTAAGACACATAAAAAGAACATCCAAAATGAAACCAACAAGGAGTATCAAAGATGACTTTCATTACAAATGATTAGCAAAAATTTTCCAGCAGTTTAATGTTTCTGAAAGCATCCAGTCATCAGTTTCCACACTGCAGCCTTGAGCTCCTGGTTCCTCAGGCTGTAGATGAGGGGGTTCAGGACTGGAGGCACCACTGAGTACAGAACTGACAGGGCCAGATCCACTGATGGGGAGGAGATGGAGGGGGGCTTCAGGTAGCTAAAAAATGAAGTGCTGATGAACAGGGTGACCACGGCCAGGTGAGGGAGGCAGGTGGAAAAGGCTTTGTGTCGTCCCTGCTCAGAGGGGATCCTCAGCACAGCCCTGAAGATCTGCACATAGGAGAAAACAATGAACACAAAACAGCCAAATAACAAACAGGCACTGACAGCAATGAGTCCAATTTCCCTGAGGAGGGATTTGGAGCAGGAGAGCTTGAGGATCTGGGGGATTTCACAGAAGAACTGGCCCAGGGCATTGCCACGGTCCAGGGGCAGGGAAAATGTATTGGCTGTGTGCAGCAGTGAATAGAGAAATACAGTGGCCCAGGCAGCTGCTGCCATGTGGGCACAAGCTCTGCTGCCCAGGAGGGTCCCATAGTGCAGGGGTTTGCAGATGGACACGTAGCGGTCGTAGCACATGATGGTCAGGAGAGAAAACTCTGCTGAGATGAAGAACAGAAAGAAAAAGAGCTGTGTGACACATCCTATGTAGGAGATGTCCCTGGTGTCCCAGAGGGAATTGTGCATGGCTTTGGGGACAGTGGTGCAGATCATGCCCAGGTCGCTGAGGGCCAGGTTGAGCAGGAAGAAGAACATGGGCGTGTGCAGGTGGTGGCCACAGGCTACGGCGCTGATGATGAGGCCGTTGCCCAGGAGGGCAGTCAGGGAGATGCCCAGCAAGAGGCAGAAGTGCAGGAGCTGCAGCTGCCGCGTGTCTGCCAATGCCAGCAGGAGGAAGTGCCTGATGGAGCTGCTGTTGGACATTTGCTGATCCTTGGCATGGGGACCTATTCATGGAGAAAAAGACATTGTAGAGATAGAGGAGACACCTGTAAGCAAAATCAAATCAATTTCCCATACACTGTCCCCTGTAACAGACACAGGCCTCCTTTTGTGTTCAAAAGTTCTGCAGTTTTCTTTTTAAGCTCCCTCCATTCCGTCCTGGTATTCTGGAATATCATAAACCCTCAGAATTTTTGCTGTCCCCAGGGAAAATAGAGTGATTTCTCTGAGACAAAGTGATGAGTAGAGACTAAGGGGAGGTTGTCTGTCATTCTGATCTGCTCAGATTTTCTCAGGGGTTTAAACTTTAGCAGGTGGAGGGTGATCAACTTCCCATGTTTTTTCCCAAAAAAGCCTTAAGTACTGCTGAGAGCAGATGGATCCCCCACAGCCCAGCTCCACATTTGTAGCCAAGGGCTCTCTTTGCTCTTTTCACACACCCAGAAGCATTTTCAGTGTCACAACACATCTGCCTCTCTCCGCCAATCTTATAACTCAGAGATGCTCTAGAACAGGTTTGAGCCCTGGATTGGAGCTCCCAGCCTGGACTGAAATCTCAGGGACAATTCCAAGGGTCCTTATGCTGGCATTGGGTTAAGGGAGATGCAGCTCCTTCCCTGGCTGCACTGACAGCATTGCCCGGAGCCGGGCTCTGGGGACAGCATCACCCTGAGCCAGCTGTGCCCCCCTGCCAGAGCCCCCAGGGCCGGGCAGCTGCTCCCAGCCCTGTGCTCTGCAGAGGGAACTGGGCCCGGGGCTGCAGAGCTGCCCCACAGCTCTGCTGCAGCTCTGCCTGCACAGGAGGGGCTGCACGCCTTGGACCCCGGCCCTGAGGGCAGAGGCTGGGCTGGGGCGCAGAAGGGAGGGGGCTTGTTCAGAGGGAGGGGCTGCACTGCAGGGGATCCTGTGGGCATCTCTAAACTCTCCCTGCCACAGCATTGCTGGGGTATTGTTTACTCTCATTGCCTGATCTTCTCTCTGCTTCCTGCAGATTTTCTTCCTGCAGGTGTTTCCCTGTACCTGATCTCTCCCTGCCACCACTCACAGACCCCAAAACTCTGTGCACTCTCCTTGGCCGGACAGAATCCTGTCTGTTTGCAGGGCACTGGCTGGAGGCAGGTTCTATCTGCAGCTTGTAGAAAGGATAGCTCAGACTGAGCCTGATGGATCCATCAAAGGTGATGCTGGTGCTGTCCATGGGCAGAGTGGCTGCAAGCAAATTAGGGATCTCCTGTGAACCTATTGATCAATAAGTAACACTTCAGATGTTTCTGGCATTTGAAAGAATTAATAGTAATTCATAAGCAAGCTTTAATATTTATCTCCTCTTGGCTACCATTCTCCAATAGTAGGAAACTGAATACCTACTTAGTTATTGTAAAAGTCCTCATTTTTGTTAAATTCATTATTTTGGAAATATTCTATGACTGATCGGAACCCCTCAGTATGCCAGAGCTTAATAAGCATTTAACCTCCCCTGCACCAGAAATACCCAGAGTTGTACTCACAGAGTCTGTAGGCATTGGGTTGTTGCAAGTTCAGGAGATGTCTCCAGGAGCTGCAGCTGCATTGTCCTGCAGCCAGAGGTTCCTGTGCCAAGGGCTGGCAGTGATTCTGCCCCAGGCACTTCTCAGCCCCTTCCCAGCCCTGACTGATTGAAGCTCTCTGTGCCTCTGTGCTGTGCCTGGGGTGGCTGCAGGCAGTGCCCCAGCCCTGCTGGGCTGGCAGAAGAGCTGCTCATCAAGAGAAATGTGCTTTTGAAGCTCTTCTTGGTTACCAGGAGCTGCCTCTGTGCCTGGAGCCCAGCCCAGCTCAGCAGCACAGACACAGCACAAGGACTTCAATGAGCCTCTGGGGCTTTGTGCTCAGGCCCTGAACATCAGTCCCTGAGAGGGAGCTGAAGAAACTTCTCCAGAACTCCAAGTCAGAATCCAACTCCAAACTTTCTTGGACTTTTAATGGGTCCCACTGAAGGACACCACTGAGAAAGTGTCCCCAGGCCCCAGGCAGAGCAGAGAATTGGAGGCAGTGATGACAGGTGGGGACAAAGAGTAGCCAAGTCTTGGTGCCCTGGGGCAAAGCAGGGTCTGTGCCACCAAGGGCTGTGAGGAGACACCTTGTCCTGAGGCCCTGGGGCCTCCTGGCACAGCCCCAGCCAGGCTGGGCACTGTCAGCGCCTTGTCATGCCCTCAGTATCCCCCCCTAGCCCACATCCCAGGGGCCTCAAGGATCTGCTGGAAGGAGTCCCTGGGGAGTCTTGCTCAGGAATGGCCCTGAGGGCTCCTTCATGCTCCCAGGGATTGCAGGTTTTTGAAAGGACTTTGGGTTTGGCTTTTGCCTTGGAGTCTCTGAGAGGTTTGTGCAATCATGGCCTCCAATTATCTGCTTTAATTAGTCCCTGGAGAGGCTTTGTCAGTAACAACACTCAATGGGGCTCATTAATACTTCAGGGTACTTCATTTATTTTAAGGTACTTTGTGTTTCCCTTTTGATACAGACTCTGTGTGAAGTTTGTGCAATCATGGCCCCAATTATCTGCTTTAACGAGTCCCTTGAGAGCTTTGTACTGAAATCTGTGGGGCTCATTAATGGCTTTAGATACTTAAGGTTTTTAATGTACTTCATGGATTTAAGAATACTTTTAGGGACTTTTAAGGATTTCCTTGCCCACACGGAATCTCTGAAAAGTTTTTGTGCCATCCTGTCCTCCGATTATCTTGTCCAAGGAGTCCATGAGGAGCCTGTGTTGGGTATCTTTCCCCTTTCTGTTTTACAACAAAGATGGAACTGAAAGAATTTTGTAAGACTTTCTAAAAGCATTCAAACAATCAGGGGAAAATTAACAATACAACAACAACCACTAAGAGAATTAATAGTCCTGTTTTCGCTAGACATTATCCAACCCTTTAGTCCGTTGGACTGGAAGAGTTTATTGAACCAGTCTTTTTTTTCCACTTGAAGCTTCTTGAACTCTTCATTCAGTTCTTGAATGCTCTTGTGGATTGACTCGCTGTGGATGGAGAGGTTCATGCAACACATGCCCTCAGAGTCTACACAGCCATGCCCATGTGCCCAGAGTAAAAACTCTATCGCTGTTCTGCAAGGTGGCATGTCTGATGGTCTCTATGTCTGAGAGCAGGCCACTCAGTGTGAGGGAGGTAGCATTGGTTTGCTTACTTAACAGGCACCTAAGATGGTCTGATTGTCCTAAAGCTTTAGCTGCAGCCACCCAAGGTAGTCCAAATTGAGGGTAGTGTGATGCGATACCTGGATTAAAGCTTGCAAAGCCATCTCTTTGATATCATCCAATACTTCTCTAGGGATACCTGCTGCTTGGTCATCTGGTAGGCTTGTGTTGTCCTTCTCCAGCTAGATGGTTGATTCCGCTTTTGCCTCATTATTAGCATAGTCGCTATTAATCGATTTAGTACACACTTCCATCCCCCTTTTCACAGGGTGCATTCTGTAGGCGACAACAACATGGTCCTAATACATTTTAAATCATAGGGAGTTATGATGTGCTGTAAACATGGCCCTCTTTAGGCCATTAAAACAAGGGAAGTCTTTCCTATGCTCTTTAGCTGCCCTACACAGATCCTTCATTTCCCTGTAAACCAATGGCTGATACCTTGGATTCTGCCCCCTTCTTTCATAACATACCAGGGCAACGAGGAGTTTCAAGACTATTTGCCAGTCTCCTTCCTTAACTGCTTCCTTCTGAATCCTTTCCTAGGGACCTTCTGGGGTTGAGGGGAAAGGTGGCTCTTGGGAATCCAAACTGTCTTCCGGGGAGGAACTTGTAGGAGAAACATTTGGTTTAGAAATAGTGTGACAGTGTGGCTTAGTATCTATGACCACGGCGTTATATTATTGCTGGAGGGTGAGGCAAAGGGCACTGCTATTTTGTCAGGTGTTGGGGAGGAAGGGTCTTGATTTACGATGGCAGACTTCCAGGGTAGAGTTCTGTAGGCACAGCCCAGGGTGAAGGTGGAATGATTGACAGTAGGGACATGACCCACAGTTGTGGGGATGGAGTCTGGAGGTTTGTTCAGGGCTGAAGAGAAGGTTGTGGTAGCAGGAAGTGGAGGAGCCAAGATGGAGGGAGGATGATCCGGCTCCCAAGCCACATTCAGGCTCCTTCCATCTTGAGTCTCCAGGGCATGATATTCCAAGACCACGAGGCCATTGCCATCTTGGACCATTGTGGAAGGTCTGAGAAAGGCATGTTTGAGGGGAGGTCCTGAGTTAGGAGTGACCAACAGATTGAGTTTTTGAGACATTGCTTGCTGCTGAAGGGTCTCAAGGATGTTATGGAAGATGGGGAGCATGTGGGCTGCATGGGCTCCCTTTTGATCGAGAGGTTGTACAGTTTAAGTCCCACTTAGGCTTAAAATTCAGTGGTATGGATTTCATCAGCAGAGGCATCTGGAAAATTTTTAATGATCCACCTCATGACTGATTTTAATTTTTTCTTTGAAAATATTTTGTCACAATCTGTTAGAATTAACTTAAAGCATCCATATATGCTCCTTTCTACTTTGGACGTCTGGCTGCCCACTTTTCTCCTTCTCCACCTTAGGGGCAACAGCCACCAGAGCACACCAAATAAATAATGGGACTTGGGTGCATATTGTAAAAACACAGTGGCAAAATGGGCAATAAATGTCTTGCATTTCCCCAAACCCACCTGCAATCCTATACATGTGAAACCGTTTTTGCCCCTACCGATCCCGGGCCGAGGTCCCTCGAAGCAACAATGAATCCACCAGGCTCGCACAATCCAAAATCCTGGGGAGCACTGGCCTATCCATCAGCTAACCCCAGCTGACATGACTGACACAGAGAGCTCTGAATGTCATGGTCCCTGTTCGGGTGCCAAATGTCACAATGAGGGTGGCTGCGACAAACCTCTCTGAGTCCCTGACTTAAGCAGGGCGAGGGTGGCAAAAATGAAATGGAGTCGGTTCGATGGAGTTTCCCAAAAAGAACTTTAATTACAGGGTGAAAAATAATAAATATGGAGAAGTCGAGCATGGTACGAGGGGCAGTATCCTAAAACCTGAGACAAAGAGGAAGTCACAACATAGACACTTGGGGCTAGAAAACTAGAACAATAGAAGAAACAAGTAACCAATAAACCAATACAGGAGTAGAACTTGGACAACTTAGCATAACAACACTAAAGGCTTATGGGAAAACTCTCAAGCTCACCCTAAGTAAATCGAATGATTCCTAGAACTTGAAACTCACGTCCAGTTCTTCGAGGGTAAAATCTGTGTGACTCTGAGTTACAGCTGGGCTAACTCCCACACCACTGCTTTGCACTGGCCCCTTGGGACCATGCGGCCAAACAGAACCACAATTCTGTCCTTGGTTCCACAAGGCTCTGCAGTGTCACAATGGCCCCTTCATTTCACAAGGCTCTCAAATGTCACATGGGTCTCCATAGGAAGGAAACCACAGAGCCCCAATGTTTCAGGAGCTGATGAACGGCAGCCATCAGCGGCCAAGGCAAGCCTGACCTGTCTGTCCTGGCAGGTTTGCTTGGAGCAACCCTTGGATATTTGAAATTACGAATGCGGAGTCCTAATTTAGAACATTTGTGCCTGGAAAAGAGGGATTTTTTTTTTTTTCCATACAAAGAAAAGCACAGAGCCCTTTCCAGTGTTTGGAAAATAGATGAGTGCTGCCACTCAGGAGTCAATGACCAGCCACACTTGTCTGTCCTGGCAACTTTAGTCTGGCAGCAATCCTTGAATACACAGCTATTTGGAGGTGGAATCCAAATTTTGGCCATGGATGCCTGGAAAAAATGGACAGTTCTTTTCCATAAAAAGAAAAGCCCAGAGCCCCAATGTTTCAGGGGCAGATAGGAATGGCCTTCAGCATTCCAAGGTCAGGCAGACCTGTCAGGTGACCCCTGGGAAGCCAAGGCAACCACACCTATTTCCTGTTCCCTTGGTTCCACAGGGCCCTGCAGTGTCACAATGGCTCCTTGCTTCTATGGTGCCCTCAGGTGTCATAACGGTCACTTGATTACACAAGTCCTTAAGGATCTTAATGGTCTCCATGGTTCCACAAGGCCCCACAGTGCCATAATGGTCTATGGGTTCCATGAAGTCCCGCTGTGTCCAATGGCCCCTTGGTTCCATTGGGGCCCTGTAGTGCAACAATGATTCCCTTGGTTCCACAACTTCCCATAGTGTCACAATGGGCCCTTCCTTCCATGAGACCCTGCAGGGTCACAATGGTCTCCCTGATTCCATGGGGCCTTGCAATGCCACAATGCTCTCCATGGATCCACAGTGCCCTGCAGGATCACAATGGCCCTTTTGCTCCACAAGGCCCTGAAATGCAGCAATGGCCTCTTGGTTCCACAAAGCTCTGCTGCTTCACACTGGTCCCTTGGGACCGCGAGGCCCAGCTGGGCCACATGTTCTTGGTTCGAAGAGAACAGAAAGATGTTCTTGGTTCCACGAGGCCCCAGAGTGTCACAGTGGCCCCTGGGATCCATGGTACCCTGCGGAGTCACAATGTTCCTCTTGGTTCCACAAGTCCCTAAGTGTCACCATGGCCCATTGGTTCCACAATGCTCTGCAGTGCCACAATGGTCTCCATAGGAAGGAAACAAATGAGCCCCAGTGGTGCAGGGGCAGTCACCAGAGAAGCAGTCACCAGTGGCCAAGTTTAGCCAGACTTGTGTCATCCTGGTTTTTTAAGATTTTCTAAGCCTTCTGATGTTAATATTCTTGTAGTGAACTTTCTCACAAAATTTCTGTAAGTAACTCATTGTTTTGCCTTCCTTTATGGAGGAGGAGAGAGTTGAAGGGCTGTTGGTTTGACCAGTATCATTGGAGAGGTGGCACTGTTACTCCAATCTGCTGTTACTTTTGGAAAACTATAAATGTTGGAGTCAGAATATAAACTTCACATTTTTTCTTCACCTTGAGAACAGCGATGTGTGCTTCTGTTCTTTTCTGTCCTCTAGTGACATCAGGTGACTGACAAAGTGTACTGCAGCCTAGGCTGAGACAGAGTCCGGATTGCCGGTGAGGTTTTATTGTCTCCCCTCTTTGGTGCTTTGCCTACTGTTCTTGGAGTAATGGCAACTGCTGTGGGTTTCATGGAGGATTCCCTCATTTTGGATCTCTGGAGGGGGGGTCCTGGAGTGGAAACAGGTTTCTATTTCCTGGAATGATTTTGAGTGATTGCTTCTGTGGGCCCGAGACCGAGGGCTCTTTTCGGACTCTGCAAAGCCCTTCTCCAAGAAGGAGTGGTCCATTGTGGGGGTCCGCCGCATGGAGGCCCTCTTTGATGATTGCACCATAGATGTGGGATTGCTGCTGGTGCAGTGGAAAAAGTGTGAGGAGCTTTGGTAGGGGTCTGGTTCTTGTACCCCTCAGAGTTCCCAGTGGAGCCCTTCTGTCTTGGACATGGACGAGGGGAAGTTTTAGTTTCTGTGTGATGTGGAGCTCTCTCCCCACCCTGGGACAGTGTGCTAGGGGATGGGTCCAACTCGGGGGATGACGATGGTTCCCCCAGGGTGGATTTGGCTGTGCCAGACTCCCTTGTGCCGCTCTGCAGTGATGCAGCTCCACGGGCTGCACCTCTCTCGGCACCCCTCCCCTCCTCCATGTCGGGGATGGGGGCCTCGCACCGGTCTCATCCTTTCGCAAACATCTTTTCATTAAAATCCTTTCATTAGGATTTTTCCTGCTGAAGTTGAGACCTTTCAGCAACAAATTGTAAACAATGGTTATCTGCTGCTGTGCAATGCAACAGGTGGATCCATGATTGGTCTCCTGTGGATGTTTGGATTTACTGACCACTCACGGCAGAGCTGCTCTTGCTCTCTGCCAAGACACAGATCTTTGTTATTCATTCTTTTCAATTCTATTTTTAGCTTAGCCTCGTGAGTAACCTTTTCCTTTCTATTTCTTTTTAGTATAGTTACAATGTGGTATTGTAACTATATATATATATAATGTATATATATATATATATATATATATATATAAAATATATATATATATATAATAAGTATATATATATATATATATATATAAGTATATATATATATATATAAAATATATGTATATATATATATATATATATATATGTATATATAATATGTGGTATATATAATAAAATAATAAATCAAGCCTTCTGATCATGGAGTCAACATTCTTGTCTCTCTCTCATCCTGAAAACCCCTGTGACCACGGTCACATGTGCCTGCCCACATAGGGTTTGCAGGCCATGCCGGCACCTGTGCCCGCCACGGCGCCCCCTGCTCAGGCTGCGGCGCGACAGGGCACTGAGGTATTTACCTTTAGTGCGAATTCCGACAGAGCCGGTGGGAGGCCAGTGGGTTCCCGGGGCCATGGCGTCTCCTTGTTGAATTTGTGGATGCTTCCCTCGTGCCAAGTGACTGTGTGTCCGAGGAACCCCGAGCGTTTCTGGCAAGAAGCCAGAACTAAGACTAAGGAGATGTCAGAGCCTGCCTCCTCGCGGCATCTGCTAGGTCGCAGAGCAGGCTTCTCTGCCTCTGCCAGTGCTGCAGGGGGTGTGGGGGTGAGTGGTGTTGACCTGGCTCCCAGTCAATCATCGCCTCTTGTCCCTGTGGGGCCCAAGTACCGGGACACAGCAGGTGCTGTTGCTTTGCCAGGGGTTTCCCAGGCTTTCTCTATGCTCAGGGGTGTTACTCATAACACTTATGAACCGCTTTTGTATAAGTTGGAGAGGGAAGTCCATGATGCGGTTGCTCAGCATGGTTTGGGGTCTGCTGAGGTTATGCAGACTCTTGGGAGGGTTGCTACGGACGTGCTAACGCCTCATGACCTCGATCATGTGGCATATTCTCTTTTTGACTGAGTGCAATTTGGTGTTTTTGAGACCAAGTGGGCTCGTTTGGTGGCCCACGCGGTGGTGCAGAATGCTGCATTGGCGCCACAGGACCCCAGGCGTGGGGTTGTCGCTGACATACTGTTGGGCACAGGGCTTTATGCCAATGTTCAGGCACAGGCTGGATACGATCCCCTTGTGCTTGACCAGTGCCACATGCTGGGCATGGCAGCGATTGTTCAGACCCTGGAAACGGCTGCTCCAAGGCAACCGTTTGAGACTATTGTCCAGGGGGTTGATTTGATGAGTCTTTCATGGCATTTGCGGCAAGGCAGACTGCGTCTGTGGAGAGGTAGGTGTCTTATCCTGTGGCAAAGAGGATTGTGACTGCAAACCTTGCGCGGTGTAATTGCAAGGATGCTTGTAGGAGGGTCAGAGCGGCTGTGCCTGGTGTTCCTACTGTCTCCCAGATGGTGGAGGCCTGTGCGGATATCATCCCCTCGGGTCAGAAGCTGGCTGCCATGGCTGCCGCTGTGCAGCCAGTCTGGGCAGCACCGCAGGGCAGGCAGCCACAGCAGGGGACTGCGCAGGCTGGCAAGAAGCGGGGGAAGAAAGCACAGAACGTCAAATTCCCGGTGTTCTTATGAGGTTGGTGCGGTAGGCTGAATCACATGTCCAATGTCTGCAAGGCGACTGTTCATGTCAATGGCCAGGCTTTACTGGGCTCGGGAAACATGAAGCTGAGCGTGCAGCAGGGACGTGCCCAGATATAAGCTTCTCTCCAGACCCTGGAGCCGATGGAGGTCTCCTTTGCCAGCTTGCAGCCAGCACCCGCGGATCAGCAGGTGTGGATGTCTGCACCACAGCAATAGTTGTCTTACAATCTTGTAAAATACACAAGGCTCCCCTGGATTCCTTGGATCCCTTGCATGGGGGCATGAGTGCTCTCCTGATGAGGAGATCTAGTGCCACCCTTCAGGGCATCATTGTGCCCCTGGGGCTCATTGATGCAGATTTCACAGGGCAGATTTGTGCCATGGTCTCCACAACCACCCCCTCCCGTCACGATCCCGAAAGGGACGAGACTGGCTCAACTTGTGCCTTTTAAGTCCTCTGTTGGCAGGACAGCTGACCGGTTGCGTGTAGCTGGCGGCTTTGGATCCACTGGGCCCCCTCAAGTTCGCTGGACTGCTGTCCTGACCAAGGACCGTCCTGAGATGCTGTGTACCCTGTCTGTTCCTGGTGCGACGCCATCGGAAATCCACCTCCGCGGGCTTCTTGAGAGTGGTGCTGACGTCATGGTTCTCTCCCCTTCGGCCTGGCCCCCAGAGTGGCCCCTGGATCCGGTGGGGACGTCTGTTGCGGGCCTGGGAGGGACGGCGCAATGCTACTTGAGCCTGTGGCCCATGCTGGTGGCGAACCCAGAGGGACAGACAGCCTGGGTTAGGCCTCATGTTACTTCAACTCCTCCCAACCTCTGGGGGAGGGATGTTCAGTCTGTCTGGGGGGTGTGCATCGGGACGGATTTTTGAGGGGGGCCATTGTGATGAAGGGTGCAGAGTGTCATACGGCTCCTATTCGGTGGCTGGTGGACAAATCTGTCTGGGACAAGCAGTGGCCCCTCCCTCAAGATAAATTGGTCGCCCTTCAGAACCTGGTGCAGGAGCAGTTGGACCAGGATGAAGCCGGCAGGGGGGCTTTGTACAAACCACGAACCAGACAGGGCTGCTGTAGAATGTGCCTCGAGCTGCTTTAATTTTCAGCATCAGTCTCATTACATGGTTATGACAATGGGAAGACGCCAGCAGCACACATTCCAGGCAGGAGACCAGGAACCTAATGTTACAACTTACTTTATAAGTTTCTTGACCTATCACACAAAGCAAAAGCATATTGACAGCAGTTCTAGCCAATCACCATAAGCACACATACCTTTGGTTAAAACAACGCTTTCCTATTTTGAATACAATACCTGCTTGTAAGCCTTAAAACACAATGCACAGAGCTCCATTATTAAGCTTTAATCTTCCTAATATCTTGCTAGATAAACTTTCCGTAGCTTACAGAGCTATTCTAGACAAGTGTTACTACACAGACCATTGTTCTATTTGCCCTTGCTTTTCTACAGTTTAAATAATTTTTCTGCTGACCTATCTCATGGCTGCTGCATAGCTCTGCTCACAGTTCTGCTGTGTCTGAGGCCTGCATCTTGAAGCTTTCCCAAAATCCTCTAATTTTGTGGATTCTCACACAGGGTCATCTGGAGCCTTCTACCAGTCTCTGGAAGACTCCTGTCTTCTGCATCAAAAAGAAATCTGGGAAGTGGAGGTTGTTGCAAGACCCCCGAAAGGTTAATGCCATGATGGAAAGCATGGGGACATTGCAGGTGGGCATGCCATTGCCTACCATGCTTCCCCCTGCCTGGTCGGTCCTCATTGTGGATCTGAAGGATTGTTTCTTTACGATTCCTTTGCATCCCGTTGACAGTCCGAAGTTTGCCTTCTCAGTGCCAGTGATTATCGAGGCTGAACCCGCACAGAGATATCAATGGAGGACGTTGCCCGAGGCATGCAGAATTCTCCTGCCTTGTCTGGAGTTGGCAAGCAGTGTCCTGATGCGTGTCTGTATCATTATATGGACAACATTCTGGTGGCTATGCCCACCCAGGACGAGCTGCTGAGGATTCAGCCTCAGTTGCTCGATGCTTTGCATGCTCATGGGCTGCAGGTGGTTCCAGAAAAGGTTCAACAACAACCACCTTGGAAGAACTTGGGGGTCAAAATTCTGGAAGGGATGATCCGTCACCAGGAGGTGCAATTTGTGCATTCTGTGAAGACACTGAATGATGCTCAGAAATTGGTAGGTGTCATCACTTGGTTACATCCGTACTTGGGGCTAACCGACTCAAAGCTGTCCCCTCTGTATGATCTGTTGAAAAGAGACTCTGATCTAAAGTCACCTCACACACTGACCCCTTAGGGGCTTAAGGCGTTGGAGGTGGTTCAGCAAGCTGCTTCGGCTTGCCAAGTTTACTGCATTGATCCCTCCGTTGATGTCACTGTGTTCATCAGCACTCCAGATTTGTATCCCACAGGCATCATTGGCCAATGGAGTGACAAATGGTCCAATTCCTTGCATGTGTTGGAATCAGTTTTCCTGCCCCATCTGCCGCAGAAGACGGCAACTGCATTGTTTGAGCTGATTGCTCGCTTGATAATCAAATGCCAGCAACGGTGTTTGCAATTGATGGGTGTGGATCCCACAAAGATCATACTCCTGGTGCAACGGGGGATTTTGACTGGAGCTTTGCCAACAGTGTGCCCCTGCAGAGTGCTCTGGAAAATTTTTCAGGGCAGATCATTTATCATCTGCCCAGTCATAGGTTACTGCATATGGCAAAATTCACACAAATCCCTTTGCAGCCAAAAAATACCCAGGAACCTGTGCAAGGACCCACCGTCTTCACTGACAGTTCAGGGAAAACAAGAAAGGCCATTGTTACCTGGAGGGATGGATCTGAGTGGCAGGTTCTGGAAGCTCATGAGGATGGGTCAGCCCAATTGATTGTAACTGAGGGCTGCTGTCATGGCATTTGGGAAATTTTCCCAGGAATCTTTCAACTTGGTCACGGATTCCGCCTATGTGGCCAATACCGCACAGAGCTTGGGTCATTCGGTTTTGAAGGAGGTCAGTAATCCTGCCTTGTTTCATTTACTGAAGACCTTGTGGTGTGCCATTCAGGCCCGGGTTCATCCATTCTATGTTCTGCATGTGAGGAGTCACACCAATTTGCCGGGCTTTATAGTGGAAGGTAACACGAGGGCTGACAAGTTGGCTAACCCAGCGTGGGGAGCGCCTCAGCCTGATACACTCGCGCAGGCGGAGGCGTTGCATGGGTTTTTCCACCAAAACGCACATACCCTGCAGAAGCAGTTTCAGCTGATGCCCACTAAGGCTCGTGACATTGTTGAGTCATGTGATGACTGCCATGCACTTGCTCCGCCTTTGCCGGCAGGGGTAAACCCCAGAGGCCTTAGGGCCTTGGAGCTTTGGCAGACCGATTGTCATGGTTTGGGCCTGGCACAGAGCCAGTGTCCCCAGGAGAATACCCTCTCTCTGGTGTCTGCTGTGACATGTGACCAGAAATAAGCAAAGAAGGCTCCAGCTTAAAATAAAGAAAACATTATTACCTAAACTACAAGAAAAGAAGGAAAAAACTATAAGGGAAAATTGAAAACCTTACAAAAAGCACTTTCCTCCTCCCCACCACCAAAATTTCCCAATCCAATACATTCCCCCAAATCACCAACTGCCCAATCTGGCACCATCCTTTAGAATACTCAAATTTCAGTCCATGAAGAGGAGAGGAGTCCTTCTTGCACCATAGGCTTCCCCTGGAAACACGCTGAAACCTCGTGTGCTTCCATGTCACTCAGCACCGTCCGGAAAGTCCTTTGCCATTGTGACATCTTCCTTCCATGCCCAGTGCTCTCACCACTGTGCATGGACCAGAGCTGCTTTTAGGGTTGTCTTTTAAGGATGCCTTGTCTCACTCCAAAAAAGGCACACTCTCTCCTTTGGGACATCTGTCCCCCCCATTTTTTTTTTCCCACCCCCTGGGGCCAAGGGGTACCCACAATGAACCCTCCCGGTTCTGAGGCACTGCCTCCCCCTAAATGCAGTCTCTGTGTCACAGGAATAAAACTGGTTCAGTCTATGGCCACACAAGAAAAGTCCAGCCAAAAGGCCACTCCAATCATCTCTCTCCCACTCAGCCAGTCTTCTCCACTTCCCTTGGGCCTGGTGCTTGTTATCTCATCTCTTATCTCTCTTCTAATTCAGCTCTGAGGAGGATCAGCATTTTTTCAAGGTCCCAGTCATGCAAGAAAAGGGTTAAAAATTTCAGTCTCTGCCTGTCCCAGAGCTCTGGCACTCCCATGCTGCTGCTGGGCACCTTCTCGCCGCACTCCCCTCTTCTCCTCCTCGGCCGGCTGCTATGACGTTCCGTTGCTGGCTCTCCCCTCTCCCTCTCTCTCTCCTCTGGGGGGGGTGGGGGGTGGGTGGCTACCCAATGTCTCTTGGAGCTCTTCCACCCTTCCATCCTCAAGGGCCTCCTCACCCCCCATCTCTGTCCAGCCCCCAGCAGCAGCAGCTGGACAGGGGAGGGAGATCGGAGCTCTTTCCCTCGAAGTTCCAAGAGAGCCTCCCAGGGCCGAAGCTCTGGTTTTTAACCCCCGTGTGTTCTCGGATGTGTGTCCAAACCCCCGGCCATATCAGGTGCCAATATCAAGATCTCAGCACCCATTGGTTTGACCACAACCCAGCACACCGATGTCACCACAAAACCAAACCAAATCCAGACAATCAAACCAGAAATCAGCCAAGAACTCTTCCTGGGTATGTGTGAGACACAAGGACAGTGAGGGCAAAGATAAAAGGAATATGGCCCAAAAGCTTAACAGAGCTCAAACTTAACAGGACTTAACCTATACCTTAACTTTAACTGATACCTTCAAATCCCCAATTTAGCAAAACAACAGCACTTAACACTATTTAACCTAACTTAAAACCTATGAGTTAGAAATTTAAAAGAGGAATTACACTTCACAATCTTTAACTTAGCTAATAAATTAAATTTAACAACTTAGAAAAAGAACAACTCTTAGCAGCATTTAACTTTGTTTAGACCTCATGACTTATACTTGCTTACTGATAAGTGGATATCTGAGTGACTCAGCTATCCAAGGCACTCCAAACCCTCAGAGAGCAGCATTTCTGCCACATTTCCCCAGCACAGGCACTCCTGTGTGCACACAGACACCAAGAGTCAGTGCAAGGCACCTGGGAGAAATTCCCCTGAGGGCAGGAAATGCTCCCTGTGGATCCTTTGCCATCTCCCCAGTGAGTGAAGGGCTGAGCCTGGAAGGAGGGGGGGATCGGCCCAGGCTCCATCGTTGTTCGGGATCCCCGAGTGCAGCAAACGGGAGAGTTCCCGGCTGGGAGAGGCCCCACTCAGAGGGAGTCGCTGGCCCAGGAGAGCTCCAAGGGCTCCTTTTGGAGTTCTGTTTGTAGGGCCCCAAGAGAGGGGCTTCAGTCCCAGCAATGGCTCATCCTGGCTGCACTTGGCACCAACAGCTTTCTTTGGCAGTGTGAGAACAGGGATGTTGTGCCACTGAGGGAACAAAAACAGTTCCCAGGGCTGATCCTACAGAAAGCAGGAGCTGTTTGGGCAGCAGCAGTGCCTGGAGCAGACAGTGTTTGTGATGAGCTGCAGAGGAGCTGAGCCCAGGGACTGCTGGCCAAGGCCGAGGCCCAAGGAGCATTTCTCAGCTGGCAGGGCGGCCTGAGAATGGGAGGACGGAATGCAGCAGCACAGGGCCATGGAACCAAGGGACCATTGTGACACTGTGGGGCCCTGTGAGACCAAGGGATCATTGTCACACTGTGGGGCCCTGTGACACCAAGGGACCATTGTGACACTGTGAGGCCTCATGGAATCATGGAGAGCACTGTGACGTTGCTGGGCCTCATGGAACTAAGGGGACCGTATTGATGCTGTGTGACTCCATGGAATGTAGGGATCATTGTGACACTGAGAGGCTCCATCAAACCAAGAGACCACTGTGACACCGCGGGGCCTCATGGAAGCATGGAGGCCATTGTGACCCTTTGGGGTGTCATGGAACCAAGGGACCCTTGTGACACTGCAAGACTCCACGGAGCCAAAGGTCCATTGTGACATTGCAAGGCCTCCTAGAACCACGCAGACACCATTAAGAGACTTCACAGCCTCATGGAACCAAACATCCATTGTGACATTGCAGGGCCTGATGTCATCAATGGTCCATTGTGACACTGTGGAGCCAAAGGAGACCATTGTGACACTGCAAACCCCCAGGGTCCAAAAGTCCATTGTGACATCGCAGGGCTCATGGAACAAAGGAGTCACATGACATTGTGGGGGCCTGGGGAACCACAGAGACCATTGTGACAGTGCAAGGCCTCATGGAATCATTTGCACCATTGTGACACTGCAGAGCCTTCTGGAACCCAGGGACCACTTGACACTACAGGACTTCTTGTAATCAAAGGACCATTGGGACACTGTGGGACTCTATGGAAACAAGGCACCATTTTGGCACTGTGGGGCCGCATTAATCCAATTTGGCTCTATGGGGCCTCACAAAACTAAGGGAACACAGAACAGGTCTGGCTGGTTTGGCCTCCCAGGGGCTACTTGACTGGTCCAGCTGACCTTGGCGTGTTGAGGGTCACATCTCATCTGCTGCTGAAACACTGGGATTCCATGCTTTTCTTGCCATGGAAAAGAACTCTCCTCCTCCTCCAGGAACCCGTGGCCAAAATTGGGATTTCACCTCCCTATTTCCTTATATCCAGAGATTGTTCCCATAGGAATATGGCCAGGACAAGTCTGGCTGGCAATGGTTTCACAAGGATCACCTCTCATTGGTCCTTGAAACACTGGGGAAGGCAGCGTGCTTTCCTTCCTATGGGAAAGAACTGTCCTGCTTCTCCAGGCACTCATGGCCAAGACTGGGCTTCCACATCTAGAATTCCCTATCTCCAAAGAATGCTTCCAGACAAAATCTGCCATTCATGACAAGTTTGGCTGGCCTAGGCCTAGTGAGGCTCTCACCTGCCTTCCAAACACTGGGGCTTGATGCTATGGAATAGAACTGTCCTTCTCATCCATGTGCCCATGCCCAGAATTGGGATTTTACCTCCAACAGTGCCTGTTGTGACAGACTGGAGGAGATTGTTGGCTGGAAACATTTCATGTGTGGGGGAGGAATAAGGGGTAGGTCCAGCCTTGCCATGCCGTGGAACCCCAGCACTGCCCTGCCCTGGAACCCCAATCCCCCCAGAACCTCTATCCCAGCCCAGCAGTGGCTGCCAGTCCCTGGCACAGCACAGGCAATGCTCCACAGCCACCTCTGCAGCCCCAGCCCAGCTCCTGAAGGACCAAATGAGCCCAAGGCCCACCTGGGGGAAGGGCCCAGGAAAACCAAGGGGTATTGAAGGCTGACCACAAGGCATGCACACCTCTGCATCCTAACTCCTCTTGGAATTTCCATCTGAACAGTGCTGGAATCCAGGAGTTGGTAGCTATGTGTGTGCTCCTCTAAATCTTTTATGTTTTTCTCTCTTTCTGTGTCTTCTTCTTCTGTTTCTGTGCTCCTGCAGATTTTGATTAACATTCAATTAAACAGGCTTAGAGTTTGTGAAGTTGAATGGGCCAAGTCAATGCCTTGAGAAGTGTTTTATGTTGATTCAAAGTCTGTTATAGTTTGACATGAGAAGAATTTTAAAAAGTAATACAAAACTTTTTGTGTAACTGACAACCTGTTAAACCACAAAGATACTGAACACACCTCTGTGAAACACAAATGTTAAAGATGAAAAAACCCAGGAACCTCCTCTTTCTTTTCCAGTCAACAAAGAAGTAGTGAGCCCCGGCCCCAGCCTCCATCTCAACTAAAGCAAAGCAAAGCAAAGCAAAGCAAAGCAAACCAAACCAAACCAAGCCAAGCAACCCTGCTGTGGGCTGAGCCCCATCCCACCTCCCCAGGCTGTCCCCTCCCCATCAGCCCCACTCTAACCAAACCTAACCCCAACAACTACCAAACAAGAAAACAAAAGAGGCTACAAAACCCCAACCAGAACAAAGCTAGCCACAGCTACTAGAATCTTACCATCAAGTCCCCTCTCCCCAAGACAATTAAAATCAAAAACCCCTACAACCCACAACCCATACAAAATAACCCTGCAACTAAAATTATACACAAAACCTCACAAAAATGGACCATAAAACCAATCCTAACCCAACCACAACTTCTACCACAAGATACTGACAGGTCAGATGTTAACCCTTTCAATACTTCAATCCTCTCTTGAGTAAAAGAAAAACAAAATGCAAGCATATAAAAAAACAACACAAAGCCATCAAAGTCAGTAAAGAAGAAATTAAATCTCAAAAAATTATTTTTCATTAAAACACATAAAACTATTGAAAAAATTCAAATTAATATCAAAGAAAAACCTCCATGCTAAAAGACAAGAACTGTTAAAATAACTGTAATTACATAAAAAGTTTAAACAGGGGAAAAAAGAAGTAATCCAGAATCTCCAAGAGAAGACACATATTCCCAGAGATAAAAATATTTTAAAAGTAAATTAAGAAAACTTTTACCTTTAAAGAACTATTTTAAAAACAATACCCCATAAGTCAACATGGCCCATCAACAAGCTGTACAAAAGCTTGTAGCAATAAAAACAACTTCACAATAACAATTTCCCAGACAACTGTTATCCATGACAAAATTAGGTACCACAAAAAATTTTTTTTCCTCCTGTAAAAAAAAATCTCCATAAATTTACCAAGAAAAACATCCCTCCCAAAGTAATCTAAAAAAAAAAGACTAGTCTAGAAAGAGTAAAGCAATGAGAAATTTTAAGTTTAGTTTCTTTACATTGTCAGTAAAAAGAAAAAGTTGTAAACAAAAATAGGTGTTCTAAAGTCTTTAATTCTTACTACCTTTTTTTTAGTTACTTTTAATAAAATTTTCTTCATACCCTTTAAAAATTTTAAGGCTACTTTACCTTTCTCCAAATCATATCTCACAAAAAAAGAAATACATAAATATTAATTGACACTAAAACCCACCACACTCATCTATACATTACTTCAAAAATCCCAGGAACTCAAACATCTTTACAAACCAAAATCACTACAGTGCCATGAAAAATTTTTGCCAAAGTTTCTCTGATTTTCTAAAGTTCTTCTGAGCTCCTGAGAAATTCTTGTTGATATTTCTCCAGTGAGTCAAAGTCACAATACTCAAATAATTTTAAATCTTTTTAAATGTCTCCTTGAGAGAGTTGTCTGGGAGATGGGGTTTCAGGGCTTGTGTGTCCTGCTTGGCACAGCCCAGGCAGGGCTTTCCCAGCCACATTCCACACTCTATTTCCCACCTGGAGCCGCTGCTGCCTCTGAGTTGTGCTGCCCCAGCCCCAGGGACGCTCTCCTTGTCTGCCCATTCCCCCACGGTCTCTGGGCAGGGATGGCCTCAGTGGGGGCTGCTGACATCCTCAGCAACTTGGAGGCTGCTGCTGAATTTTCCTGCTCCAGAGGCTTGTTCAGCCTTCAGCTCTTGAGTGCTGGAATTCAGTGTCCCAGGGCTCATTAACATTGAGAACACCTTAATAAGGCAAGCCCCTGGGAGAAATTTGATTTTAATTTTCAAATCTTTTGTGGTTAATTAGACAAATTCCAGTAGTCTATACAAGTTGAATAGATTCTATTTTAAAAGACAGTGAGAAACGATTACTTAGGTCAAATTTAGGGGTTTTTTCCCTGTCAATTAATTGATACGTCCTATCTCCAGCTGACACTGAATCCAAGTACCTCCTCATGCAGTTTACGTAGATATGAAAGTCAAGACCCTCCATGGCTGACAATCAATCAGACTCTGTCCCTACCCCCACCCCACCACTACCTCCATCCCAGCCCTGGCACTCAGAGCAGCCTTGTGCAAATCTGAGCTCCCTCCAGCCCAGGCTGCACCTGCAGCTTTCAGCTCCTTGGCTCCAGCTCCCACCTGCTTTCCTTGAGAAGGAGCTGCCTGAGACACAGAGGGATGTTCATTTCTTGACAGCCAACAAAGCCAAGGGAAGGCTTGCACTGTAAAATGCAAAAGTCATTCTCCTCCCTGGCTCTGCCCTTCCCCTGATCCCCACAGCCTCTCCTGTTTCCTTCATCCCTGCATTGCCAGGGACTTTCTGGGACAAGGGAGCTCTATTCTGCATGTGGAGGGATGTCCAAGTGCCACCACTGGAGAGGGAGCCACAACTGATCAGGTTTTTGTCTTTTGAGGGATCAGGAACTGGTGAGACTCGGAGGCACAGAAAGTTTCTCTTCATGGCCAACAGACCACAGTGGAACAGGACAGAATTTACTAACAATCACGCTCTTCCCTGAGCTATGCATAGTGTCTCAGCAGTACCTGATGAGTCCACCATCCATAAGTGATTTCCATACTAAAAAGTAATTTTAGACAAATGTGGTTCTGTGATAGATATAAACACAATTAAGTTCTTGTTCAAAAAAAGTTCTATCAGGATGCTCATCCTGGACTGCGGTAAAAACAGCTAAAACTATTCCTGATTTGCAAAGTTCTCAGTGGTGGATGGAGATGGGAGGTCAGGCTGCTCTTGGTATTGAGGAAAAGCTGAAAGCAGCCTGACTCATTTCATCTCCTCATGCCCTGGCTGATCTCCCCTCTTTCCTCTGTCACCCATTGGCTTTTGTCTCCCCCCAGCCCCCTGTGAGGAGCCTGGCTCTGTGTTCTCCATCCCCTCCTCGCTGGCACTGCCAGGCTGGCATGAGGAGCCCCTCAGCCTTCCCTGCTCCGGGCTGGACAAGCCCAGCTCCCTCAGCCTCTGCTCACAGCCCAAGGGCTCCAGCCCCACCTTGGAGGCCCTTCCCAGACCCTGCTCCAGCTGCCAGACATCTTTCCTGTCCTGGGGAGCCAAAACTAGGCCACAGTGATCTGGATAATCCCCGTCCTTGATGTCCTGGTCACACAGCCTTGATGTCCTGGCCCCTTGTCCCCTGTCAGGCTCTGGGGTGGATCCTGTGGAACATCCTTTGGTGGAGGCTGTGGCTCCAGGTGGGCCGGGGGGATCCCGGGGGACAGGGACCCTGCTGGGCATGAACAGCATTGGACTTGTTGGGAGAAACTGTGAGGGGGAGCTGGGGCAGAGTGACCAACCCAGTGACCTGACACAGCCCTGCTGGGATGTCACACAGCTGGTCTCTGATGTCACAGCCAAATCTGTGATGTCACAGCCCATTCTCCAATGTCACACAGCTGATCTCTGATGGTTGGTCACAGCTGGTCACAGCCAACTCTGTGATGTCACAGTCTGCTCTGTGATGTCAGACCTCTGCCCTCTGATGTCACAGATGGCTCTGTGATGTCACAGGGGCAGTATATGATGTCATAGCTGCTCAAACACCTCACATAACCCGCTCTGTGATATCAAAGCCTACTCTGTAACCTCATGTTACCAGATGATAAACTGTCTCCAGCAGGTGAGCTGACACCCGGACCTTGTTCTCCAAAACCCCAGGCCTGTGGAAACCACACAGTGCCCATTGTGTGAGAAGGGGAACTGGAAGTTCAGCAGCCTCAGTGTCCTGCCAGCTCAGCCAGACCCACAGGAACATTGGGGTCCACGACCACCAGGGACCACCAGGGAGACCCCAAGACCGAACAACACATGGGTGAAGGGGAGGGGAAATATGTGAATGATTTTGGGGAAACCATTACCATATTTATGTTTAGTCTGGGAAAATCAATGAATATGTGTGCAATATACAGAATAGAAACAGAAACTTTCCTTTACTCAGCCTGCATGGCTTTGGGAGGAGCTGTCCCCCGTGCATTCCCCTGAATAAATAATGCTGCTTTTTAATGCTGCATTGGTGTTAAGGAGTTTTCTATTTTACTGAATTTTTGGTAACACTCCCAATGCCAAAGAAAGCTCTGTCTGCTGCTGTTCACAAACAGAGAAGGGCTGGTTGCAGATGTTGGGCTCAGAGGTTGCCTGGGGCACAGTGACCATGAAATAATTAAGTTTTCAATGTTCTGGGAAAGAAGGAGGGGCAGCAACAAAACTTCTACACTGGAATTAGGAAGGGCAGACTTTGACCTGTTATGGATTTTGATTTTGGGAGTACCAAATCAGGTCCTGATTTTTTGAAGGAAAACATCCCTTAAAAACAAAGGGGTCCAGGAAGGATGGACATATTTCAAGGAAGTAATCTTAAGGGGAAGGAGCAGCCTGTCCCAGTGTGGCAAAAGATGAGCTAGTGCAGAAAATGACTGGCCTGGCTTGCCATGGAGATTTTGTGGGAACTCAAGGGTAACAAGAGGTGCATCAACTTTGGACAGAAGGTCAAGCAGCTTAGGAAATGTTTAAGGATGTTGTGAAGTCGTGCAGAAAAAAAGTCAAGAGGTGAAAGCTCAAATAGAGTTTAACCTGACCATTTCTGTGAAAAAAAAAATAGACAATGTTTCCACAATTAAATTAATAGAAAAACATGGGGTATGGAAAACCTCTACTCTTTATTGGATGCAGTGGGGAATATAGAAACTAAAGATAAGGAGAAGGCAGAGCTACTTAACATCTTGTTTCTCTCAATTTTAGATATTAGGGCAGGCTGTCCTCAGGACAAGTGCTCTGCTGAGCTGGTAGATGGGCACAGGGAGGAGAACAGCCCCTGGAATCCAGGAGGAAGCAGTTGGTGTCCTGCTGAGCCACTCAGATGCTCACAGGTGTGTGGGATTGGATGGAATCCATCCCAGGGGGATGAGGGAGCTGTGGATGAGGTCCCCAAGCTGCTCTCCATCATTTACCATCAGTGCTGGCTCAGCAGGGAGGGCCCAGAGCACTGGAGGTGCCAGTGTGAGCCCATCCCCAAGAACGGCTGGAAGGAGGAGCTGGGGAACTCCAGGCCTGTCAGCCTGACCTGGGTGCCCAGCAAGGTTATGGTACAGATCACCTTGAGTGCCATCACAGGGCACCCACAGGATTGCCGAGGGGTCAGAGCCAGCCAGCGTGGATTTCAATGTCTGAATGGAATGGTCTGGATGAGGGGATTGTGTCCAACATCAGCAAATCTGCAGATGACACCAAACTGGGTGTGAGTTTGGATCTGCTGGAGGATGGAGGTAGGAGGGCTCTGCACAGGGCCCTGGACAGGCTGGATCCAGGGCCCAAATCCAACAAGGTGAGGTTTAACAAGCCCAAGTGTCAGGTCCTGCACTTTGGCCACAACAACACCTGCAGCAGTACAGGCTGGGGACAGAGTGGCTGGAGAGCAGCCAGGGAGAAAGGGACCTGCAGGGAGTGATGGACAGCAGGCTGGGCATGAGCCAGCATAGTGCCCAGGTGGGCAAGAAGGCCAATGGCCCTGGCCTGGATCAGGAATGGTTTGGCCAGCAGGAGCAGGGCAGGGATTCTTTCCCTGTGCTGGGCACTGGTTGGGCAGCACCTCGAGTGCTGTTTCTACTTCTGGGTCCCCTGGGGTGGGGAATTAGAAGAAATTTATATCAGGAAATGTAAAGAAAGCCAAGGTGAAGCAGAGGAAATGCTCAGGGCAGTTTGGGGGTGGCTGCCAGGCTGCGCTGGCTCTGAGCAACAGCTTCTGCAGTGGCACAGGAAACTCGCAGCTGATGGGAAAAAACTTTCTGGCTGACTGCAGAGGCCCGGACAAAGCTGAGTGGTTTCCCTGGTGTCCCCCAAGCCCTTGCTGGCCCCAGGGGCTGATGGCATTTGTGCTCCCTCAGGTTCATGTCCCCACACCAACAGCGTGGGGGTGCTCCCCGTGCTGTGTGCAATGCAAACAGGGGCTGCTGAGCCAGTGCTGCCGTGTCTGTGCCTGCAAGCATGGGGCACCTGTGTGAGCTGGAGGAGAGGCCAGGGCTGCAGAGGAGGGATGTTGTTGGCAGCTCCATGAGGACACTCTGGGACGCTGCCCTGGGCTGTGCAGCACACTGGGGATGGATCAGCCCCTGCTCTGCTGCTCCTTCCCGTCTGCCCCAAGGCCCTTGCAGAGCCCCAGCCATGCTGTTTGCCCCCAGCCTGCCCACGGCCAGCCTGGGGCTGCTCACGGGGCTTTTCTGTGCTGAGCATTGGCCTGGGTGTGTTCTTGAGAGAGCCTGGGCAAGGAGCCTGGAGCCCCCAGGCCCTGGCCTGAGGTGTCAGCGCTGCCCCAGCAGTGCCCATGGCCTGTCCCTGCTGCAGCCCCGGCACTGCCACCCCCAGGGCTGTGCCCGGCCCCGAGAGCACTCAGGCCCTGCAGCAACACCAGGGCCACCAGGGCAGCGGGGCAGGGCCATGGCAGCAGCACTGGCAACACCAAGTTGGCACAAACAATGACATCACTTTGTAGAAAATATTTAAAATTTTAAACAAGGACAAAGAACCTCCACAATGAAACTAACAAGAAGTATTAAAGGTTATTTTAATTACACGTGATTTGCAAATACTGGCCAGCAGTTTAATGTTCCTGAAACCATCCAGTCCTCAGTCTCCACACGGCAGCCTTGAGCTCCCGGTTCCTCAGGCTGTAGATGAGGGGGTTCAGGGCTGGAGGCACCACCGAGTACAGAACTGACAGGGCCAGATCCAGGGATGGGGACGAGATGGAGGGGGGCTTCAGGTAGGCAAATGTGCCAGTGCTATAGAAAAGAGAGACCACGGCCAGGTGAGGGAGGCAGGTGGAAAAGGCTTTGTGCCGTCCCTGCTCAGAGGGGATCCTCAGAACAGCTCTGAAGATCTGCACATAGGAGAAAACAACGAACACAAAACAACCAAATGATAAACAGACACTGACAGCAAGCAGCCCAAATTCCCTAAGGTAGGATTTGCAGCAGGAGAGTTTGAGGATCTGTGGGATTTCACAGAAGAACTGGCCCAGGGCATTGCCATGGCACAGGGGCAGGGAAAATGTATTGGCCGTGTGCAGCAGAGCATTGAGAAAGCCACTGGCCCAGGCAGCTGCTGCCATGTGGGCACAAGCTCTGCTGCCCAGGAGGGTCCCGTAGTGCAGGGGTTTGCAGATGGATACATAGCGGTCATAGCACATGATGGTCAGGAGGCAAATCTCTGTTGCAAGAAAAAAAAAAATCATAAAGACTTGGGCTGCACATCCAGTGTAGGAGATGTCCCTGGTGTCCCAGAGGGAATTGTGCATGGCTTTGGGGACAGTGGTGCAGATGCAGCCCAGGTCACTGAGGGCCAGGTTGAGCAGGAAGAAGAACATGGGCGTGTGCAGGTGGTGGTCACAGGCTACGGCGCTGATGATGAGGCCGTTGCCCAGGAGGGCAGCCAGGGAGATGGCCAGCAAGAGGCAGAAGTGCAGGAGCTGCAGCTGCCGTGTGTCTGCCAATGCCAGCAGGAGGAAGTGCCTGATGGAGCTGCTGTTGGACATTTGCTGCCGCTGGCCATGGGGACCTGTTCATGAAGAAAGGACAGCAAAGATTTAGAGGAGATACCTGTCACCAAAATAAAAGCCATTTTCCATATACCCTCCTCTGGAATAGACACACACACTCTTTTTTTTTTTTTTTTTGGAGATCTGGGGTTCTTTTCAAAAGCTTCTCCCTTTCTCTGCTGCTATTCTTGGATATCAGAAAGTCTTAGAATTTATGCTCCCCCCAGGGAAACAGAGTGCATTCTGTGAGGTAAAGTGATGAATGGAAAGTGAGGGTAGATGGTCTCTCATTCTGACCTGTTCAGAGATTCTCTGGGCTTTAACCTTTCTCAGGTGGAGGGGGGTCACATTCCAATGATTCCCCTATTATGTCACCAGGTCCCAGTGAGAGCAAATGGATCCACCACAGCCCAGCTCCACATTTGAAGCCAAAACCTCATATTGCTCATTTCTCCAACCCAGCAGCATTTTCTGTGTACCAACACCTCTGCCTTTCCCCATCAATCTTATAACTCAGAGATGCTCTAGGACAGGTTTGCACCCTGGATTGGAGCTCCCAGCTTGGACTGAAATCTCAGAGACACTTCCAAGTGTCCTTATGCTGACATTGGATTGAGGGAGATGCAGCTCCTTCCCTGACTGCACTGACAGCATTGCCCAGAGCCGGGCACTGGGGACAGCGTCACCCTGAGCCAGCTGTGCCCCCTGCCAGAGCCCCCAGTGCTGGGCAGCTGCTCCCAGCCCTGTGCTCTGCAGAGGGAACTGGGCCCGGGGCTGCAGAGCTGCCCCATGGCTCTGCTGCAGCTCTGCCTGCACAGGAGGGGCTGCACGCCTTGGAGCCCCAGCCCTGAGGGCAGAGGCTGGGCTGGGGCACAGGAGGGAGGGGGCTTGTTCAGAAGGAGGGGCTGCACTGGAGGGGATCCTGTGGGCATCTCTAAACTCTCCCTGCCATAGCATTGCTGGGTTTTGCTTTCTCTCCTTGCATGATCTTCTCTCTGCTTCCTGCAGATTTTCCTTCTGCAGGTGTTTCCCTGTGCCTGATCTCTCCGTGCCAACACTCACAGACCCCAAATCTCTGTGCACTCTCCTTGGCCTGACAGAACTCTGCCTGTTTGCAGGGCACTGGCGGGGGGCAGGTTCTGTTTGCAGCTTGGAGAAAAGACAGCTCAGACTGAGTCTGTTGGCTCTAGCAAAGGTGACGCTGGTGCTGTCCATGGGCAGAGTGACTGAAAGCACATTAGGGATCTCCTGTGACCCTATAATCACCAAAAGTAACAGTTCAGATGTCTCAGACACTTGTCAAAATTCATAATTAATAATTCATAACCTACCTTTAATATTTATCCCCGCTCCCCGCCATTCTCCAAAAGCAAGAAACTGATTTCAAAGTCTTAGGAAATTTTCTCATTTTTGTTAAAATCCTTGACTTGGAATTATTCTATGACTGATTAGAACCCCTCAGCATATCAGAGTTTGATGAGCATTTCACCTCCCCTGCACCAAAAATACTCAGAGTTGTACTCACAGAGTCTGTAGGCATTGGGATGGTCCAGCTTCAGGATGTGGCTCCAGGAGCTGCAGCTGCATTGTCCTGCAGCCAGAGGTTCCTGTGCCAAGGGCTGGCAGTGATTCTGCCCCAGGCACTTCTCAGCACCTTCCCAGCCCTGACTGATTGAAGCTCTCTGTGCCTCTGTGCTGTGCCTGGGGTGGCTGTAGGCAGTGCCCCAGCCCTACTGGGCTGGCAGAAGAGCTGCTCATCGAGAGAAATGTGCTTTTGAAGCTCGTCTTGGTTACCAGGAGCTGCCTGTGCCACGAGCCCAGCCCAGCTCAGCAGCACAGACACAGCACAAGGACTTTAATGAGCCTTTGGGGCTTTGTGCTCAGGCCCTGAACATCAGTCCCTGAGAGGGAGCTGAAGAAACCTCTCCAGAACTCCAAGCCAGAATCCAACTCCAAAGTTTCTTGGACTTTTAATGGGTCCCACTGAGGGACACAACTGAGAAAGTGTCCCCAGGCCCCAGGCAGAGCAGAGAACTGGAGGCAGTGATGACAGGTGGGGACAAAGAGAAGCAAGTCTTGGTGCCCTGGGGCACAGCAGGGTCTGTGCCACCAAGGGCTGGGAGGAGACACCTTGTCCTGAGGCCCTGGGGCCTCCTGGCACAGCCCCAGCCAGGCTGGGCACTGTCAGCCCCTTGTCCTGCCCTCAGCATCCCCCCCTAGCCCACATCCCAGTGGCCTCAAGGATCTGCTGGAAGGAGTCCCTGGGGAGCCTTGCTCAGCAATGGCCCTGGGGGCTCCCTAATTCTCCCTGTAGGGACTGCAGGTTTTTCAAAGGACTTTGGGTTTGGCTTTTGCCTTGGAGTCTCTGAGAGATTTGTGCAATCATGGCCTCCAATTATTTGCTGTAATGAGTCCCTGGAGAGGCTTTGTCAGTAACAACATTCAGTGGGCTCATTTATGCTTTAAGGTACTTCAGTTATTTTAAGGTACTTGGTGTTTCCCTTTTGATACTGACTCTGTGAGAGGTTTCTGCAATCATGGCCCCAATTATCTGCTTTAATGAGTCCCTTGAGAGCTTTGCACTGGCATGTAGTGGGGCTCATTAATACTTTGAGATACTCAAGATTTTTAAGGTACTCTGGATTTTCCTTTCCACACTGAATCTCTGAGAAGTTTTTGTGCCATCCTGGCCTCCAGATCTCTCCTCCAAGGAGTCCATGAGGAGCCTGTCTAGGGGATGGACCTTAGTGGGATGCATCCATGATTTGAGACACTTTGGGGTTTTCTTCTGACTTTGACTCCTGGAAAGGTTTGTGCAATCTCCTCTCAGACCCTGAGGTTCCAGGGCTCAGCTCCAAATTCACCACGGGGCTCATTAGGATCAAACAAGTCCTGACAAACCATGGCTCTGCCTTGATTTCCCTCTGCTCTAGTGCAGTTCATCAGAAATATTTCTGTAGTGATTTTGGTTCACCAATTTGAGATTTCTTGGAGAATGCAGCAATTATTGTGGTGGCTTAGGTGTTGGCTGATTACCGGTGCACTCACTAGAATATACTTACTCATTTCCTCCTGTGTGATAAGATTAGGAGAACGGCAAAGCAGGCTCAAAACTTTAAGAGGGTATAAGGAAAAGTTCATTAAGAGCAACTAAAAGAAAGAGTAATAAGAACACAACTTTCAGAAAACTTCTCCTCTCCCTACAACCTTTTCTTTTTTACTGACAATATAAAGAGACAAACCTAGAATTTTCAGTCAGTTTACCCCAACTAGAATAGTCTTTCTTGAGTTCTCTTAGGGAGAGGAGTCTCTCTTTCATGCTATGGAGACTTTTCCAGAAGAGACACTTCTCTTGTCACTCTCAATTTCCATGAATAGCAACTGCCCAGAAAAATCTGCAATTGGGACATCCCTCCCAGTTGTTCAAAGCTCTTTTACAGTTGTGTTTATGGGCCATGTCAACTTATGGGGTATTAGTGAAAAGATGAGCTGTGTAAGAGCAAAGATTCTCCTCATCTATTTCTGAAATCATCTTCATCTCTGAGGATATCTTTTTCTTCTCCCTGTGAAGGCACAGGATCTCATCACACTTCCCTTTTTCCATGTTCAAACTTCTCATGGGATCACAGCTACTTTGACATTTGCTACTTTAGCATGCAGGCCTTTGCTGAACAAGTCATGTCCCCATACTTTTCAATGCAATACAGGGAAAAAAAGAGTCTGATGTATTAGTTACATCCTTCACCATAGCTTTACAAGAGGATTTCAGCCCCAAGATCAGGACATCTCCTCATCCCTCCCATCTGGGACTCAACTTCCTCTTCACTGACCTCGGTGTCTTCATGTTGCTCCTCTATGTGCCTGCACTTTTTCCTTTTCTCTCACTCCAGGGAGGATGGAAGCACTGAAAGAGTTCATATCTCACCTGGGGCCTGCAGATGGTTCCGTGACCCCGGCTGGGCTCAGTGCTTGCAGCCAGATCTGCTCCCTGTTTCCTCGGTTCCATGGAGCCCCACAGTGTCCCAATGGTCCCTTGCTTCCATGAGGACCTGAGATGTCATAATGCCCCCTTGGTGACATGAGGCCCTGAAGGGTCACAATGGTCTCCATGGTTCCATCAGGCCCCACAGAGTCATAATGGTCTCTGGGTTCCATGAAGCCCCGCTGGGTCACCATGGCCCCTTGGTTCCATGGCCTCCAATGGTGCCACAATGATCCCCTTGGCTCCATGGGCTCCAGTGTTACCACAAGGATCCCCTTGGTTCCATGAGGTCCCAACAGTGTCCCAGTGATCTCCATGGGAAGGAAGGAACCCAACCCCAGTGTTGCAGGGGCATCCACCAGAGGCCAAGGCCAGCCAGACTTGACGGTACTGACAGATTTACCTAGGAGCGACCCTTGGTATAGGGAATTTTGGAGGTGGAATCCCAATTTCAGACATGGACACCTGGAGGAGAAGCACGGTTCTTTTACATAGGAAGGAAAGCAGGGAACACTGATATTTAAGGGGCAAACGAAAGGTGGCCATCAGAGGCCTGAGTCAGCCAGACCTCTCTGTTCTAGTTGCTTTTGTATGAAAGCAACCCTTGGATATAGGGAATTTGGGAGGTGGAATCCCAATTTTGGCCATTTCTTTGTAGATAAGATTGACAGTTCTTTTTCATAGGAAGGAAAGCATGGAGCCCAAGTGTTTCAAAGGCAAAAGAGGAGACAGGTGGCTCCTGTCCTGGCTCCCAAGCCAGCCAGGCCTGATTGTCATGGCAGCTTTTGTCATGGAGGGTCCTTAGATATCAGAGGAGAAATCTCACTTTTGACCTTGGACTCCTTGAGAAGAAGGATGGTTCTTTTCCATAGGAAGGAAAGCATCGAGCCACAGTGTTTTGAGGCAGGTGAGGGACAGCTCCCAAGCGGCAAGGGCAGCTAGACCTGTCTGGCTTTCATTTGGGAGCAATCCTTGGATGTACAGAGTTTTGGAGGTAGAATTCCAGGTTTGGCTATGGGCGCCGGGTCAGGATGGATGGTTTTTGCCAATAGGAAAGAAAAATGCCAAGTGTAAGTGTTTTTGAGGAAGATGAGAGGTGGCCACCCTTAGGCCAACAAGGCCACACCTGTCTGTCCTGGCACCTTTCATCTAGGGACATAGGGCATTTTGGACTCCTTGGACATAGGGCATTTTGGAGGTGGAACATCAATTTTGGTCGTGGGTGCCTGGACAGAAAGAAGAGTTCTTTTCATTAGGAAGGAAAGCACAGAGCCCCAGTGTTTCAGAGGCAGAAGAGTGCCAGCCCTCAGGAAGCCAAGGCCAGCCAGACTTGTCAGTCCTGGCAGCTTTTGTCTGGGAGCTATCCTTGGATATTGGGAATTCTGGAGGCAGATTCTCAATTTTGGCCATGAGCACCTGGTCGAGATGGATGTTATTTTCCCCTAAGCAAGAAAAGCACATGGTCCCAGGGTTTCAAAGGCAGATGAAAGGTGGCCCCTGGGTGGCCAAGGCAGGCAGACCTGTCTCTTCTGGCAAAATTCATCTGAGAACAATCTGTGCATATATGGAAATTTGGAGGAGGAATTCAAATTTTGGCCATGCTCCCCTGGAGGAGAAGGACAGTTCTCTCCCATAGGAAGGAAAGCCAAGAGCCCCAGTGCTTCAGGGGCTGATGAGAAGCAGCCCTCGACATGGCTTCCTGGTTCCACAAACCTCTGATGTGTCACCATGGTCCCTCGGCTCCATGCGCCCTCGCCGTGTCACAGGGGCTCCTCTGTGACACTATGGGCTGCACAAGGTCACCATGGACCCTTGGTTCCTTGGGGCCTCCAATTTTCACAATGGTCTCCTTGATTCCATGAGGCACCACAGTGTCACCATGGCCCCTTATTTCCACGAGGTTCCGTAGTGTCACTGTGGTGTCCTTGGACCTGCATTGTCACAACTGACCCTTGGTTCCATGAGGTTCCGTAGTGTCACCGTGGTCGCTGTCAGAGACTGCATGAGAACAATGTCCCAAGACACCTTGGGATGCTCGGAATGCCCGTGTGGGGCCAGGGCCGGGTCAGGTTTGTGGTGGGACAGAGCCCCGCCCCCAGCCCTGGTCTGGCAGAGCTGTCAATCACACAGCAGGAACTGTGCTAACCCAGCTCTGATTAGCCCAGATGTTAATCAATCAATCACACACTAGTAGCTGGTGCCTACCCTGGCTCTGATTGGACAAGCAACTGGCATTCCCACCCCAGGGGTGGGCCCATGAAAGAAATATGTAGTCCTATTTTAAAGGGTGTCCTATTGCTGTTCCTATTACACAAGAGGTGATTGCAGCATTCAGTGACTGATATTGATGCAGGGACTCTCCTAAGGAGGTCTGGCCTGCTCAGAGAAGTGGTGCCTTGAGCTCTGAGCCAGTGTGGACAACCTTGCTCCACTTTCCCCAAGCCCATCGTGTCTCTCCTCACTCACCTGGGACCTGCTTTGCTTGGAGAAGTGGCTGCACACAGCCAAAGAGGGATTTTCCTTCATTTGTTTTTGAAGCAATCTAAAACTCCTGAGTTTCCCCACTGCAAACAGACATCCTCCTCAAGTGTGTGCCAAGCCCAAGCTGCCACCAGGAGCACTCCAGACCTGCCCTGGGCCAGCTCTGAGGGTGGATCATCAGCCCAACATGCAGTGGTGCCATTGCAAGGGACTGTTGCCATGGACACTGCAATGACCCCACTGCTGGGTTTGGGTCCCATGGCAACCCCCATCAGTTCAGGTTTCCTTGGAAACCAGCCCAAGGATCCATTTCTGAAACCAGGTTCCATGACCACTTGCCTGCAGAGCTGTTGCTGTCCTTGGCTGCCATGGCAACCCTGGGACAAAGCGGTGCCAGGGCTGTTCCAGGTACAATTCCAGTGACAATTGTACCTGGAATTGGTGCCACCAGGTGCCATGGCAACGGCCACGGGGACCCGGTCCTTGGTTTGGTGCCATGGCAACCAATGCCCGGCCCCGTTGTGATGGTTGGTGGCCATGGGAAGCTGCCCTGGCCCCTTGCTCAGGGCTGGTGTCAGTGACCAGAGCCAGAGGGGATCCCTTGCTGGGGGCTGTGCCATGGCCACCTGCCCTGTGCCGCGCTGGCCGCTCAGGCACCAGGAACCAGCAGCCACCGGCACTGCCAGGGCCAAAGGCCAGGTCAGCCAGACAGAAAGGGGCAGGGCTGGGCACTGTTTCCATGGCAACCGGCACTGGGGGGACACCTGGGTCACCTGGCCTGGCAGTTGCCATGGAAACCCCTGGCAGGGACTGAGGGCACAGCCCCTGGCACTGAGACACTGCTGGGCCGGGTGCTGAGCACAGGGCTGGGCACGCAGAGATGGTTTTGTTCTTGCTGAGCTGCAGCACAGCCAAGGCCTGTCCTGCCCCTCGTCCAGCCACGCTCGGGAGGGGCTGGGGCTGCGGGGGAGCTGGGCAGGGGACACAGCCAGGACAGGGGACCCCAACTGACCCCGGGGTACCCCAGACCAGAGCACATCATGCTCAGGGTATGAAGGGGGGAACAGGGAGGAAGGGGGGAATTTTGGAGGGAGGGCTTTTGCCTTCTCAGGTAACACATAGGCAAGAGGGGGCCCTGTTTCACCAGTGGGCAGGGTCACTACCAAGGACACAGACACCAACTTAAGGAATTGTGTCATTTATATCATGCATAGCTGCAGAGATTTACAAAAGGATAAGCTCAGCAAAGCACATCATCATTAGCAAAGAATTACAAAAGAAGCTCAGCAATCCATCATAATCCATCATTACATTTTCATGACCAATCCCTGGGTGAAACACTAGAGGTGTTTGTGGAGACAAAGATTGTGGCTGACAATCAAGGTACACCTTACAGATACCAGTAGTACTTTAGTGACACTGTTCTTCATTCTTTTTTTTCAATCTCATTCCAGTTAGGAACAAGAATTCTGTTGTGCCTGGAGCTGGCACCTTTTTAATTCCAGAATAATGCCCCCAGGCCCTTTGCTGTTCAGCTTTCCCATGCTGTCTGTGGCTAACAAGGCTTGGGGGGCCCTTTCCCCTCTGGCTGGAAGGGGCCGGGTCCCAGTCCCTGAGGGGCACCCAGGCTCCTGGATGGAATTCCTGTGCAAGTCCCTCAGTGTCACAGCAGCCTTCCCATGGAGCCCCGTGGATCAGAGCATGTTCCACAGGGGCCCTTGGGGCAAACAGGGAGATCTGGTCTGGCAGGATGTGTAAAACCATATCCTGGCAGATCTACTTGTTCTCACACAGAATCCCTGGCTGCAGGGACACATTCCCATTGTTCCTGCCCAGGGTTCAGGACTCAGTGTTGTCTTTCCCAGGAGCTGCTCCTTCAGCTGCCTTGGGAGGGCCTTTTGGCCTCCGGACCCACACTCCGGCTCCATTATTAGAGCTGCTGCATCCAAACCCTTTATCTCCACAAACGGTGGTGACTGGAGGTGGATCTCCTGTTTTCACAATTGTTCTTAAAATTGCAAAATCAATAATTGTGCTACCCTGTCATGGGGTTGAACAATCCAATCTTGTTTATTATTGTTTACAGAATTACTGTAATTTCTCCTGCATATTCTGCATCATTTCCTCCTGCCATGACAGGAACACTTTGCAAGGCCAAGCTCCAAGGGAGCAGTTACCAAAGCAAAGTGTCCTGGAGGAATCTGAATTCCTGTTTCAGTACTGATAGCTCTCATTTGCCTTGAATTTCTCCTCATTAATTCCAATGCATGAAGGCCCAGCCCTGCAGCCTCTGGGCTGGCCCTGCCAGGGGCCATCACAGCCAGAACAATTTCCCAGGCAGCCCAAGTCTCACTGCCCATGGTTGGATTTGCAAACTGGGGGCAGCCGTGCACAGCTAGGGGGTTCCATTTCCCCAGTGGGCCATTGTGAAAGGCATGGAGCACATCTGGGAGATGGGTTCTCCATGGACAAAGGTTCTCATCTCCTCATTTTTCCAACTGCTCTTTTAACAACCCCTTCACCCTTTCAACCAATCCTGCAGCTTGTGCATAGTCTGGTACATGAAAAACCCTGCAGGCTTAATCACTGTATTTTTCACAGGAACAGACAAAGCACTCTGCATCACAGTATCAGCACACCCTGTAAAAATAGTCAATTTCATCTCTTTCTCCTTTTTCCGTTGTATACAATCTCAGAAAGTTGACCACTGACATTAGGTTCCTGGCCAATTCTGTTCTGTAGGGTATTTAGTGTTACATCCCTGAACAGCCAAAGATACCAAATTAGTATTGTCAGCATTTCACATTATTATTGTCAATATTTCACATTATTCTTATTTTACATGTACATATTGATATAGAAATGTAGATATAGATATCTAGATATAGAAATATATATCTATAAAAATCTATAAATATAAACATGAAGGTCTTATTATCCTATAAATACGTATATACTTATTTATTATATTGATATTTCACTTGCACAAGTGCATCTGAGCTCAAGATTAAAACTTTCTTCTGTTGCTCCATGTGGGAGCATTCCAACAATAATTGCTCCTCCTGAAGGTGCTGTTTCCTATGTGCTCTCAGCAAATTCAGCTTTGTCTGCCCAAACCCACAAGGTCTTTTCCTTTTCCATTTGCAATTTTTGGGTGCATTTGAAGCCATCCAGGGGTGCAGCTTCTTTTACCCAACTGCCCCACTGCTCCCACAGGGCTCCGACCTCAGCCCACTCCAGAGCCAGGGAACTCCAGGGAAGGGCTTCCCAGCTGGGAATTTCTGATGGCACTGATTCCTCACATTTACACTGAACAAGTGACATTTTGTTGGGATCTGGCCAGACTGTGCCAGTTTTGTTTTACCAGTGGGCAGGGTCAGCACCAAAGACACAGACTGCAACTGAAGGAATCAGTGTCATTTCCTGCAGCTCAGAGCAGCAAAGAATCACAAAAGGAGCAGCTCAGCAATGCACCCAACCATCCCCACCAAAGATTGCCTGCAGTGATTAAGAAAGATCCAGCAGCATTTACCCTCAGCCTTTACCATTCCCCAGACCCACACAGCAGCTGGGGAAGCTGTCACAGCCAAGGGCTGCAGAGCCACTCCTGGGCACTGGGAATTCCTGCAGGTGCCTCCAGCCCCAGGTGAGGCTCCAACCCGGCTGGGAGAGGGCCCAGCTCTGACAGTGCTGAATGAACAAACTGACAGCACTGCTAGTGTGGCAACATCTGCTTTCATCCTCCTCTTGGGTCCCTCCCAAAGCCTGGCCAGGGCTCAAGGAGGAACCAAGGGAGCTGACTTAGACCATACAGCCTCAAATAAGGCCAGATGTCAGATTTCATGGCCTTGTCTGGCTTCTAAATACACAAAGGTCAATACATGTTTCACTAAGGAGTGGCTACATCTATTACAGGGCCTAATGACCATGCATATTTCATCAGGGAGCAGATACAAAGATAACCTTTGCTTGGAAGGTTCATCCAGAGGCCACCTTTGGCTCAGGGCCTGCTGTCCAGGCCTCACTCAGGGCTGGTGTCCAGGCCTTGGCACTTCAGGGACGTGGTTTAGTGCTGGGCTTGGCACTGCTGGGTGAGTGTTTGCACTGGCTGAGCTCAGAGGGCTTTTCCAACAGAAAGGATTCTGTGATTCCATGATTCTATCCACTGCATTCAGCAGAGGCTATTTTAGCAGCATTCCTTTGCTCCAAAAGTTCCCTCTTGCCCAGCTCCTGTGGCCTGAGGCTTCAGCTCCTTCAGTTCCTGGTGCTGAGCTGCTCATTCTGAACGAGTTGACTCGGAGAGAAGAACACAGTCCATGCAATTCCTTCTGGGACACGGAGAGGGGAGGCTGTGCAAACAGGAGCATTGTTTTCTGCGGCCTCCTCTCTGCCCTTCACGCCTTTCAGCACTTTGAACCAGCCAAGAGCTTTCTCCAAGAGTGCAATGGAGCAGCTGCTCCTGCTCCCAGGCCTGGCTCTCTCCAGTCTCTGCCCTTGCCTGGTTCTGTCCCTCTTGCTGTGCCCTCTGTTCCTCCAGGGCTCGCTGGCTGCTGCCCAGGACTGTGGCACTGGCACAGATCCAGTGCTCCAGAGCCTCCTTTCTGTGCCCTTGCAGCTGCCTGGGCACAGCAGCCTTTTCCATCTGGAAGCTCCCCATGGGCAGGGAGTGCCCAGCTCTGTTCCTTGCACAGCCTCCAGGAGCCCAGGGCTGCCATCTCCAGTCCCTGCTGGCACTGGGGGCTCCCAGGTGCCTCAGGCTGCTGTGACACCGCTGCACACGGGAGGGAAGAGGGGCAGGGGCTGTGCCCAAAGTCAGCTCCATCTGCTGCTGCTGCTGCTGTGGGGTCATTTGTGCAGCCCTGGCCCAGAGTCAGGGATCAGATCCTGCCAGTCTCTTCCAGCCCTGGCTGCTCAGAGTTTTGGCCTTGGAGCCTCAGGTGGCCAAAGGCAGCTGCTGCTGGTCCCTCTGTGTGTGCCCGTGTTCAGCAGTGTTGCTCCATCAGTCTGTGCCCAGCAACGGGGAAAAGCCTCAGCCCTGCAGGGCCAGGAGCTGCCGGGCTCTGCCTGAGCAGCTCAGCCAGCAGGAAGGGAGCTGCTCCACACGGGAACCAGGAGCAAAGGACGTTCCTTTGATAGGACATGTTTTCTATTGAAAGGAAGAAAAGGAAAAAGTAAGAAAAAACTGTATAAAATGTGAAAGATAAAAACAAAACCCAAGTGTGCAGTGAAAAATCTTCTGAATTAACTCTGAATTAAGAGGCAACTGATCTTTTGAAAGAGGACTCAGTTATTTACTTTGTAAATGTGCTGATGGCATGGATCCATCTTACTGACTTCAGCAGTCTTTTCAAAATTTTTTGGGGATTGTTTCCAATATTGTTACTTTAAATTGTGGTCGAGGCAACAGGAAATTGCTTTGTGCCCTTCCAGCTCCAAGCAGGACTGGGAATGGAAACTCTGTCAAAGCCCCAATCCTTTAGAAGATGACCTTCCTTCTCACCCTGAGAATGAGCTGCACATTCCTTTTGAAACTGTCAGGGATTTCTTAGAGACACTAAGTCCCACTGACAGCTTTTTGCTCTGGTGTGGAAGTGCAGAAGGGCAATTCTCCATCCACCACCTCCAGACTGCACTGCCTCAGGAGCACGGCCCACTCGCCAGCTTTGGCCCACTCGTGGCACTTCTAGAGGAGGAAGAAAGTGCAGTTGCACAATTCCAACAAAAAAGGAATGAAGACTGGGACAGACAAAACACCCTGTGCAGATCCAGGCGTTCAGCTGGGACTGTGGAGAGTTTGGATCCTTGTCAGTTGGATGTGTGTCCCCAGCTGCAATCTCTGGGCCTGCAGCAGAGTCTCACTCACCTGCCAAAGCAGAAAGCTCAGGCGCTGTGCTCGCAACGGGCTCGTCTGATGCAGAGCTGTGAGAGCAATGTGAGGGCAGAGCCAGCCCAGCTGGGCCCAGGGCTGAGCCCAGCAGAGCCCTGGCAGAGCCCAGAGCAGCCTCAGCACCCGCAGAGCCCGGCTGCAAGGAAAGCAGAAAGTGCCCATCAGCTGAGGGCTCCTGTGCCCTTGTGCCAAGGCCTGCGGTGCCCAGGCCATGCTGGCTGTGCCCAGAGCTGCCCATCCCTGCTGCCTTTGGCAGCAGAGCAGGAGGGCAGCACATGTGCCCAGCCTGCAGCCAGCCAGGGCACATCCAGCCCTCGGCAGCTGCCCAGAGCCAAAAAGCAGCTGGGCAGCTGACTGAAGAATTCATTGCATCTGCCCCAGCTAAGGGGGAACCTTTGGTGCCCAGCTGTGCCATGCCCAGATCTGGGAGCAAGCCCCTGCCTGTAGACTCACCTGCAAATTGGACCTGGAGCCTGGCTTTGAAGAAGGTGCCAGAATCCAAGTCCATCATCTTCAGCTGGCCAGGCCAAGAAGAGATTGTCATCCTTGAGGTTGTCCTTGGTGTCTCCAGCAGCAGCCCTGCTTGGAACAGCTTCTCCAGGGGCTCCTTTCCCTTCCCTGGGGTCAGACCAGGCTGTCAGGGCTCTGCCCAGGGCCCCAGCCATCCATGAACCATACAAACAAAACCAGGGGGATGGTGGCCACCAGTGCTTGTCACACCGGGTCTCCAGCTCAGCTCCAGCCCAAGAGCTGCATGTTCCCTTCTGCTGACCCCTGCTCGGAGCTACAGGCAGGACAAAACCAGCCTGGTTTGCTTTGCCACTGATTGCCAAGAGATGCATGGAGCTGGTACCTGCTAGGCCCCTGGATCCAACTGTGCACGTGGATTTCTTCAGTCTTCTAGGGCAGGGAAACACCCTTCACCCAAGGATGACAGAAAAGCTCTTCTAAGGATGGCCTGTCCGAGGGTTGCATGGACAAACACCTCTTAATAACATCTTGGCACACTGGGGAGAGAAACCAGAAATCGCCAGTCAGTTGGAGAAGTTGCCCCCCTGTTCCCATGCCCAGGTCATGCTGGGTGTGACCAGAGCTGGGCCTAAACTTCCCCATGGATGCTCTGTTTGGAGGAGAGCAGGACATGTGCCACCTCCTCAGCAGCTGCCAGAGTGGGATGCCCATGAGCCCACTGCTGTCTCCCAGCACTGGTATTTCCCCCGTGCCCAGAGATGAGGATCCACCTTGAGAGAGCCATCGTGGGAACAAGATTCGCCCCCGGATGATCTCCTGGCCCCTCCTGAATGGGTGCTTCCCCATGACCAGGTGGCACAGCAGGAGGCCCAGGGACCAGATCGTGGCTGCCTCGCCGTGGTAGCGTTGGTGCTGGATCCACTCTGGTGGGCTGTAGGACAGGGTTCCTGTGGAACACAGACACAGCTCAGCAGGGGGCTGCTGCTGCTCCCAGAGCCCAGCCCCAGCATCCCTGGGCATGTGGGAGCTGCCCCAGAGGCACACGGGGTGAGCGCTGCCCTCTCGCCAGCACCTGGGACTTGTGCACAAACTCGCGGCTGGAAAAGAAGCCACTGGTGCTGGAAGAGGGCAGCAGAAACCCTGGGAAAGCCCAACCATGACACACAAAGGAAAAACCCACTCAGTAGTGGAGAAAACCCACTCTCCTCCCCACCCGCATGGCCCCCAAAAATGTTAATAAGCCAAGGCGGACAAGGAGAGCGGAGCAGTCCAGCCCTTCCTTGCCTGCACACCAAACCATCCGGGGCACACGGTCAGGCCTCCCTCTCTGCTGGCCCCATGGGGGTTTGTGTTGGGCTGGCTGCCCCAGCTCCAGCCCCAGCCCAGGGCACAGTGGGTGCTGAAGGCTGTCAGCAGGGCTGGGAGATAGCCGCCCTCACACCCCACCCAGATCAACTCGGCTCCAGCATCAATCCCATCCCGGCTGCAATAGGGGGAAGCCCCAGTGCTGCACCCAGGCTGGGCCACGAGATGCCCAGGAGCACCCCCTGCAAGGGCTCACCTGCAAATTGGGTGTAGGCTGTGTCTTGGAGGAAGGCGCCACAGCCAAAGTCAATCAGTTTCAGCTGCCCGCTGGCCAGGTCGAGCAGGACATTCTCGGGCTTAATGTCCCGGTGCAGGACCCTGCAGCTGGTGCAGTGCCGCACGGCCTCCAGCACCTGGCGGAACAGCCCCCGCGCCTCCTCCTCTGGCAGGAACCCCCGCTCCGCCAGGAAACCCGAGAGCTCCTGGCACCGCTCCGGACGCTCCAGCACCAGCAGGAAGCTGTCGGGGAGCTCAAGCCACTCCAGGAGCTGAATGACACCGCCACAGCCACAGGACACCTTGGCCAGCAGCACGATCTCCAGGGGTGCGCTGGTGCCGTCGGGCTGCGGGAGGAGCACGACGCCGTCAGTGGGGCCGAGGCCGTGCCGGGGCTCTGGGAGCCCTCAGCCAGCCCGGGATGCTCTGCATGCCCCGCTCAACCCACGCCCACTCTCCCCGCAGGGCTCACGGCGGCTCCCACTGTGCCGGGCCCCGGCTCCTCGCGGCCCGGCACGGCCCGGCTGCTGCCGCTGGCTCCGCTCACTCACCAGCTCGCCCCAGTGCCGGATGCGATCCCTCGGCACGCGTTTGATGGCCACCTGCGAGCGAGGGAGAGCAGCGGGGTGAGCTCGCCGCCTGTCCCGCCGCGCCCCGACCTTCTCCTCCTCCTCCCTCCTCCTCCGCCCCCTCCGCCTGCGCCGCCGCCGGCCCCGCCGCTCACCGGGGCGCCGTCCGAGAGCCGCGTGGCTGCGAAGACGCTGCCGAAGCCGCCGCGTCCCAGCAGCGATCCCAGCCGGTACCGCTCCAGCAGGGCCTCCTGCGCCGTCCCTGCGGCTGTCAGCGCTCGGCCCAGGGCGAGCAACGGCCCCCGAGCGCCCCTCACCCGCCCGGGGCCCGGCATCCCCACCCGCCCCGGGCCCCGACAGCTCGGGGACGGAGGCCGCGCTGCCGAGCGGCGGAGCTCGGGCCGGGGAAGCCGCATCGGAAGCGGCGGGAGCGGCTGCGCCGCGGGTGTGCTCCGCGGGGTCCGGGAGAAGCCGGGGCCGGGGTCGGGACTGGAGCCTGCGTCGGGTCCGGGGCCGGGCTCGGGCCAGGCGGAGCCGAAGGGCGGCGATGCCGCCCCCGCACCAGGCACTGATGCCCGCCCGGCAGCGCCACCGCCAGCACGGCCAGAGCCGGGCGGAGGCGAGACCGCGGCGGGACGGCCGGGGCCGGGCACGGGGCAGCCCCGCCCGGGGCCGGGGGCGGGCCGGGGGCATGGCCCAGCCCGGTAGGGGAGAGGGAGGCGGGGAGAGGAGAGGGATGCCGGGCAAGGGACCCCGAGAGAAGGGTGCCCGACAGCGGGAAAGGGAGAGAAAGAGAAATAATAGGACAAAGACAAAGAGAAAGAAAAATAGGGGAAAGCGTGTTTTAAATTATCTGTTTTGCTGCTCTCGCCGCTGCTGCTGCTGCCGCTGCTGCTGCTGCCGCTGCCGCGGCTGCAACTGAAGCACCGGGGCCGTTCGTCCCCGTGTCCGTTCCCCGCTCGCCCCACGAGCCCCACGTTCGAGCCCCGCGCGCCCCGGGGACAGCCCCTCCGTCTGCCCAAACACGGGAACTTGGCAGCGCTGAGCCCGGATGCAGAGCCCTGACTCCTGCACGCTGGCACAGCGATCCCCTCGCTTGCTGCTGTGCATTGTCCTTGCTGAGGGTCAAACACTGTCGGGCCGCCTTCCCTTGGGGCAGGATTCCTACCTGACCCCAGCACTGCACTTACATCTCCAGTGTTGCTTTCCCATAAAAACAGGGGAAGGAAAACTGTGTGTGGCTCATGGTATTTTAGAGTGTCTAAAAATCACTAAGTCATCGATCCTAGAGGCGAGGTGCATCTGGAATTACTGGACGCAAGATAGAAAAGGGGAGCATAGAAAAAAATAGAGGAAAACACCTTGGATTGTTTCTTTTATTTTACATCTGGAAAGCTGTTTCAGTTTTCCAGGAATCTTCTCCTGTCTGCTCTTCCCAAGAATCTCTCATGGAGAACAAGGTCAAGCTTCTGTCACAAGATTTGCCACCAGGAAATTATGCCACTGGTGAAATTTTCATTGTGACTGTTTGTGCTGGCTTAGGGTAAATTTGGGGAGGAAACCTCCTAAAGGGGTCTGTCTAGAAAGCAAGTTGAAGTGGCCCCTACCCCTACTAGTTCAGGAAAAGACTTCCCTCGAGAAAAGTGAAAAAAAACCCCATTTTTTTTTAACGAGTAAAGTATTCACAAGCATGAAAAATGAATTATATTAAATCAAACCTTGGACAGTGCTGAAGAGTTGGCCAATTCAGAAAGTCCTTTTTGTGGGTTGTAGTTGGCTCACTCAGTCTCTTCTAAGTCCCTCTGGTTCTGGAATGCAGCATTCCAGAGCTCGGGGGGCCACAGGTGTGAGCTGCAGGTGTTTGTCTGGGTTTTCAGTCCAGAGCAGGTTTAAACAGTTCCAAGAAAAAGGAAAGTCACAGTCCGAGGAACTTTTCTTCCTGAGGTGGCTAAAATCAAATTGCTGGACCTTGGCTGTGAAGGCATCGGGAAATTTCCAAATCTGGGCACTGGCGGTCCCAGCAAACACCAGATCATGGTGGCGCTGGAGCCAGAACCTGCAGATTTCCAAACTTTGGCTTTCTGTGCCAGCAAATCACTGGGCTTGGGCTGTGCCAGCACCAGGAAGTTTTCAGATCTGGGCGCTGGCACTGCCAGCAAACACCTGATCTGGGTGGTGTCGTTGCCAGTGACAGAAATCTGCCGGATTTGGGCTCTGCTGGCATCAGGAAATTTCCAAATCTGGGTTCTGGTGCAGCAAACACAAGATGTGGGCAGTGCCAGACCCAGTAGCAGAAAGGTGAAAGGTTTTGGATTTCTGTGCCAGCAAATTGCTGCACTTGGGCTGTGTCAGAATAGGGAAATTTCCAGATCTGGGCACTGGCAGTGCCAGCAAACACCAGTGAAAACTTCTGGTCCTTGTCTGCACTGTTGACCAGTGGTTTCCCTGAGAACCAGCTCTGGCAACTTTACAGACAGCGACTCCTTTCATCTCGTTGTCTGGAAACAGAACTTTACTGAAGGCAAACACAACAAACAGGACAGCGTACACAGTACAGAGAGAGAAGCAGAAAAAGGCCTGGGTCCAGGGTCTAGCAGGAATATTTATACATTTATTTATGGGGAGGGGTTAAGGTGGGATCTGAGGGAAGGATCCAAGAGGAAGGAAGGATTAAGAATATTACAGTTTTTGCAGTATAAAGTAACAAATGGTAGCAAAGAGAACTCAGAACTTTCTAGTAACAATTGCATAACTGAACAAGAGGATTATGGGCGGGAGCTCCTGCTGACCCCAACTAAAGAGGGTTTTCCCACGGCCTTAAGCCGAGGTCTCCCTCTTCTTTTAAACCAACCCCAACACACCAGATCTGGGCAGTGCCGGGTTTTGGCTTTCTTTGCCAGACAATTGCTGCATTTGGGTTGTGCCAGCACCAGGAAATTGCCAGATCTGGGCACTGGCGGTGCCAGCTAACCGCAGATCTGGGTGGTGCCGGTGCTATCACCATAAAATTGCCAGGATTTGTCTTTCTGTGCCAGCAAACTGCTGGACTTGGGCCGTGCTGCCACTGGGAAACTGCTGGATATGAGCACTGGCAGTGCCAGCAAACACCAGATCTGGGTGGGGCCAGCACCAGGTATTTGCAAGGTCTTGGCTTTCTTTGCCAGAAAATTACTAGACTCAGGCTGTGCCGGCACCAGGAAATTCCTGCATCTGGGCACTGGTGGTGCCAGCAAACACCGGATCTTGGCATTGCCAATGACGGTAGCAGGGAATTGCCAGATTTTGGCTTTCTTTGCCAGAAAATCGCTGGACTTGGCTCTGCCAGAACAGGGAAATATCCAGATCTGAGCACTGGCAGTGGCAGCAAACACCAGGTCTGGGCACCTGTATTGGCATCAGGAAATTGCCAGATTCTGGCTTTCTGTGCCAGCAAATTGCTGGACTTGGGCTGTGCCAGCCCTGGGAAATTTCCGGATCTGGGCACTTGTGCAGCAAACACCAGATCTGGGTGGTGTCTCATAGTGTGTTTTTATACTTTGTAATACTTTGCAATAGTTTTGTTTTTGAATCCCTGACTTTTTCCCAAATGGTTCATCCCAGATGGTACCCCCCTCCCTTTACCTGTGTAATCCCTTTCTCTTGCTGAGATCATCCCCAAATCCCCACCCTGGCTCTCTGTCAATCACTCAGCATCCCATCCCCTCCATCTAGAAGCTTTGGTCCAGGATGTCGAGTGATTAGCAAGAGGCCAGGGGTGAGCCCCCCAAGCCTTGCCCCAAATGCTGTCCTAAATGTCTGTCCCCCAGTACCCATCCCTTAGGGTCACTTATTGTTTAGTAAAATGTTATCTACTTTTGGTTTCCACCTCCCTTTAAATGTAACCTTGGCACATCTCCCAGGGCTCTCAGCAGGAGCCGCCTGAGGTGTAGGGACTCCTTTGGGACTCCTAGAATAAAACCTGGGATTAACCCCTGCTAAGAGTCGGGCCTTAATCTTGTACCCATGTCTCTGGTGTCTCTCCTGCTGCAAAGATGACCACGTGCCCTCCATACCCTCAGGGCTTGGGAGAGTGTCTCCCCGCTGTCGGCCGTGTCGGGGTTCCCCCCGGTGTCTGCCAACTCGGGACTGGCTGAGGGTTCCTGAGAGGCTCCCAGAGGGACAGAGACACTGCCCATATAGGTAAACTGAATGGCGCTGGGATTTTGGAGGTAATTACAAATTGGCCTGAAGGTGAAAATTTTGGTGTCACAGATGAAGAACAAGACCAGCAACATGGACTGAAGAAGCTCCTCCATATAACCAAGTTTTCCCAGAGGAAACACGCTACGGTCTTTTCACTGATGGTTCCTGTCCAATCGTAGGGATGAACCGAAAGTGGAAAGCAGCCGTATGGAGCCCCACACGACAGGTTGCACAAGCTACCAAAGGAGAAGGTGGATCAAGTCAATTTGCTGAACTCAAAGCTGTTCAGCTGGCCCTGGACATTGTAGAAAGAGAGAAGTGGCCAAAGCTCTACCTCTACACTGATTCATGGATGGTGGCCAATTCTCTGTGGGGGTGGCTGGAGAGGTGGCTGGAAAGAGGCTAACTGGCAGCATAGAGGAAAACCAATTTGGGCTGCTGATGAGTGGAAAGACAGTGCTTCCAGGATAGGGAGGCTGCCTGTGAAGGTCCACCCCATAGATGCTCATGTCCCCAAGAACTGGGCTAATGAGGAACACCAAAACAACGAACAGGTAGATCAGGTAGCAAAAATAGAGGTGTCAAAGACAGACTTAGATTGGCAACATAAGGGAGAGTTTTTCCTAGCTCGATGGGCCCATGATGCCTCAGGTCATCAGGGTGGAGATGCTACCTATAAGTGGGCACGAGACCAAGGGGTGGTTCTAACCATGGACAGTATTTCTCAGGTCATCCATGACTGTGAGACGTGTGCTGCCATCAAGCAAGCAGGCCAAGCGAGTGAAGCCCCTGTGGTATGGTGGGCGGCGGTCCAAGTACAAGTATGGGGAGGCCTGGCAGATTGACTACATCACACTGCCCCAGTCATGCCAAGGCAAGTTCTATGATCTGACCATGGTGGAAGCCACCATTGGATGGTTGGAGACCAATCCTGTGCCTCACGCCACTGCCAGGAACACCATCCTGGGCCTGGAGAAGCAAATCCTGTGGACACATGGAACCCCTGAGAGGACTGAGTCAGACAATGGGACTCATTTCAAGAACAGCCTTATCAATACCTGGTCCAGAGAACATGGTATTGAATAGATATATCATATCACCTATCATGCACCAGCTGCTGGGAAAGTTGAACGGTGCAACAGACTACTTAAAATGACTCTGAAGGCAATTGGTGGTGGAACTTTTAGAAATTGGCAAATGAACTTAGCAAAAGCCACCTGGATGGTCAACATCTGAGGGTCCATAAATCGAGCTGGTCCTGCCCAGTCTGAACCCCTGCACACAGTGGATGGAGATAAAGTCCCTGTTGTACACATGAAAGGTGTTTTAGGAAAGACTGTTTGTATTAATTCCACCCCAGTCAAAGACAACCCCATCTATGGGATTGTTTTTGCTCAAGGACCTGGTTACACTTGGTGGGTAATGCAAAAAGACGGAGAAAGCCGTTGTGTACTACAAGGAAACCTAGTCATAAGTGAAAACTGTGTGTACGGTTTTACTCTGATGCAGATGGAAATAGAATAAGGGGTGGATAATGTCCTGGATTGCAAGGAAATATGTGTGTTCTGTTCCCATCTGTTAGAGGTGAAGCAGTTATCTTCTGTTAATTGGGCAGTTTTCTTTATCTCTTCCACAAACCAATCCTCCCTCTGGGGAGACATCTGCTGTTAATGAGCCATTGAGTGTCACTGCATGACTGATCAAAATTACATCATCCCATTGTGAGATGCTCCACCCAGACTGAGGAGCCAAGCATTCCTAACTAGATATAAAATCTGAGATTTTGGGACACCAGAACAGCCTTTTCCACTGGATTCCCAGAGGAGCAGCAGCCTTTTCCATTGGATTCCCGGAGGAAGACCAGGCCTATCTACACCATCACTGGATCTTCAAAGGAAGACTACACCCTTCTACAGGATCACTGCTTCAACAGAACCACATCTGCCACTTCAGGAGGACTTCAGCCACCATTTCAATTGGACTGCTACCAGCACCCTGACCAACAGAGTGTCAGGAAATATTCTGACTCTGTCAGTGCTGCTTGTATTACTGCATGGTTTATTTGTTTAATTTTCTTCCCTAATAAAGAACCGTTATTCTTGCTCCCATATCTTTGCCTGAGAGCCCCCCCATTCATTTCAAAATTACAATAATTCAGAGGGAGAGGGTTTACATTTTCCATTTCCAGGGAAGGTCCTGCCTTCCTTAGCAGACACCTCTCTTCAAACCAAGACATAAACCCTTAGGGGGAAATTGAAAATATATACCCCACACTCAGTTAGAAGTATCCTAAGCCAAAAGGCTGAGAAATAGCTCACTGATTCCTGTATGTTAAATTATGAGGCCATCTTAATAGATAATGATTTAGAGGGAATTGTGTGTAACCAACTCAACCCTGCCCAGTTTTTCTATGGAGAACCAGATGAGGAACTAATACATAATTGCCTAGAGGTTATAAACTATCAAACTAAAGGAAGAGAGGACCTAACAGATCAACCACTCCAAGGTGGAAAATGATTGTACATCAATGGATCTTCATGAGAAATAAAGGGGCACAGGGTATTGCGGTACGCTATAGTGCATGAAGTGTTGGTAGCGAGAAAAGAGAAAGTTACTTTCCAACTGGTCAGCCCAAGGTGTGAGTTGAATGCCCTAAAACAAGCTCTGGAAACATTACCACAGAAAACTGGAACAATAGATACAGATTGAAAATATGCTTTTGGAATAGTGCATGACTTTGGAAAAATATGGGAAGAGAGGGGGCTATTCAATTTAAAGGGAAAGGGACTGATTCACAAAAAATTTCTTTTAGAAGAGTTAGAAACCTTACAATTACCAGAGGAAGTAGCAGTGGTGTATGTTAAAGGACATAAAAAAGGGGCAACTCAGGAGGAGTGAGGGAACAGTTAGGCTGATCTAGAGGCTAAAAATGCAGTTGAATCAGAGACAAAAAAAAGTAATAATAGTATTAACAGCCATGAGAGAAATGCAAAAAGTCCCAATATTCAGTGGGACAGAAGAGGAAGAACTCCTTAAAAGAGAAGCTAAGAAAGATAAAAAAGAGAAGTGGAGATTAGCAGATGGGAGGCAAGTGTTGAATAAACTCCTGGCCAGGAAAATGCTAGAAGGCATACATGAAACAACACATTCGGGTACACAAGTGCTAAGTGATCCATTTCTATGGGATTAGGACTGCATAGGAATTTTCAGAATAGCTAAGCAAGTAACTGAATGGAGTGTGATATGTCAACAAGTGAATAAGAAAATCATGAGGAAAACCCCCAGAAGAGGGTGACAACTAGCATTAGGGCCCTTCCAAAATATCCAAGTAGACTTTACTGAGCTTCCCCACATACAACAGTGGAAGTTTTTGCCAGTGATAGTAGATCACTTGACTCATTGGATAGAAATGGTACCCACTGTGAAAACCAATGCCAATGTTGTGAGTAAAACACTTCTAGAATCAATCATTCCCTGATATGGGATGGCAAACAGGATTGATCCCGACTGGGGAACTCATTTTACATCAAAGATATTGCAGAAAGTTGTTCAGGCCCTGGGAGTAAAATGGGAAGTACACACTCCAAGGTATCCACAGAGTTCTGCTCGGGTTGAGAGAATGAATCAAATTCTTAAAAGAGCTCTAGTTAAGCTAATGATTGAAACCCAAATGTCATGGATAAAATGTCTCCCTTTGGCCTTAGGAAGAATTAGAACCCAAGCCCAGTCAGATCTGGGGGTGTCACCCTATGAAATGATGTTTGGCTTACCCTTCCTGACCTCACCCCAGAAGGTTGCCACCTATGAGGGAGGGGAAGCCAATGCCAAGAAATAAGTTATGTTTATAGCAGAAACCTTAGAAGGGATACGACACAAAAGGGCAATTCCTCAAACTACCACCCTGGATTTCAGAATCCATAATATTAATCCCTGGAATTGGGTGATGATTTAAGTCATGGGGAGATCAGCCTCTAACTCCTCAGTGGGAAGGTCCCTTTCAGGAACTGCTCACCACTGAATCGGCCATGCGAACTGCAGAGCAGGGATGGATTCATGCCAACAGAGTCAAAGGCCCAGTAGAAGAACTCAAAGAGTGGACTACAACATCCAGGCTGGGTCAAACAAGATTGACTCTCGAGCAGAGACTGAAAGACAACCAGAAAAACACCAAGATGCCCAAAAAGTAGAGTCAAGCTTCCATCAACCATCTTGAGATCTGTCTTCCTGTTTCAATGGGTGAGAATTAGCAGCATCTGTTGAGGGGAAGTACACAAGGGACTGTAAAAGGTAATGGGACAGCTTCTTTAAGAAAATAAGAGAAAAGAGAAAGGAAGGAGGGCAAGACTGGGTTGGCCCCTTTGTTTGCTACCAAGAAGGCTCCATAGCCCTGCTGCGGGTAGCAACCCTGTAGGCATGGTAAGGTAGGGACAAAAGGCCATACTGGACCTCTATAATTCCTCAATTGTCTTTTAATTCAACAAGGACTGGAGGGCAGGGCCAAGTTGTCCTCTGTATTCACCCCTAAGATACACTGACTATGGGCAGCATCCACATAGGCACGGTAGATGGGAGTCAAAGCCACACTGGACCTCTGGGATGCCCTTTTGTTCATTCCAAATAAGTGTGTCTAGGGAAAACCTGAGATTTTTTCTCCTGTTCCCATGTCTTTGCTGACATCAACAGATGCTGGTATGACTCATTCAAAAGTGAGAGAAAATTTTTGAATCAATTGTTTGAAAAAAATTACTTCTAGAAAAAGAAATGGGGGGTTTATTATAGATGAGTAATCCTATGGTTGACACTCACAATGAAGGAGTGGACATTAAATATATGTTATGAGAAGTTTTGTATATGTATAGTTATCCTTCCCCTCCCCCTTGCATTGTTATCACAGGATGGCCTCAGTAGTCGGGGCATTTGGGAGGGTTGGCTTGTTATTATGGCAGCACCTGACCTCCAATCAAGGTGTAAGACAGTGATCTCCACCACTGGACAGAGAAGAAGGAGTCAATTGACAAGGCTTTGGGAGGGGCTAGAGGTAGCAAAGACAGAGCATCCAATCTGTAGATACACACATGGTGACTGAATTTTTTGCCCCTGATGCTGTATTGTTTTCTTTATTCAGTCTTCTGTTGTATTTTTATAAGGTCTTAATAAAGTATTTAAAATTTTGAAAGTAAAAATTATTTCTCACATGGAAATGGGGAATTTGGGGCAAGGTTGTCCACACTGGGTCAGCTCTCAAGGTACAACTTCACTGACCTCCCCAGACCTCCTTAGGAAATAGCCTGGATCAAAATCAATCACAGAATGCTGCAATGACCACTTCTCTACAGAGAACAGTAATAAAATACATTCCTTAAGATAGGAATACATATTTCTTAGAAGCTCTTTGAAATATTTCTCCAAAAATATAAAAAGAAATATTCTGAATGAACTGTTCCAGAGCTGAGGAAAATCAAGGCAGAGCCATGGTTTGTGAGGACTTGCTTGATCCTAATGAGCCCTGTGGTACATTTGGAACTGAGCCCTTGAACCTCAGGGCCTGAGAGGGGATTGCACAAACCTTTCCAAGAGCTGAAATCAGAGGAAAAATTCAAAGTGTCTCAAAGCTTGAATGGGTCTCACAGAGGTCCATCCCCGACACAGGCTCCTCAATGGCTCCTTGGAAGACAGAATTGGAGACCAGGATGGCACAAAATCTCAGAGAATCAGAGTGTAGAAAGGAAAATTCAAAGTACCTTAAAAATCTTGAGTATCTTAAAGCATTAATGAGCCCACTGAGTGTCAGTACAAAGCTCTCAAGGGACTCATTAAAGCAGATAACTGGGGACATGATTGCACAAACCTCTCACAGAGTCTGTATCAAAAGGGAAACACCAAGTACCTTAAAATAACTGAAGTACCTTGAAGCATTATAGAGCCCACTGAGTGTTGTTACTGACAAAGCCTGTCCAGGGACTAATTACAGCAGGTAATTGGAGGCCATGATTGCACAAACCTCTCAGAGACTCCAAGGCAAAAGCAAAACCCAAAGTCCTTTGAAAAACCTGCAGTCCCTGCAGGGAGCATTCAGGAGCCCCCAGGGGCCATTCCTGGCCAAGGCTCCCCAGGGACTCCTTCCAGCAGATCCTTGAGGCCACTGGGATGCGGGCTGGGGGGGATGCTGAGAGCAGGACAAGGGTCTGACAGTGTCCAGCCTGGCTGAAGCTGTGCCAGGAGGCCCCAGTGCCTCAGGACAAGGTGTCTCCTCACAGCCCTTGGTGGCACAGACCCTGCTGTCCCCCAGGGCACCAAGACTTGGCTACTCTTTGTCCCCACCTGTCATCACTGCCTCCAGTTCTCTGCTCTGCCTGGGGCCTGGGGACACTTTCTCAGTCGTGTTTCTCAGTGGGACCCATTAAAAGTCCAAGAACGTTTGGAGTTGGATTCTGACTTGGAGTTCTGGAGAAGTTTCTTCAACTCCCTCTCAGGGACTGATGTCCAGGGCCTGAGCACAAAGCACCAGAGGCTCATTAAGGTCCTGGTGCTTTGTCTGTGCTGCTGAGTTGGGCTGGGCTCCAGGCACAGAGGCAGCTCCTGGTAACCAAGAAGAGCTTCAAAAGCACATTTCTCTTGATGAGCAGCTCTTCTGCCAGCCCAGCAGGGCTGGGGCACTGCCTGCAGCCACCCCGGGCACAGCACAGGGGCACAGAGAGCTTCAATCTGTCAGGGCTGGGAAGGTGCTGAGAAGTGCCTGGGGCAGAATCACTGCCAGGCCTTGGCACAGGAATCTCTGGCTGCAGGACAATGCAGCTGCAGCTCCTGGAGTGAATTCCTAAAGCTGGACCATCCCAATGCCTACAGACCCTGTGAGTACATTCTCTGATTGTCTCTTGTGCAGAGCAGCCAGGGGTGCCCAGGGCTGTCCTGCAGAGCAGGGTCCTGCAGCCCAGGGTGCTGTGCTGGGGCAGGGACTCTGCTGCCAGCCAGGGACAGCTCTCAGCCAGCCCTGGCAGCTGCTCCCAGCACGGGGGGACAAGATCTAGGTGGAAGGAGACAGCTGGTGCAGCTTGGAAGTGTTCTCCTTGTGTCTGGAGGTTGCTGCATTGTTCAGGACTGCTCCCAGCAGGGCATTTAACTGCAGAGCATTTCCAAGTAGATTATACAGGGAGCACGGCAAGGCAGGGGCTGCATAAAAGGGAAAAAATTATTAATCTACTGCTTTGGGTTGCTGGGATGGAAAATTGCATGTAGATATTCATCTCTCAGTTCATGTTTAGAAAAAATAAATAATTTGATCTCAGCTCTGAATAAATCAAGCAGTGACAGAAATCAGCACAGGACCCCTCACAGGCAGTGTCAATATCACTTCTCCAGCCTCCTCAGGGTTGCACAGATGTTGCCATCAGAGCCTGCACAGCCAGAGCTGTCCCTGGGCAGTGCCTGAGCTGGGAGGGGTCTGCAGGGCAGAGATGAGCCCCCAGGGCTGGGCTGGGCTTTGGCAGCACTGGCAGGTCATAGCCCTGGGCACAGGGAAGCAGCTGCTGGCAGGGACAGCTCCAGGCAGCAGAACCCTGGGCAGGCAGAGGGGAGAAAGTGCCCCCAGGCTGTGCTGGGATATTTAAAGTCCTCTCCAAACACAACTATTCCACGGTTACTTTTCTTACAGATCCCCATGCCAAGACACAGCAAATGTCCAACAGCAGCTCCATCAGGCACTTCCTCCTGCTGGCATTGGCAGACACGCGGCAGCTGCAGGTCCTGCACTTCTGCCTCTTGCTGGGCATCTCCCTGGCTGCCCTCCTGGGCAACGGCCTCATCATCAGCGCAGTAGCCTGCGGCCACCACCTGCACACGCCCATGTTCTTCTTCCTGCTCAACCTGGCCCTCACTGACATGGGCTCCATCTGCACCACTGTCCCCAAAGCCATGCACAATTCCCTCTGGGACACCAGCACAATCTCCTACACTGGATGTGCTGCTCAGCTCTTTTTCTTTATGTTCTTCATTGGATCAGAGCTTTCCCTCCTGACCATTATGTGCTATGACCGCTACGTGTCCATCTGCAAACCCCTGCACTACGGGACCCTCCTGGGCAGCAGAGCTTGTGCCCACATGGCAGCAGCTGCCTGGGCCAGTGCCTTTCTCAATGCTCTCATGCACACAGCCAATACATTTTCCCTACCCCTGTGCCATGGCAATGCCCTGGGCCAGTTCCTCTGTGAAATCCCACAGATCCTGAAGCTCTCCTGCTCCAAATCCTACCTCCGGGAACTTGGACTCATTGTGTTTTCCATTTCTTTACTATTTGGTTGTTTTGTGTTCATTGTTTTCTCCTATGTGCAGATCTTCAGGGCTGTGCTGAGGATCCCCTCTGAGCAGGGACGGCACAAAGCCTTTTCCACCTGCCTCCCTCACCTGGCTGTGCTCTCCCTGTTTTTCAGCACTGGGTTTTTTGCCTACCTGAAGCCCCCCTCCATGTCCTCCCCATCCCTGGATCTGGCCCTGTCAGTTCTGTACTCGGTGGTGCCACCAGTCCTGAACCCCCTCATCTACAGCCTGAGGAACCAGGAGCTCAAGGCTGCTGTGAGGAGACTGCTGACTGGATGGTTTTGGAAATATTAAAGAGCTGGCCTATTTCTGACAATCATTTGTAATAAAAGTAATTTTTTATACTTTTTGTTCATTTGGTTGTGGGTTTTTTCTTTTATTTACTTTTTTTAATCTTGTCCACAAAGAAAGGTCACTTTTTATGCCACTTCCCATTTTGTTTCTCTCTACCATCCCTATGGTCACAGACTGTGTCAAAGAGGGGCTATGCCCTTGCTTCCTTTAAACGAACTAAAGGACATCCCAGCAAAGTTTTCCGCAGAGATGCCCTTTTGTTGCCTTCTCTGGAGCTGCAGCAGCAATGTCTGTGTGCAGAGCTGGGGCAGATCAGGGCTGGCCCAGCAGCTGTGCCCAGCAGCAGCAGCAGCACTTGGTGTTGCCAGTGCTGCTGCCGTGGCCCTGCCCCGCTGCCCTGGTGGCCCTGGTGTTGCTGCAGGGCCTGAGTGCTCTCGGGGCCGGGCACAGCCCTGGGGGTGGCAGTCCCGGGGCTGCAGCAGGGACAGGCCATGGGCACTGCTGGGGCAGCGCTGACGCCTCAGCCCAGGCCCTGGGGGCTCCAGGCTCCTTGCCCAGGCTCTCACAAGAACATGGACAGGCCAATGCTGAGCACAGAAAACCCCCGTGAGCAGCCCCAGGCTGGCCATGGGCAGGCTGGGGACAAACAGCATGGCTGGGGCTCTGCAAGGGCCCTGGGGGAGATGGGAAGGAGTAACAGAGCAGGGGCTGATCCATCCCCAGTGCGCTGGACAGCCCAGGGCAGCGTCCCAGAGCATCCTCATGGATCTGCCAACAACATCCCCCCTCTGCAGCCCTGGCCTCTCCCCCAGCTCACACAGGTGCCCCATCCTTGCAGGCACAGACACGACAGCACTGGCTCAGCTGCCCCTGTTTGCATTGCACACAGCAGGGGGAGCACCCCCATGCTGTTGCTGTGGGAACAGGAAACTGAGGGAGCACAAATGCCATCAGCCCCTGGGGCCAGCAAGGGCTGGGGGACACCAGGGAAACAACTCAGCTTTGTCCTGGCCTCTGCAGTCAGCCAGAAAGTTTGTTCCCATCATCTGGGAGTTTCCTGTCCCACTGCTGATGCTTTTGTTCAGAGCCAGGGCTGCCTGGCAGCCACCCCTAAACTGCCCTGAGCATTTCCTTTGCTTCACCTTTGCTTTCTTTACTCTTTCTTTGTACAAATTTCTTCCTATTGGCCAGCCCTTTTCTCTGCCCTGCAAACAGCCCATCTCTGTTGGCCCTTTCCTCTCTTGCCCCAGTCCCCATTGCAGTTCCATACTTGGCCCCATGGGAATGTCCCTTGGGGAGCAGGATCTTCCTACAAGTGCTGCAGGAATTGTCTGCAGGCTCCTGCAGTGCCTGGTGCTGCTCCCTTGCCAGAGGCACCCCAGGCCAGGGGGGCACATCTGGGCTGCTGTGTCTGGCTCTGGGGCTCCCTGTTCTGGGCAGTGAGGAGGAGCTGCAGAGGCTCTGCAGGACTGACAGGATGGGCTTTGGGCCTGCAAGGACAAGCTGAGGGACCTGGGCTGCTGGAGCTTCTGCAGAGGAGGCCCAGGGCTCATCCTACAACTGCTGCAAGGGTTCTTTCAAAGAATCCCAGAATCATTAAGGTTGGAAAACACCTTGGAGATCATCAAGTCCAATCTGTGCCCTGAAACTGCCTTGTCTCCCCTGAACCTCCTCTTCTCCAGGATAAACAACCCCAGCTCTCTCAGCCACTCCTCACAGGACTTGTGTTCCATACCCCTCCCCAGCCTTGCTGGCCTTCTCTGGACACGCTCCAGCCCCTCCATGTCCTTAAAAAATTGGGGGGCCAATTTTTTGGCCTGGACACAGAACTTGAGGTGCTGCCCAAGCAGTGCCCTGCACAGGGGAAAAATCACTGCCCTGTTCCTGCTGGCCACACCATTCCTGATCCGGGCCAGGAGCCATTCTTCTGTCCTGGGGGTCTCCCTGGTGGTCCCTGGTGGTCGTGGACCCCAATGTTCCAGTGGGCTTGGCTGAGCTGGCAGGACACTGAGGCTGCTGAACTTCCAGTTCCCCTTCTCACACAATGGGCATTGTGTGGTTTCCATAGGCCTGGGGTTTTGGAGAACAAGCTCTAGGTGTCGGCTCACCTGGTGTAGGCAATTTATCATCTGGTAACATGAGGTCACATAGTGGGCTGTGACATCACAGAATGGGTTATGTGGGGTCATTGAGAGCTATGACATAATAGACTGCCTCTGTGACATCACAGAGTCAGCAGTGACATCACAGGGCAGATATCGTACATCACACAGCAGACTATGACATCACAGACATGGCTGTGACATCCGAGACCAGCTTTGTGACATGACAGAGTTAGCTGTGACATCCCAGAGGGGCTGTGTCAGGTCACTGGGTTGGTCAGTCTGCCCCAGCTCCCCCTCACAGTTTCTCCCAACAACTCCAATGCTGTCCATGCCCAGCAGGGTCCCTGTCCCCCAGGATCCCCCCGACCCACCTGGAGCCACAGCCTCCACCAAAGGATGTTCCACACAATCCACCCCAGAGCCTGACAGGGAACAAGGGGCCAGGGCTGTGTGACCAGGACAGCAAGGATGGGGATTATCCAGGTCACCGTGGCCTGGTTTGGGTTGCCCAGGGCAGGAAAGATGTCTGGCAGCTGGAGCAGGGTCTGGGAAGGGCCTCCAAGGTGGGGCTGGAGCCCTTGGGCTGTGAGCAGAGGCTGAGGGAGCTGGGCTTGTCCAGCCTGGAGCAGGGAAGGCTGAGGGGCTCCTCATCCCAGCCTGGCAGTGCCAGCCAGGAGGGATGGAGAACACAGAGCTGTGTGAGAACACAGGGGCCTGGGGGTAGAGAAAAGCCAATGGGTGGAAGGGGAAAGAGGAGAGATCAACCAGGACAGGAGGAGATGAAATGAGTCAGGCTGCTTTCAGCATTTCCTCAACACCAAGAGCAGGCAGACCTCCCTTCTCCATCCAACACTGACAGCTTTGCAAATCAGGAATTGCAAAGGGGACACCAGCCTTTCCCCAGGGGAGGCGCGGCTCTTTTGCACACAGCCAGCGCCTCCCGGCTGAAAACTTTCAAACTCAGTGTTTCTCTGGGGCACGGCATTTTTTGCAGGCTGATTCACGTTTGACTTCCTGCTGGGGTTTGGGGCACCTGACTCCCCTGGCACAAGCCAGTGGCATGGGAGAAGTGGCTCCTGGAGGTGCTGCCTCTGGCCACAAGCCCGGAGGGGGTGAGGGTGGTGCTGAGGAAACAATGGCATTTGAAAGCGGGAACAATGGCATTTGAATCGTGGCAGGGAGAGGGGCAGTGGACAGCAGGCATTGCTCTCTTGTTCTGGGGAAAGAAGACCCCGTGATCCAGGATGGAGATCCCTGGGAAAGCTTCTCCTTCCCAGCTGCCAGCATGCACTGGTGGTTCTGGGGGGAGAGGGACAAAGCGTTCGGTCACTCCTGCTGCCAAGGCACTGGCAGCACGGTGGGGATGGGCTGTGAGAACAAAGACCCTGCCCTGCAGGCCAGGTCTGGGCTGTTTGGCCTGCCCACCCTTGGGTTTGGGGGCTGTGATCCCCCTACCTGGACCCGGGGCACCGTTCTGTGGAAGGTGGACACAGCTACCAGGTCAAAGTACTGGAAAGCCATGAGTCAGACTCAGCCCAAGTGATTCAATTAAGGACAGTGCCCAAGGCATTCCAGAAATTTTCTCAATATTGTTTGATGAATATCAATGGATTTCTTTTAATAGTTATTAGTGATTTTTCTTCAGCCGTTCTTTGTTTCAGGATTCTGCAAGTCTGTTTCAGGACCAAAAGGGACCTTCAGGGATGTCAAAGATAAACATCTCCAATGACTGGGATTGTACTGGGATACTACAGGGATCATACTGGGAGCAGCTGAGCCCATGCTGGGGCAGACTGCGATCACACTGAGGGAGACTGGGATCATACTGGGATCATACTGGGATGGAGTAGGAGCCTGCAGGTGGCAATTGAGACCATATTGGGGACAGATGGGATATGCTGGGAGTGACTGGGATCATTCTGAGGGTGAACAGGAGCAGCTCTGAGCAACTGGGATCATGCAAGGAGCAACTGGGAGGAACTGGGAGTGACTGGGTGCATGATGGGGGGGATTGGAAGCCACTGGGCTTATCCTGGGATGAACTGGTACCATGCTGGGAGGGACTGGGATCATATGGGGAGTGACTGGGACTACAGAAGGGACAGCAGGGTTCAACTGGGATCACACTGGAAGGAACAGGGAGCAACTGGAACCATGATGGGGGCAACTGGGATCATACTGGGTCATACTTGGAGCAACTGGGACTGCACTGAGGAAGACTGGGAGTGGCTGTGAGCAACTGGGATCAGGCTGGAAGCAACTGAGGACAACTGAGACTAACTGGGAACCTGCTGGGAGTATTTGGAATATGCTGGGAGTGATTGAAACCACAGTGGGGGTAAATGGGAGCAACTGGAACCCCACTGGATGATAATGGGAGCAGCTGTGCCCATGCTGGGGTCATACTGGAACTGACAGGCATAATACTGGGATTGACTTGAAAAGCATTAGGAATATCTGAGAGTGACTGGGATCCTACTGGAACCAGACTGGGAATGACTGGAAAGGTGCTGGCTCTGATTGGAATCATACTGGAGGGAGCAACTGGGCCCCACACTGGGCGTGACAGGGAGTCACTCTGAGCATGACTGGAATCATGCTGGGAGGATCTGGGAGTGACTGGGGCCATACTGGGGGTGGCTGTAACCATACCAGTGTGGACTGGGTGCAACTGGAATCATCCTAGGAGCCACTGGGATTACAGCAGGTGAAAATGGATCCTGACTAGGGGGTACTGGAAGCTACTGGGCCCATGTTGAGAAGAAAATGTGGCACATTGGGAGCAACTGGGATCAACTGGAAGGTACTGGAACCATCCTGAGGGGATTAAGGACACAACTGGCACAACTGGGTGTGAGACTCTATCCAAAAATTCCCTCATCTACCTCACGATTGTCATTGGGGACCACTGAAGAACAGACCCCCCTGTCTTAAATCTCCGGCCCTGTGGGAGAAAGTCACATGCTAAGGGCCCGGAGACCTGAGAGCATTGCTAAGCTATTGTTTCACAGATGTGTTTACTGTATGCTACACTGAGCTCAATGAAAAGAAGAGAAAGACATTCTGCCCTTTTTGCAACAATAGCTCTGGGATTTTCTCCCACCTCTTGGTCTGGCCAGACTTTTACTGAGTTTTGGGTTGCCCTCCAAAGAAGACCCCTTGTCCTGGGGCAATGTTATGATGCTTGTATCCCCATTCATCTGTTCTGTGCCTTTAAGACCGGCTCTGAAGAGTGAAAGTTTTGTTTGGGTTTCTCTTATCAGGGACACAGAGATGGGCAGTACGTAGGGCTGTTTTGGCTTCTTGCTTTCAGCTTGCTGCTTTGCTTGCTCTCTTTCTGCTCTCACTTCTGCTCTGCTTTGGCCTCTGCTTATTAGCTAGTTTAGCTAAACAGTCCAATTCCTTCCTGGACTGTTTCTCCTCTCCTTTTCTTCGACCATCTCGAACCTGCTCTGGACTTGGACCTGGGGACACCGAGGGTTTGCACTGATCGGCTGCAGCAGCTGCCCCAGCGCCAGAGGGACTGAGAACAAAGCAACCACCCCCAAAAGAGACTTTCTGATTTTGCCATCTTTCTCAGAGCGGTGTCATCTGGTATTGTTCATTTTGTGTGCTGGGAGGTGCTTTACCTGTCAAATAAACAGGTTCTTTCTACTTCTCTCCGAGGAATTGTTTCCTGAACTGGTTGGGGGGAGGGGCCGTGTGGATTTGCTTTCTGGAGAGGCCCTCCTTTGGAGGTTCTCTACCAAATTTGCCCTAAACCCGGACAAAATATTGTTGCCCAATCGTGGGGCTCGAGAGAGAGTGGAAAAACCCTGTTTTGACTGCATTTTGGTTGCTATTACTCTGTTTTCGTTTAAATCAGCTAATAGCCATGCTTTTTGAATTCATAATGTCTATTGGGGTGAAGATTTGCATGCATTTCTGGTCCCTAGGGTTTTTTTGAGAATTTAATACCTCTATGGTCCCTAGGTTTATTTTCTTATCCAGAAATAGCTTTAGTATTGCCCTTAATACGTAGGTTTTACATCAGAGAGGCAGTGACCAGAGTAGCTATCCTGCTGGACTTGGTGGCAAAGATGTGCAAGAAGTTTATAAACATGCTAGGGTCTGCTCCAGGTATGAATGGTTCATGGCTCTGGTTATGCATCCAGTTTGTTAGAGGAGCAGCAGGGAATGAGGTTTTTCAGCCTCTGCTTTCCTTCTTCTCCTATGAATCAGTTGCATCACTAGTGAAGGATCTTCAGTTTCCCCTCAATGTTAAAGAAACCATCTTTCTGGTATTCAATCTGGTAACCTTCCTCTATAGAGCCTGCTGCTTCTCTAGATGGGCTGATGAAACCCCTGACTACAGGAGTAGACCCCGGTGTGGAAAATCCTAAGTGGTGTGGGAAATGGGAGGATATGGGCCAAATCCTGAAGGAATTCTCTGACCCTATAGTCTGGGATTTTCCCCATGAACAAATTCAGAACCCAGCTGAGGTGGGAAAATATCTGAAAGAGAAGTACTAGGATGAGCCTAAGGAGAGGATAGTCATTGCAGTGAGCTGAGCCCTGGCATATGCTTATCACACACTGCTAGATACTGTCGGGCAGCAGAGAGAGGGAGGGGGGCAGGGAGATAAATCAGCAACTATCCCAGTGACTCAGGCAGCAGCCAACAGCGCAGGCTTGAAGCCAGCAGCCAAACCAGATAGCGAGCCTAAGCTAGCAGCTAAAACGATGGCTGTTGCTACCAGCACTAGAAGTGGGAAATGCACGGACAAGACCAATCGACCAGTGGATGATGATGATGATGATGATGATGAAGGAGAAGGAACCTCAATGCCTCCTGACATAAAATCAGGAGTCAAAGCAGCAGGTGTAAAATCAGATGCAAATATTGAGTCCTTTTCCCTGAAGGACCTTCGTGGCCTATGGAAGGATTACACCCAACGACCTGATGAATCCATAATTAGTTGGCTGGTCTGTCTCTGGGATGCTGCAGGTGAGGCTACAATTCTGGATGGCACTGAAGCCAGGCATTTGGGATCCCTGTCACAGGATTCTGCCATAGACCAAGGAATGATGAGGGGGGCTAACTCTCACAGCTTCTGGGAACACGTCCTAAGAAGTGTAGCAGAAAGATACCTGTGCGCAGACGATCTCTATATGTAGCAAACTCAGTGGAAGACAATAGAGCAAGGGATCTAACGCCTGAGAGAAATGGCAGTGGCAGAGATTATCTTCTCAGACGATATAACAACTAGGAACCCAGACTTGGTAACATGCACGTCTGTGATGTGGCGAAAACTTGTACAACTTGGGCCACATGAATATGCTTCTGCCTTAGCCATCATGAAGAGGGATGAGAGGGATGAGACTGTGCTTGACATGGCAAGGAAGCTCCGAGCATATGCAGATGCTGTACATGGCCTGACACATACCAGAATCGCAGTGGTAGAAACACGTCTGCAGAATTTAGAGGATAAGATAGAGAAGAATCATAAGAAGCTTTGGGAGAAGATTAAAGAAGACCTTCTCCAAATTTCAGCAGTACAGATCAGAGGTTCTGGTATCCAAGGCAGACGTTTCCCAGATGGTGAGAGAAGGTACACCCCACGAGCTGAGCTGTGGTTCTACCTGCGTGGGGAAAACATGAGAAGGTGGGATAGGAAACCTACTGCTGTTCTAGAATGACGGGTGCATGAACTGAAGGAAGCCAACAGAAGGAAAGCAGCTCCAGTTGCCCGTAGCCGAACGGCCAGGTATGATGATGATGACATGTCTGATCCCCTCGAAGAAACATCCAAAACATATCCCAGGGAAAGAAGGATAACCAGGCTTAGAGGGGCCCTGCCTCTAGCCAGGTAGAGGCCAGGGAAAATCGTGTTTTCTGGTCTGTGTGGATTCGTTGGCCTGGCACATCGGAACCACAAGAGTACAAAGCTTTGGTCGATACTGGTGCACAATGTACATTGATCCCATCAAGACATGTGGGGACAGAGTCCCTTTCTATTGCTGGTGTGACAGGGGGATCCCAGGATTTCACTTTGGTGGAAGCTGATGTGAGCCTAACGGGAAATGAGTGGAAGAAGCATCCTATTTTGACTGGCCCAGAGGCCCATGTATTTTGGGCATAGACTACCTTCGAAGTGGGTATTTCAAAGACCCAAAAGGACTCAGATGGGCATTTGGAATAGCTGCTGTAGAGACAGAGGGCATCCAGCAATTGAACACCTTGCCTGGGTTGTCTGAGAATCCATCTGCAGTAGGATGCCTGATGGCAGAAGAGCAACAAGTGCCAATTGCCACTTCCATAGTGCATCGATGACAGTATAGAACCACTCGAGATGCTGTGATCCTCATCCATAAGATGATCTGAGAGCTGGAGAGCCAAGGGGTGCTCAGCAAGACCTACTCACCCTTCAACAGCCCCATTTGGCCTGTGTGAAAATCTGAAGGAGAATGGAGATTGACTGTGGACTACCGTGCCTTGAATGATGTGACTCCACCACTGAGTGCTGCCATGCCAGACATATTAGAGCTCCACTATGAGCTTGAGTCCAAGGCAGCAAAGTGGTACGCCACTATAGACATTGCCAATGCATTTTTCTCCATTCTTCTGGCAGCAGAATGCAGGCCTCAGTTTGCCATCACATGGAGGAGTGTGCATACACCTGGAACCGACTGCCCCAGGGGTGGAAGCACAGCCCCACCATCTGCCATGGACTGATCCAGGCTGCATTAGAAAGGGGTGAGGCTCCAGAACATCTGCAGCATATTGATGACATCATTGTGTAGGGGAACACAGCTGCGGAAGTGTTTGAGAAAGGGAAGGAAATCATCCAGATCCTCCTGGGAGCTGGTTTCGCCATTAAAAAGAGCAAAGTCAAGGGACCAGCTCGTGAGATTCAATTCCTGGGAGTGAAGTGGCAAGATGGACGGTGTCACATTCCTACAGATATCATCAACAAGATCACAGCAATGTCTCCACCCACCAGTAAGAAAGAGACACAAGCTTTCTTGGGTGCCATAGGTTTTTGGAGGATGAATATTCCCGAGTACAGTCAGATCGTGAGCCCTCTTTACCTGGTCACCTGCAAGAGGAACAATTTCCTACGGGGCCCTGAGCAGCAACAAGCCTTTGTCCAGATCAAGCAGGAGATTGCTCATGCAGTAGCCCTTGGCCCAGTCAGGACAGGACCAGAGGTAAAGAACATGCTCTACTCTGCAGCCGGGAACCATGGCTTGTCCTGGAACCTTTGGCAGAAGGTGCCTGGGGAGACTCGGGGTCGACCACTGGGATTTTGGAGTCGAAGCTACAGAGGGTCTGAAGCCAACTACACTCCCATAGAGAAGGAAATCTTGGCTGCCTATGAAGGAGTCCAGGCTGCCTTGGAGGTAATAGGCACTGAAGTACAACTCCTCCTGGCACTCCAACTACCAGTACTGGGGTGGATGTTCAAAGCAAAGGTTCCTTCCACTCATCATGCCACCAGTGCTACATGGAGCAAGGGGATTGCTCTTATCACTCAGCACGCCCGTATAGGTAAACAGAATCACCCTGGGATTTTGGAGATAATTACAAATTGGAAAGAAGGTGAGAATTTTGGTGTCACAGATGAAGAACAAGAACCAGTGACACGTGCTGAAGAGGCTCCTCCCTATAACCAACTGCCCCCAGAGGAAACACGCTACGCTCTTTTCACTGACAGTTCCTGTCGCATCATAGGGATGAACCAGAAGTGGAAAGCAGCCGTATGGAGCCCCACACGACAGGTTGCACAAGCTACTGAAGGAGAAGGTGGATCAAGCCAACTTGCTGAACTCAAAGCTGTTCAGCTGGCTCTGGACATTGCTGAGAGAAGTGGCCAAAGCCACTACCTTTATACTGATTCATGGATGATAGCCAGTGCTCTGTGGGGATGGCTGGAGAGGTGGAAAAAGGCTAACTGGCAACGTAGAGGGAAACCAATTTGGGCTGCTGATGAGTGGAAAGACATTGCTACCAGGGTAGGGAGGCTACCTGTGAAAGTCCGCCATGTAGATGCCCATGTACCCAAGAGTAGGGCCAATGAGGAGCACCAAAACAATGAGCAGGTAACCAAGCTGCAAAGATAGGGGTGTCCAAAATAGACCTAGTTTGAGAACATAAGAGAGAGTTATTCCTAGTTCGATGGGCCCATGATGCCTCAGGCCACCAGGGCAGAGATGCCACCTATAAGTGAGCATGAGATCGAGGGGTGGATCTAACCATGGACAGTATTTCTCAGGTTATCCATGACTGTGAGACATGTGCTGCCATCAAGCAGGCCAAGCAAGTGAAGCCCCTCTGATACGGTGGGCGGTGGTCCAAGTACAAGTATGGGGAGGCCTGGCAGACTGACTGCATCACACTGCCCCAGACACACCAGGGCAAGCGCTACGTGCTGACCATGGTGGAAGCCACCACTGGATGGTTGGAAACCTACCCTGTGTCTCATGCTACAGCCCAGAACACCATCCTGGGCCTTGAAAAGCAAGTTCTGTAGAGACATGGCAACCCTGAGAGGATCAAGTCAGACAACGGAACTAATTTCAAGAACAGCCTTATCAACACCTGGGCTAGGGAACATGGCATTGAGGGGGTGTACCATATCCCCTACCATGCACCAGCTGCAGGCAAAGTGGAGAGGTACAATGGACTACTAAAAACCCAGTTGAAAGCTTTGGGTGGGGGATCTTTCAAAAATTGGGAGCAGCATTTAGCAAAGGCCACCTCGTTAGTTAACACCTGAGGTTCCACCAATCGAGCAGGTCCTGCCTGGTCTGAGTCCCTGAATGTAATAGAAGGAGATAAAGTCCCAGTGGTACGTATCAGAGGTTTGTTAGGGAAGACTGTGTGGATCAATTCTGCCTCGAGTTCAGACAAACCCATTTGTGGGGTTGTCTTTGCTCAGGGACCAGGTTGCACGTGGTGGATAATGCAAAGAGATGGAACAACACGATGTGTACCTCAGGGAGATCTGATTGTGGGGTAAGAATGATGTGCAATATCACTGTTCATTGGATGCTACTGCCATTGTCTGTACATTAAACCATACAGACATGAGATAGAAGGAAATGCGTAAGTGTTGAAGGTCTGGGCAAGTGGAAGATGGAGAAGGAAATGTGTAAGTGTCAAAGGTCTCAGCAAGTGATAGATGGAGCTTTAAGCGACTAAAGTGAAAAGGGGGAATCCTGTACCTCTGTAATATAGGGCCTGGATTCAGTGGTCCAGAGTGGGGATGTGATGAAGGCATGATGGGTATTGCTTGTAAATTTTGGGGGAACAGAGGGAAATTTTGTATGAATAATGCATGATGTGTTGTAGTATGTTGATGATATGGGGATAAGGGGTGGAATGTCCTGGGGTGACATTATGATGCGTTTTTCCCCATTCATCTGTTCTGTGCCTTTAAGACCGGCTCTGAAGAGTGAAAGTTTTGTTTGGGTTTCTCTTATCAGGGACACAGAGATAGGCAGTACATAGGGCTGTTTTCATTTCTTGCTTTCGGCTTGCTGCTTTGCTTGCTCTCTTTTCTGCTCTCACTTCTGCTCTGCTTTGGCCTCTGCTTATTAGCTAGTTTAGCTAAACAGTCCAATTCCTTCCTGGACTGTTTCTCCTCTCCTTTTCTTCGACCATCTTGAACCTGTTCTGGACTGGGACCTGGGAACACCGAGGGTTAGCACCATTTGGCTGCAGCAGCTGCCCAGCACCGGAGGGACTGAGAACAAAGCAACCACCCCCAAAAGAGACTTTCTGATTTTGCCATCTTTCTCAGAGCGGTGTCATCTGGTATTCATTTTGTGTGCTGGGGGTGCTGTACCTGTCAAATAAACAGGTTCTTTCTACTTCTCTCTGAGGAATTGTTTCCCGAACCGGTTGGGGAGAGGGGCCGTGTGGATTTGCTTTCTGGAGAGGCCCTCCTTTGGAGGTTCTCTACCAAATTTGCCCTAAACCAGGACACCCCTCTGCTCATTTGCAATCACCAGACAAACAGATGTAAGAAGCCTCTTCACCAGAGAAAAAGTGAGACATGAAATCCCTATGTGAGAAGGCCCCCTCTCACACTTTCCAAGCACTGGGACTGAAACCCTCAACCCGGGGGAGGTGTGTGGGGGAGGCAAGCTAACCAAAGCAGGATGGATATTGCAGGTGTGAGCATTGGACCACAAAGACAATGCCTCTTGCCCACTGCTGAGAACATGGATTGTGTGTACCCTTCTCTAAATACCATTCTTTCCCCAAAGATACAATAGACTACCCTTGATTTGGTTTAATGATCTATTCCCCTTCCCCTATCAAAAAAGAGTGTAACTAGAGTACAAATGGACTGCACCTCTGAGATCTCCCTGGATGTGTCCTGGTGAACTCCATCAGCTGGACATCGAGGGACTTCACCATTGTAGGTTTGGTAGCTATATACCCATTCTTTTTCCTCCCTCTTTTCCCTTATTTTTTCTTCTTTTCCCCGATTCCTCCCCAACGCAATTTTGCTAGGATTATTTCCATAGAGGTGCATTTGTTTTAATTATCACTGCAAACCCCCTTGTACCATGTTGCTTCTTTTGCACTCTGAGATCGCGAACCATCATGAAACCCGTTCGTAAGGATGGATCATGACACCAGGTCACTGTGGCCTGGTTTGGTTTCCCCAGGGCAGGAAAGATGTCTGGCAGCTGGAGCAGGGTCTGGGAAGGGCCTCCAAGGTGGGGCTGGAGCCCTTGGGCTGTGAGCAGAGGCTGAGGGAGCTGGGCTTGTCCAGCCCAGAGCAGGGAAGGCTGAGGGGCTCCTCATCCCAGCCTGGCAGTGCCAGTGAGGAGGGGATGGAGAGCACAGAGCCAGGCTCTTCACAGGGGGCTGGTGGGAGACATGAGCCAGTGAGTGAAAGGGGAAAGAGGGGAGATCAGCCAGGACAGAAGGAGATGAAATGAGTCAGGCTGGTTTCAGCATTTCGTCAACACCAAGAGCAGCCTGACCTCCCTTCTCCATCCACCACTGACAGCTTTGCAAATCAGGAATTGTTGGAGCTGTTTTGCCCCCATGCCAGGACAAGCATCCTGATACAAGAACTTAATTGTGTTTGTATCTATCACAGAGCTGCATTTGTCTGAAAGTAATTTTAGTATGGAAATCACTTGTGGATGGAGGACTCATCAGACACTGCTGGGACTTTGCACATGGCTCAGGGAAGAGCATGATTGTTATTAAATTGTATCCTGTTCAACTGTGGTCCGTTGGCCATGAAGAGAAACTTTCTGTGCCTCCGAGTCTCACCAGTTCCTTGTCCCTCAAAGGACACAAACCTGATGAGTTGTGGCTCCCTCTCCAGTGGCTGCACTTGGACATTCCCCCCATACCCAGAGCAGAGCTCCCTTAAACCCACAAAGTCCCTGGCAATGCAGGGATGAAGGGTACAGGACAGGCTGTGGGGATCAGGGGCAGGATAGAGCCAGGGAGAAGAATGACTTTTGCATTTGATGGAGCTGTGCCTTCCCTTGGCTTTCTTGGCTGACAATAAATGAACATCCCTCTGTGTCTCAGGCAGCTCCTTCCCCAAGGAAAGCAGGTGGGAGTTGGAGCCAGGGAGCTGAAAGCTGCAGGTGCAGCCTGAGCTGGAGGGAGCTCAGATTTGCACAAGGCTGCTCTGAGTGCCAGGGCTTGGGTGGGGAAAATGGTGGGGTGGCGGTAGGGACAGAGTGTGATTGATTGTCAGCCATGAAGGGTCTTGATTTTCATATCTATTCAAACTGCATGAGGAGGTACTTGGATTCAGTGTCAATTGGAGATTGCACATATCATGAAATTACCAGGAAAATAAAACTATCAGGACCTTAAAAATATTTTCTCACTGTCTTCTTAAATATCCTGTATTCACACTGAATACACTACTGAGATCTACTTAACTACAAATTACTTGGAAACTGAAATACAATTATTCCCAGAGGCTTGGCTTGTTAAGGTGTTCAGAATGTTAATGAGCCCTGGGACACTGAATTCCTGCAGTGAAGAGCTGAAGGCTGAACAAGCCTCTGGAGCAGGAAAATTCAGCAGCAGCCTCCAAGTTGCTGAGGATGTCAGCAGCCCCCAGTGGGGCCATCCCTGCCCAGAGACCATGGGGGAATGGGCAGACAAGGAGAGCGTCCCTGGGGCTGGGGCAGCACAACTCAGAGGCAGCAGTGGCTCCAGCTGGGAAATGGAGTGTGGAATGGGGCTGGGAAAGCCCTGCCTGGGCTGTGCCAAGCAGGACAGACAAGCCCTGACTCCCATCCCCCAAAAAACTCTCTCAAGGAGTCATTTAAATGGAAACTCAATTGTTTGTGTCCTCTGAGTTGTATGTGCTGGAGAAATAGCAACAAGAGACTCTAAAAAGTTCAAAAGAGCAAAACAACCTCTACTGTCAACTTTAGAAAATCAGAGAAACTTTTGCAAAAGGTTTAATATGACATTCAATCAACAAAAAACACAGCTCAAAGCATTACCATACGCCATTCAACTTCACAAGCTTCTAGCCTGTTCAATTTTAAGTTACTCAAAATTTGCAAGAGGACATATATAGAAGAAGTAGACACAAAAAGAGAGATGGACAAAAAAAAATACAGAGAAGCACACACACAAACAAACACAAAGAACTTATCCACTCCTGGATTCCAGCAGTGCTCAGATGGAAATTCCAAGGGGATGTAGGGTCAAGATATGTGCTTGCCTTGTGGTCAGCCTTCAATACCCCTTGGTCTTCCTGGGCCCTTCCCACAGGTGGGGCTTGGGGTCATTTGGTCCCTCAGGACTTGGGGTTGGGGCTCCAGAGGTGGCTGTGGAGCGTTGCCTGTGCTGTGCCAGGGACTGGAAGACACTGCTGGGCTGGGATAGAGGCTCTGGGGGGATTGGGGTTCCAGGGCAGGGCATGGCAGGGCTGGACCTGTCCCTTCCTCCCCGGCTCACAAAATGTTTCCAGCCAAGAATCTCCTGCAGTCTTTCACAACAGGCAATATTGGAGGTGGAAATCCCAATTCTGGCCATGGGCACCTGACTAAGAAGGACAGTTCTTTCCCATAGGAAGGCAAGCACGGAGCGCCAATGTTTCAGCAGTTGATAAGAAGAGACCCCCAACATGCCAATATGAGTTTGATTAGTCAGGCAGTCAACAGGAGGCCAAACCAGCCAGTGCTGTTCCATGTTCCCTTGCTTTTATGAGGCCAAACAGTGTCACAACAGTGCCTTGATTCCATGGGGTCCAGCAGTGTCACAATGGCCTCTTGATTACAAGAAGACCTGCAGTGTCATAAGGGACCCTTGGTTGTATGGGGTCCAGCAGTGTCACAGTGGCGCTTTCATTTCATAAGACCCTGAAGTGTCACAATGGTCTCCGTGGCTCCCCAGGCCCCACAATGTCATGTGACTTCTCTGTTCCATGAGGCCTTGCAATGTCACAAAGGCCTCTTAGTTTCATGAGGCCCCACAGTATCACAATGGTCCTCTTGGTTCTGTAGGTATCTCCATTGTCACAATGGTGTCTCTGGTTCCATAAGGCCTCACAGTGTCACAATGGTCCCTTGGTCTCACAGGACCCCACAGTGTCATAATGGTGCCTTGGTCTCACAGGGCCCCACAGTGTCACAATGGACCCTTGGTCTCACAAGGCCCCACAGTGTCACAATGGTCCCTTGTTTCCATGGGCCCTGTGCTGCTGCATTCCCCCCTCCCCTTCTCAGCCCGCCCTGGCGGCTGAGAAATGCTCCTTGGGCCTCGGCCTTGGCCAACAGCCCCTGGGCTCAGCTCCTCTGCAGCTCATCACAAAAACTGCTGCCCAACCAGCTCCTGGTTTCTCTAGAAGCAGCCCTGGGAACTGTTTTTGTTCCCTCAGTGGCACAACATCCCTGTTCTCACACTGCCGAAGAAACCTGTTGGTGCCAAGTTGGGCCAGGATGAAGCATTGCTGGAACTGAAGCTCCTCTCTTGGGGCCCTAAAAACAGTGCTCCAAAAGAGCCCTTGGAGCTCTCCTGGGCCAGTGACTCCCTCTGAGTGGGGCCTCTCCCAGCCAGGAACTCTCCCGTTTGCTGCACTCGGGGATCCTGAACAACGACAAAGCCTGTGCTGATCCCTCCATTCCTCCAGGCTCAACCCTTCACCCACTGGGGAGTTGCCAAAGGATCCACAGTGAGCATTCCCTGTCCTCAGGGGAATTGCTCACAGGTACCTTGCACTGACTCTTTGTGTCTGTGTGCACACAGGAGTGCCTGTGCTGGGGAAATGTGGCAGAAATGCTGCTCTCTGAGGGGCTTGAGTGCCTTGGATAGCTGAGTCAGTCAGATATCCAGATAGCTGAAAGTAAGGTTTAAGTCATGAGGTCTAAGCTAAGTTCAATTCTCCTAAGAGTTGTTCTTTTGCAAAATTGTTACGTTTAATTTAAGTTATTAGATAAGTTTAATATTGTTAAGTGTTATTCTTCTGTTAAATTGCTAAGTCATAGGTTCTAAGTAAAGTTAAATACTGTTAAGTGCTGTTGTTTTGCTAAACTTTGATATTTAAGGTATCAGTTACATTTAAGGTGTAAGTTAAGTCCTGTTAAGTGTGAGGCCTGTTAAGCTTTAGGCCATATTCCTTTTATCCTTGCCCTCACTGGGCTTATGTCATACACACACACAGGGACAATTCTCAGTTCATTTCTGGTTTGATTGCCTGGATTTGATTTGGTTTTGTTGTTGCTTTGTTTCCTTGGTGTGCCTGAAGTTTCCAGTCAAGAACAGAGTGACTCTTGCCAAGGAACTTTGTGCTACTGTCCTTTAATAATAAATCTGGTTTTTTGATGATCCCTGGCCAGGGATTTTTTCAGGGCTCTCAAGGCCTCGTTGACACCAGGGTGAAGGAGCCCTGGCCCAGGCTCTGGCCCTGGGGAACACGGGGACGCTGCCGGGGGGTCCCTGTCCCCCTCTGCCACCCCCAGGGCCCCGGCCCCCCATCCCTGTGTCAGGCTCTGGGGTCGATCTCGTGGAACATCCTCTGGGGGAGGCTGCGGGGCTGGGGGCGGGGGGGACCCGGGGGGAGAGGGGACCCCGCTGTGCACAAGTAGGGTTGGACTGCTCTGGGGGGAGCTGTGAGGGGAGCTGGGGCAGAGTGACCTCCCCAGTGACCTCACACAGCCCCTGTGATGTCACACTGCCACCTGTGATGTCACACGGCTCCTGTGATGTCATAGAGCCAGCTCTGGGATGTCAGCCTGGAATGTCAGGCAGTTGCGCTGTGATGTCACAAAAGACTCTGTGATGTCAGAAAGCCACAATGTGATGTCAGAATCTGTTCTGTGATGTCACAACCTGCTCTATGATGTTACACAGCCAGCCAGTGATGTCACAACCCATTCTCTCATGTCACAGACCCACACTCTATTATGGCAGGATCTCCTCTATGGCCACAAACCCTACTCTATGATGTCACAGAAGCTATATGATGTCACAACTCCCTAAGTGATATCACAAACCCCTCTCTATGATGTTATACTGTTATGAGTAGAAAAGTTGCCCATTTTATTAAAAGGTTGCAGAGTTCCCAGGTTGGGCTAGTTGCTGCCAGGGTGGAGTTCTAACTGTTTGTTGGTGTAATCACCTGTTGTTAATAGGTTTTTTTAACTACCTGTTGTTGATTGTTGGGAATTCCCCTTTTTGTGGAGAGGCACCCTGCTGCTTCCTGGAGGATGGCACCTGGGACAGTGAAGAGGATGGGACAACCAAGTTGGCATGCAAATGGCATCAGGGTTGGCATGCAAATGAGGAAGCCCCTCACCAAACTTAGCCAAAAACCCCTAAAAACATCAAACCAACATGGAATTGAGGGATCAAAGTGATGTCTAGACATGAAGAACAGAATCCAGTGTTCGCTAAGACCCTTTTTACCCCTCACCCTAACCTAAAAACATGGTGGCTGGAAAGAGGACCTCAAATGTCAAACCAAAATATTGGGAATCCCCTGGTGCTCTTCTGAGGAAGGAACCCCCAGCTCTTGTTATGAATAAGAAGCTTGACAAGGCCAATATTCAAGCAGCACACAATTTATTTATTAATATGGTCAAGTATGAGCAATACAGCGCTGGGTACAGTGGGGGAAGTTTTCCCTCCAACTGCACACCGATAATTGAGGACTACAGGTATTTATAGAGGTACTCATCAGCTTTTTTCAGCAGTTTCTATTTCCAATTTTTTACTCATCAGCAATTTTTATTCCAAATTATTACATCACAATTCTATACACTATTGTGATTTTAATTTCTCAGGATGTATCTCAAAGGAGTATCCCCAGATGGTGACAGTCCAGTTTCCGAAAGAGGAAAGACGAATCCCATCTGGTGGGGTCCAGATCCCCAAATGTGTCCACCTTTTAATTGCAGAGACTATGGATCTCATAACAGTGATGTCCAGCTTCCCTTTGGTCGAAACCATAAACCCTTGAGGTGATGTTCATCTTCCTTTCTCAAGCTGTTTTTCTCTGCTTCAATGAGGCGTGAGATAAGCATATTTCCTTTATATATATTCCAAAGCTATAGTTTCAAGGATACAAGTAATATTCTAAAATTATACTTCAAAAGGTTATTATTGCAGAGCTTTTTATGGATTAAATGTCAGCAAAAAGCAACATCTTTAACACCTTAATTCCAATGCTCCTAAATCAACTAGGGTTAATTGCAAACGAAAGATAGGTTCAAAGGCCTTTTTTCATGCTTTATTTTCCTCAGTTATTATTAGAATTCACAGCTCTCCCATTGTCGGGGTCCACACATTTTGCATTCACAAATACACATGTCGCTTGTTTGTACCTGACACAAAACACAGCTTTGCATCTCACAGTCCCCCTCTGCTTGTATAAATTATCATTTATCTTACTCATTCGTGTCTGTGCTTCAAATCTGGCCAAAACTTTGGAATGTTTCTCTTTTTGATCTCTTTTCTTTAATTTCATTATTTTGTTTATCTTAGCTGTTTTCTCAAATTGACCAACTTCTCTGGTGGCCAATTCCGAGTCGGTTACTGCAATCTGCATGCTTTGAATAACTGAGTGGATTAGTCAGATAAAACATGGAGTAAGGCAAGGTAGAAACAATAACCCAGCTAATGAGCACAATATCAGGAACCCTATTTTCTTCCACCAAGTTCCTCCTCCAAGCATCTGGTCCCACCATGAGGCTTGAAAAATGGAATTCCATTTTTGGACAGGGACATGAGCCACCCTTTTGATCTCTGCTGCCAAATCCTGGATGTTTCTCCGTAATCATCAATCTCAACCTTTCCGTCTACAGGGCAGTTTGCTGTAAGCTTTTTGTCCACAAATCTAATATATACCATTTGGGGCTTTCCATGGGTCATTTACACCTTCAGATTTTCAATTTTCTCCAACCCAGTATAATTTGCCACCCAGAGTGCACATCTTTAATTGGTTATGGTCATAGCACACTTCACTAACATGGGAATGTGCCATGAACATTGATTCCATTTTTCCCCTGAACCAGACAGTATGATTGATTGCATTTGTCACAGACAGCCGGAGCAATAGGCTCTGATCCTGCAGCTCGCTCGTGGATTATGTGGAGTTCAGGAGTGAGGCTACTAAGGCCCATTGCCTGGGATGCAATGATCAATACAGTGAAAATAATCCTCAGAGGGTTTAACTCTCTACTTCTTCAAGGCCCCTTGGGTTGCATCCAAGGGCCAAGATGTAGATCTTCTCAGTAGCAGAGTTTATACCTTGGGATTTAGTCACTGATATCTTTCGTTTCATTTTTGTCTTTTGCCTCATGAGGCTTCAGATCTCTATTTATTGTTGTTGTGGTCCGATTCTTTTTAATTTAGGCCAGTTTGCCCCTGAGTTCAGGGGATGTGCGACTACAATAGGGTTGGTGTATGTGCCTCCCCCTCTTCCAGCGATACTTGGCTTCCTGCCACTCTTCTGCTTTAATTTGATATTCATCCGGTATCCAATGCTCTTGTCACGCTCTACTTTTTCTAATTTGGCCTTTGGTACTTCTTGCAAATCAGTTTCTGCTCTTGTACTGTGTACCCACATTCTCTACCAATCTTTATCACCTGTTTTAATATATTCTTTCCTTACTGTCGCCCACAAAGTTTTGTCAGTTTCTTTCTCTTTTTCTTTCATACAGTTACAGCAGAGAGCATTAGGGATCTGTCCCCTTGATAGGTTTGTATACCAAAATTCTTCACACTCTATACACTTAAAACAACGCCATGGATAACACTTACAGTTTGGAGTAGTACATTCTACCTCTGGTGAGTACAATTGGTTTTGCAGCTTAAGGTAGGAGTGTTTTTGTGACATACATCAGTCTCTTTTTAACTTGATTTTCAGTTCTCTGGGGGTAGATGCAATTCTCCACTGGGATTCAGCAGGCGTCTCTGTCGGTGGTTCCATCTCTGTCGGTGGTTCCGCTGGTCCTTTGACCCACGACACGTGGGTCCAGCCTTTTTCCGCAGTTCGGACAGCTGTATCGGTGGTCAGCAGAGTTAAATATGGACCTTCCTACCTAGGAGACAAACCTTCTTCCTTCCAGCTTTTAATCAGCACCCAGTCACCTGGTTTTATTTGATGTATGCTAAATCTGAGAGGGGCTGATTGAGCAATTACCTCTTTTTCCCTTAGTTTTAGGACATGCTGTCCCATCTTCTGGATGTATTTTTGAATAGTCATATCGGCTATGATTACTGATGTTTGGGGTACTTCCTGGGAATAACGCACTCCATAAAGCATCTCACATGCAGAAAGTCCCGTATCTGCATTTGGAAGTGTCCTTATTTTAAGCAATGCTAAAGGTAAACATTTTGCCCATGGCATTTGGGTCTCAATCATTAATTTTGTTAACTGCTGTTTTATAGTTTGGTTCATTCTTTTCACCCTCCCAGAGCTCTGGGGATGCCAAGGGGTGTGATATTCCCAAGAAATCCCCATAGCTTGTGTTACTCCTTTTGTGATGCTGGAAGTAAAGCGGGAGCCCTGATCAGAATCATTGGCCCTGATAACCTTAAATTGAGGAAAGATTTGTTCCAACAATATTTTAACCACAAACTTCGCTGTGGCTCAGGCAGCCGGGTAGGCCTCCATCCAATGAGTTAGTTTATCTACTAATACTAGCAAGTATTTCTGTCTGCCCACCCTTGGTAATTCAGTATAATCCACCTGAACCCTTTCAAATGGTTGGTAGGCTATTTTTCTACCACTGGTTGAAGCTTGTCTCATTACCTTTCTGCTAACTATTTGACAAGTCAAATACCACTGTGTTATTTGTTTTGCTAGCTCAAAATTTCCAATACATCTATAATATTTTAAAAAATGATCACATAAGGGTCTTTTTCCCCAATGAGTACGTTGGTGTAACTGGCTTAGAATCCTTCTAGTGTAAGTCTTAGGTAAAATCTCTCTCCCGTCTGGCAGTACCCATTTTCACAGCTCTTTCTTAGCTTCTAGTCTTTTTATAGCTTCCTCCTCTTGAGTGCTATAACTTTTTGGCAGCTCCTCTTGAATTTCCGCTATGGTGTTCAGCTGGATAGTTTCTTTTAATTTACATGCTGCTTCCTTAGCAGCTTGGTCAGCTGTGTTGCTTCCTCTCACTAAGCAGCTTGACCCATGTTGATGACCTCTTACATGTACTACAGCTATTCTCTTAGGTCTTTTCAGGGCTTCAAGCACTCTGAATTTTAACTCCTGATGGATCGGTTTCTTCCCTTGAGTGTTTATCAAACCTCTTTCCATCCAGATTTTTCCAAATGTGTGTACAATTCCAAAGGCATATTTTGAGTCTGTGTAAATAGTCCCCACCTTATCTTTTAAAAGTTCTAAAGCTCAGTATAAAGCAAATAATTCACAAGCTTGTACTTATTTTTCCTCTTTCTATTGCAGACATATTTTCTCCTTCTACAATAGCGTATCCTGAATTTCTTTTCCCTTCTATCACCCTTGATGAACCAGCGATAAAATATTTTCCCCCACTAGATAGCTCTGTCTCACTTAAATCTGGTCTCATGTACAGGCAGTCCCTGAGGCCAGAGGGATGGAGACCCCCCGAGCATCCCCCAGGTGAGGGGACAGAGACCCCTGAGCATCCCCTGGGCTGAGAGCGATAGAGACTGTCCTGAGCACCCCCTGGCACAGGGGAGAGGGAGGGAGAACCCCCAGGTATTCCCTGGGGTTAGAATGATGGAGACCCCCTGGGAAATGGCCTGGGGTGACAGGGACTGGGACAAACCCCCTAGGGAATGGTCTGGGGCAGGGTAAAACCTCCCAAAGCACACCCCAGGGTGAGAGGCACAGAGGCTCCTCGATCAGCCCTGGGCACCGGAAAAAGTAATGTTCTTTCATGTCAGAAATCAAAATTAATCTTAGATAAAATGCCTTGAATTTGCTTTTCCCACAAATCATTTGTGATGGAAATGCAAACAAATCCCAAAATTTTATAAACTTACAATAGAAGCTATTTTGTGGCAAATCCAAATTCCATTGGTCCTGCACAGCTCCAGCTCAGCTGCTGGCACATTCTGATGAAAGAAAAGTCGAAATTAGGCCCAATACGGATTATGAAAAGGAAGGGGAAGCTCTGTGTAGCTGTCACAAAGGTGACAGGGACAAAGAGAAAAATTATTCTAACATTTGGCAAAGCCTCCAGCCATTGAAAGAGAGCGACAGGGACCGAGATCTCACCTGCGCAGGGCAAGTGTGACATTGTCCCATGTGTGTGTGGCCTTCCCGGGGTGGGAGTTTTACACCTGAGCCAGTTTGGGTAAGGGGTTTGGTGTTCACCCCCTGAGCAGGGATTACCCCACTGTTTCAGGTTGCAATGCAAGATGTAACCAAATGCATGTTTTCAATCCCCATCTTCATCAACTGCTATAAGCAGGTGGGGCAGTGTTCTTTATCTCTTCCATGACTCACCCCTGATAACGCCCTCCAGGGGAGATATCTTCTGTGAATGGGCCATTGACTGTCACTGCAGGACTGATAAAATTCCATCCTCCCATTGTGGGATGCTCCACCCAGGGGGAGGATCCAAGAATTCCTACCTGGATATAAGCTGAGGCTTGCAGCAGCTTGCCTACTGGGTTCCCAGAGGACAAGAGCTCCATAACCAGCACTGGACCTTCAGAGGAAGACCAGACCCTTCTACAGCATCACTTCTTGGACAGAATCACGTTCATCACTCCAACAGGACTGCAGCCACCATTTAATGGGACTGCAGCCACCACCCTGACCAACATGGTATCAGGTTACATCCTGACTCTGTCAGTTTAAGGCAGTGTTTCTGTATCATTGCCTTGATCCTAATTTTGTTTTTGAATTGGAATTCTGACTTAGACTCTCCCCTGGGGTACCTTCAATCCGGTACAAAATTTAGTGTGCTCATTTCTTGTTTTCCTCCCAAAACAGAATTTCCCACTCCTAAAACTTAGCCAGATGGAGGGAGAGACTGCAAGGAAGAGGAAGATGCCCTGGGACACCCAGGCAGGTGAGGAGGAAATCAGTGCCCCTTTCCCCCTCTCTCCTGCTCCATCTCCCAGCCCAGCACAGCCCCTGGCTGCAGTACAATTCTGCTGCCAACGCCGTCCTTCCGGGGATGCACTGAGGGGATCTCCTTCCCCTTCCCTCTGGCATGGGGGCAAATCCCATCCTCTCCTTGTCTTTCCTCCCCCAGAGAAGGAGCTGAGGATGGAGACCAGGGAGGACAAATCTCCCCAGCAGAACCTTGTGGAAGAGGCCGTTTTGAGCAGTGCCATGGTGCAGAATTACAACTGGGAGGAAATGCCTCAAAGATCCCACAGGAGTAGGGGCTGCAAACCCAGCCCAGGGTGCTCTGAGTAGAGAAGACCCACCCTGAGCCAGGAAGGTGGGCAGAGCTTTAGCCAGAGCTCAGAGCTGGTGGTCAGTGAGCAGCTTCATGATCGGGAGAATCCCCACAAGTGCTCAGAGTGTGAGAAGAGCTTCAGGCACAGCAGCACCCTGATCAGCCACCATCACCCAGATGATCCACACTGGGGAATGGCCCTACAAGTGTGGGGAGTGTGGGAAGGGCTTCAGCTGCAGCTCCGCCCTCATCACCCACCAACGCATCCACACTGGGGAGAGGCCCTACAAGTGTCCCCAGTGTCAGAAGAGGTTTCAGAGCAACTCCAGTCTCCTCCAGCACCAGCAGATTCACACAGGGGAGAGGCCCAACGAGTGTAAGGAATGTGGGTGAGCTTTAGCCAGAACTCTAACCTGATCTCCCACCAGAAGATCCACACCAGGGAACGGCCCTATGAATGTGGGGAATGTGGGAAGAGCTTCAGGCACAAGTCTCTCTTGAGCTGCCACCAAAGGATCCACACTGGGGAAAGGCCATGCAAGTGTGGGGAATGTGGGATAACCTTTAGTAGGAGGCCCCAACTGATCATCCACCAAATGACCACATGGGGAGGAGCCCTACAAGTGCCCTGAGTGTCAGAAGAAGTTTCACACCAGTTCTGATCTCCTCCAGCACCAATGGATTCACACAGATGAGAGGCCCTTCCACTGCCCTGAGTGCGGGAAGGGCTTCAAGCACAACTCCACCCTCATCATCCACCGGCGCATCCATACAGGGGAGAGGCCCTATGAGTGTCCCCAGTGTGGGAAGAGCTTCTCCAGCAGCTCTCACTTGACCAGACACGAACGGAGTCACCAGTAAAAGAAACCCTGCACATGCCCCAACTGCAGGAAGACTGTCATGCCCAGCTCCAGCTTTATCCCCCATGGGAGAACCCACGTTGGGAAGAGCCCTGGTGATCCATGTTCCCTGTGATCCATGCTGGGAAGACACCTGTACCTTTTCTTGACCCTGCCAATGATATGATGTGGGATGGAAGAACATGAGGGTCTGGCCATGGCTCTGTCATTACATTTACTCCCACCTCAGGTCATTGCCAGGGGCAGGAAAGGGACTCTCTCTCTCTCTGAGGAGAAGGGTGAAATTTCCAGGCTTGGGAAATTGTGGCCAGGAAGACCCAGTGAGTTGTGTTTAGTTTTCCCTGTAAACAGTTTTATTTATCCCTTCTGTTATCAATATTGTTTTTGTTCCTGTTTGTTCCTTATCTCATTGCTGTTCCCAATAAATGGTTTTTATCCCAGCCCGGGATCTTTGCCTTTGTGCTTTCCATGGGAGGCGGGAGGGCGGCGAGGACAGCGCGGTTTTAGCAGGGGCAGGAAATTGGGGTATCCCATTCCTGAACCCTGGCCCCTGGAAACCGAGCATCCCAGCTGGTCCCAGCCCTGGTGGCCATGGCAACAGCCTTGGGAGCGGGTCCCTGGCTGGGGCTGTGGGAACCTCTTCCCTCTGGTGCCCAGGGACAGCAGTGGAGGGAACGGCTGCAGCTGAGTCAGGGCAGGCTCCGGTTGGATGTCAGGAAAAGGTTTTTGCCCAGAGGCTGCTGGGGCCCTGCCCAGGCTCCCCAGGGAAGGGTCCCAGCTCCAGGGCTCTCTGAGCTGCAGCAGCGTTTGGACAGCGCTGCCAGGCCCAGGCTGGCATTGTTGGGGTGTCCTGTGCAGGGCCAGCAGTTGGACTGGAGGATCCTGATGGGTCCCTCCCAGCTCAGCCAATTCTGTGGTTCTGGGATCCCATGAGCCTGGGGATGGGGCTGCCAATGGTTGCCATGGAAACGGGCTGTGGCTGCAGGCCTGAGCTGGTGTCCATGGCAACCACCCCTGGCATGGGGTCTCCATGGAGCTGCCAAGGGACTGACCATAGCAACAGGGGTCTGGTGATGGTTGCCATGGAAACTGACCATACCAACAGGAGGCTGGTTATGGTTACCATGGAAACGGACCATAGCAACAGGGTCCTGGTGATAGTTGCCATGGAAAATGACCATAGCAACAGGGGGCTGGTGATCATTGCCTGCTAAGGATCAGATTTGTCACAGGCCTTCCGAGGTGTTCCATGGGGACTTTCCAAGAGTCTCCAGGCTGTTCCAGAGGTAGAACGTCACAGGCACAGACAGGGGCTCCATGGAGACCTCCCAGGGCTTTCTGGGGATGGTAAAGAGCCCTGTGGTCAGAGGCAGTCACAGCCATGGTGACATCCCATGAGACCTTGGGCTGCAAAGGCACCAATCTGTCACAGGCACTCACGGGGTCTCCACGGTGACATCCCAGGAGTTCCCAGGCGGCCAAAGAGCTGGGATGTCCCAGACACTCACAGGGGTTCCTGTCATGGGTACAGTGGGAGCTTCAAGCAAAACCTTTATTACTTTATTGGAGAAACTCCTGCTGAGACATGAGATGGAGAAATTACATCCTGCAGGCACCATGGATCCTCAAACCCCTGCAGGGCCCCTAGACTTCTAAAATTCCTTCAAAGAGAGGAGACTGGGAGTGGTTGGATCCAATCCCACCCCCAGACTTTTTCAAAGGTGTTAAAGATTAGACACGTGGAATTGAACTTTAATGCAATTTTCCCCCCAGGATTAAAGATTGAATATCAGATAAATTTATATAAATACAGCTCTGATTCATTCTGATCATGATTAGACAGAATGGTTCATTCCCACCACAAAGTAAATGAAAAAAGGGAGTTATTGTTGCAGTCTGAGGTGGTCTGCACACAACCTTCCCCGAGAGTTTCTTGTGCCAATGGGTAGGAGCCATGAGAGCACCAGCACATAGACACAGACACAGACACAGACAAACACACACACAGACACATACACACACAGAGAAATGCTGAACGTGTCCAGGGGCCAGAGGAGAGTCCAGGGTACAAATACAGGGAAAGAGGGTGCAGAGTAGAGCACCGGGGATCCAATGCTCTGAGGGTTCAGGGGCGGTACACATGGAAGGGATCAATAGTAAATACCAGTGTGGATGGGCAGGGTTACACACTAGTGGGAAAACAGGGAAGGGAGGACTCACCAGAACATGAACATATAAGAGTTAAATGGGTAGAGAAGGCCAAGGGAGATTACAGAACTGGGACAAATTAACACAGTGCTGCAGAACACCATAGGGAAGCCTCTTTCCTCATCCTGAGCTGTGAGAAATGCCCAGAGCCTACAGTGTGTCTCTCCAGGGCATTTCTGCTGGCTTTTCCCTGGTAGGCTCACAGGTTTCCACAGTTGTGCAGTGTCACAATGATCTCCTTGGTTCTGCATTCCTGCTGTGGCTGCTGTGTAACAATGGACCTGTGATACCATGAGGCTCCATAGTGTCACCATGGTCCCTTTGGTTCAACAAGGCCCTGCTGGGACATGATGGACCCTTGGTTCCATGAGAGGCCTGGGCTCCCACAGCCCCTCACAGGGCTCTCAGGCCTCTCCGAGTTCCCCATTGCCCCTCATGGCTTCTCAAGGCCCTTCATGGCCCCTCATGACGGATGGCTCCTCACAGCCCCTCACAGCCCCTCTCAGCCTCAGGCTTGGGGCTCCACCCAAGGCAGGAGAACAGGTTGGGCCCTACTTGTTCTGCTTTCATTTCAGTCATTTCACAGCCGCGAGTGCAGAAAGGCTGAAAGGGAGCCTTTCCCCGGTGTTTCCCTCGGGGTTAACTGCAGGCTGAAGCTCTGTGCTGCGCTGGCCCCAGCGCCACCATCCCTGTAGCCGCCAGGCCTTTGCTGTCCCCCCGTGTCCGTTCCCTGTCCCCGAGTCCCGCCCGGCTCTGGCAGCAGCAGCAGCCGCAGCGCAGGGGGCGCCGGCCCGGCCCAGCCAGGACCAGGAGCAGCAGCAGCGCCGGCCCCTTCCTGCCTGCTCCTGCCTCGGCTCCCAAGGGCTTTTTCCAGCTGAACTCTGGAGCAGAGCAGCCAGCACCCACACACAGCCCTGACTGCTCAGGGCCTGCCTGTGCTGCCCTGAGCCAGCCCTCAGAGGAAGAAAGGATCGGGTTCCAGCGCTGTTTTCAACACTCTTTTACTCACCCTGAGGTGACAGGAGGAGGCTGCTGGTGCCTTTGCCTTGGGAATTGCAGATCATGGCTGCTCTTGGCCCTCTTCTGCTTGCAACCTGAATTTTATCCATAAAACTGCAAATGCCTCTTTCAGTTGGTGCTACCCATGGTGCTCTCATGACAATTAAGTCAGTATTTTTGTCCCAGGTGTTATGTTTGCCCAATTATCCCATCATAAAAAAAACCCCAAACAATAATAAAAGTAGTAACAATTTTAATTAAATAGTTAAAATTTAAAAAAAATATAAAATTGGATACAATATAATTTAATTAAAATAAGGGATAATTTGGTTCCAATAATAGCACATAAGCAAAAGATACTGCAGGGTACGGAGGGCAGACTTCAATGACCCTTGCCACTTCACGTACAAGCTTGCCAAGTGAAAGTCACCCCTTATTTGCCGTGTGTCAATATCATCTCCTCCCATTTTCGGTTCATCATATCTCTATCTCCGCCCTTATTACCACCTTTACCACGCATGCGCCACCACTCAGTTTGGTGGTCGCACAAGTCTTTGGGGGTCGTTTTGGATGAAGACCTCTCCTCTTCCTCTTTGTTCCTTAATTCACCTTTGGGTTACACATGCGCACCAAGCCAGTACAATGTAAGCCAAGACTAACGTATCACTACATCTACATATCAAGGCAATAAATCCCTTATAATTAGCATTTCCTGGGACCCAACCGGGTTGTTGTTCATTTTTAGCAACTGTATCTTCCGCTTCTTTCCTGTAGTCCTTGAAAACATCTGCTGGGAAGGGGTGGGGGTGGAGCCCCTCCTCTCCCTCTCTTCTTTGGCATTATAACTTTTTAACTAATTTATTATTCTAAAATATTAATTACTGTATCAATTACTGTTTCAATTTTTATCAGCATGAATCATACCTATTTATCACACAGGCATAAAGATCAGCAGATACTGGAATGCCCACCAGCCCCTGAACACTAAGATGAGGGGAATTAAAGCTTCACAGGCCACATTTGCGGTGCTCAAACATAGCCCTGTTGCTGGCATTGTTGAAATAGAATAAACTGACAGAGGCCAGCACAGAAATTGCCTCCACAATGTGGAATTAAATTAAAAAATCCACCAGGAGAAACAGAAACCAGAACTTCTCCACTTGCTTCATTGCTCCTTCCCAGCAGCAGGAAATGCAGATGCCCAGAGGTGTTTTGCACTGCTGCTGCCCCCAGTTTGAGCCCAGGCTCTGCCCAGTCCCAGCGGGAACCTGAGCCCAGCCCAGGGAGCTCAGCGCACGCGAGGCCAGGCCCAGAGCCCCGGGCACGGCCGCCCATTGCGGGGCAGCGGCGCAGACGGAATGTCCTGCAGCCTAAACCTCCTGCTCCTGCCACACAGCGCCAGCCTTCTCCCCCTCCTCCTCCTCTCCCAGCATGGCACAATTTCCAGCTCGGAGGAGGCTGCCCCAGAGAGGGCTCAGGCTCCTGTTCCAGCCTGAGTGTCCCTGCAGAGGAACAGGGCATCTTTCAGGCACTTCCACAAGCTCACGCTTCACACTTCCTGGGGAATATTGGATGGAAATGGCCTTGCTAAGAAAGCCAAAAGATGAGGGAATGGATTAGTAATTATTAGAAAAAATCATCCTTCTTCCAGGAAAGGTTCACCCGGTCATTCCCTGCATTTGTCTTTTTCAGATTCTTTCAGTCAGCTACTCTGAAAGGTCCATCTTGTTCTGGTGCTTATCATTAACTGATTGTGCTCTTGATTTATGCACCAAGGCACCAGATGTGGAATCATCCACACTGAATTCAGAAACAAACTCCCTCTGTCAGAGCATCTTCACATTCCAGATAATTTTCAAGATGTCCAGTGACAGGTTGGAATGATCATCACACAGCTCTCCACTTGTGGCTGCAGGCTCTGGAGATTCTTTCTCTGCATTCAGCCAGGCTTGTATTCCCTAACAATTCTTTGTACCACCTCCTATTTTCTTAGCCTGGAACAGTAACAATGAAAACCTTACCCATAGCACAACTCCCCAGTCCACCAGGAAAAGAAAGGACAAGTTGTCAAGTTCTCCAAACCTTTGTCCTGCTTTGCTGCAAGAGTCCTGCTGCACGCAGTGTGGAAAGCCAAGAGAAGCCGCAGTTGGTGGCACATCTTGTGACAAGATCTCAACCTCACTCTCCAGGAAAGGTTTTTGAAAAGGGCAGACAGGATCACAGAGAAGATTCCTGGAAAACTGAACCAGCTTTCCAGAAGTGAAATGAAAATGGAAAGAAATCATCTGAAATGTTTTCCTCAGTTTATTTCTATGCTCCCCTTTTCCATCTTACACTATTTCTCCATGCCATGAGTTCTAAATGCATCTCACCTCTAAGATCAATGACTTAGCAAGTTTTAGACACACTAAAATACCGTGACCTGCACAGTTTGCCTTCCCCTGTTTTTGTTAGAAAGCAATGCTGGAGACATAAGTGCAGCGCTTGGGTCGGGCACGAATCCTGCAGGCAGGGAATGTGCCCCGGCAGTGTGTGACCCTCAGCAGGGACAATGCTCAGCAATCCTGCAGGCAGGGAATGTGCCCCGGCAGTGTGTGACCCTCAGCAGGGACAATGCTCAGCAGCGCTGCTGTGCTCGGTCTCCATGGAACCATGCCAGGAGCAGCTGCTGAGCTCAGAAGCCATCGCAGCCCCCGCCCTGCCCCAGAGCCCCTTGGCAGGGTGGGCTCCTGCTCTGGCTCTGTGTGCCAGGAGCCGGCAGCGCTGGGTGCAGGGAGCCCAGGGAGGGCACAGAAACGCTGGGTGAGAAATGCTGGGGCACAGCGAGATGGGCGAGTGCAGCTGGCCAGGGCAGAGGAGCAGCACGCCCAGGGGGCACAGCCTGCAGGACAGATGGCCAAGGGGAGAAAACAACAAACTGCTCAGGAGGGAGGAGAACAAACTTCTAGTTGCAAACTTCAGAGAATGAGGTACTTGGGAAATCTTAAACAGCATTAAATTACAGAAAATCACTTGACAAAGCACTGACTTCTCAAACTCTAACCTGTCCAACTTCAAGTTATCCAGATTTTGAGAAGAGGAAGTCAGGAGAAGAGAGAGAGGGAGAGAGAGATCCACAGTCAGTCTTGGATCTCAGCTGCTGTGAGCTCTTGGGCCGTGGGACGTGTCAGTGTCCCACCTGTGTCACAGCCTGACCTGCACTGGTCCCTCTCTCAGGTGGGGTTTTTGGGGTGGCAGGGGCTTGGCAGCCACTTTGGGGCTGGGCCAGAGGTAGCAGTGGCTGGGGTGGGGCAGTGACCACCCCACCTATGTAGAACTGTCCCTGCCCCAAACACACACTGGAGATGTCTGGGGCCGTTCATCATTTCTCTGCTCTCCAGCACTGAGGCAACGGACTCTGGCTACAGCTAAGAGCTTGGCCCAAGGCAACCACCCCTGGCAATGGGGCTCCATGGAGCTGCTCTCAGGAAAGCCCCTGAAAGCTGAGGAGTGCCCCAAAACTGCCTCAGAAACATGAGATACCTAAAAATCTCTTCAGGAATGTGGATTAATAAAAAACTCACTCAGTAATGGGCTCCCCCTCCCTTCATCATCCTCAAACTTTGGCTGTCTCATTGCAGACCCCAACCCACCTCCCCAATCCCAACCCTGACACATCCCACCACTCCTGAACATCAACCCCCCCTTCCCAAGCCATATTTCCCCCATTTCCCACCTCCCAAACCCCATTCCACCCATCCTGCCCCACCTAATGCCCATCTCAACCCTCCTGATTTGAAGCCCACTTTGCTCAATCCCCTTCCAACACCATTCCACACCAAAGAGTTGTGGAATCGAGGAATTTTGGGGTGGGATTGAGTAGTTTTCAGTGGCATTGAGGTGACAGATTGAACCCTCTTGTCTCTTTCAGTGCCAAGAAAGGGAAGCAAGTACACCAAATACCCCCAAAACCCCCAAATTCTCCCAATTATCTCCCTGAATCCCAGATTCCCCTGAAACACAAGTAAAAAGTGAGCCTTTAGATGCCTTTGATGAATTTATTGATTTTTACCCCAATTTTCTCTGTTTTAAAGGGATGAAGATGAATGCAAAGAAAATTAGGGCCAAAACAAAAGAATAACCAGCCCCGTGTCTTCCCAGCATGCATCACAGAGAATGTAGAGTGCAAGGTTTCTGACCAACGTGGGTCGTCCCATGGGGGATGAAGCTGGAGCAGTGCATGAAGCTCCTCCTGCAGTTGGGGCACTCACAGGGCTGCCCTTACCGGTGACTCCGTTGGTGTTGGGTAAAGAACGAGCGGTCTGAGAAGCTCTTCCCACACTGGGGACACTCGTAGGGGCTCTCCCCAGTGTGGATGTGCCGGTGCCTGATGAGGGTAAAGTTGTGCTTGAAGCCCTTCCCACACTCAGGGCAGCGGAAGGGCCTCTCCTCTGTGTGAATCCGCTGGTGCAGGAGGAGATTGGAGCTGGTCTGAAACTTCTTCCCACACTGGGGACACTCGTAGGGCCTCTCCCCAGTGTGGATGCGTTGGTGGGTGATGAGGGCAGAGCTGCAGCTGAAGCCCTTCCCACACTCCCCACACTTGTAGGGCCATTCCCCTGTGTGGATTATCTGGTGGCTGATCAGGTGGGAGCTCCGCCTGAAGCTCTTCCCACACTCCAAGCACTTGTAGGGCTTCTCCCCATCATGAAGTTGCTCATGAGCCACCAGCTCCAAGCTCTGGCTGAAGCTCTGTCCACCTTCCTGGCTCAATGCGGTTCTTTCCTTCTCAGAGCAGCCTGGGCTGGGTTTGCAGCCCCTCCTCTTGTGGGATCTCTGGAACTTTTCCTCCCCATTGTAATTCTGCACTCTGGCACCACTAAAAACAGCCTCTTCCTCGAGGTTCTGGTGCAGGGATTTGTCCTCCCTGGTCTCCATCCTCAGCTCCTTCTCTGGGGAAGGAAGGACAAGGAGAGGATGGGATTTGCCTCCGTGCCAGAGGGAAGGGGAAGGAGATCCCCCCAGTGCATCCCTGGCAGGACGGCGTTGGCAGCAGGGTTGTCCTGCAGCTGGGGGCCATGCTGGGCTGGGAGATGGAGCAGGAGAAAGGGGGAAAGGGGCACTGACTTCCTCCTCACCTGCCTGGGTATCCTGGGGCATCTTCCTCTTCCTCGCAGCCTTCTCCTCCATCAGGTGAAGGTTTGGGAATGGGAAATCCTGGTTTGGGGTAAAACAAGGTGTGAATCCTTGGATTGGGAATTCCTCCCAACCAAATCCATCTCCAGAAGTTATCTGGTGCCCATAAAAATTTCCAAAAATCAAGAGTGAATTAAAAAAAGCCACCAGGAGCATCCCATTTCCAGTCTCATCCCTCTGGGGTTCTGGTGGTCCCCTGTCTCAGGGCTGCTGGGGATCCCATGGGTCCTGGGGATCCCTCTCTCCAGGGTCCTGCTTAGGGATGCTGGGGGATATCAGGGTCCCCCACTCCAGCCTCCCCCCAGTCCAGTCACTTGGGGGTCCTCTCTCTTCCCGCAACCCTGTCCTGGATTAGGGCAAATTTGGGAGAAAACCTCCAAAGGGGGTTTTCCTCAGAAAGTCCTTCTGTGGGCTGTAGCTCTGCTCACTCAGTCTCTAATCAGTCTCATGTCAGTCCTTCCACTGCTGGAAATGCTGCGGCCCAGGCTCAGCCTGGTGGGCCACAGGTGGGAGCTGCCAGCGGTGTTCTGGGTGTTCAGTCCAGAGCAGGTTTAAACAGCTCCAAAGAAAAAGAAAAACCATACTCCAGGGAACTTCTCTGCCTCAGAGAGTTAAAACTAACGAAAAGCAAAGGAGAGCTCTGTCCTGCTGTCTGTCAGCAGACAACTGATACCTTAGGTTTTAAGTTTTTCTGTTCTGTTTTGGTGTGCAGCTTTTAGCTTTATATTAAGTGTTACTGGGATCTTTTCACAGAGTGTTGAAGACAAAACAATCATCTTCTAGCTGGAGACTCAAGGACAATCTCTTCAAACTTCAGGCCCAAAGCATAAACAACATGAAAAGAGGAGGGCGGGCAAGCAAGCAAGGAGGATTAAACTTCATAATTTGAAGCTATTAATTGGGCAGTTAACTCCTATATGCAAATAGACTAAAACTCATAAAAATGTGAGATCTCATGACCAAGCCCTCTTTTACTCCCATCTTGGAGCCATCCAGGCAGAGCCACAGCTGTGCCTCTGGTACTGCCAGGGTGTGGCCTTTGAAAGCATTTCAGTAAAAATCCACTTTATTCCTATCAGCTCCATCTGGCCACTGTTCCAGCTCCTTAAGGCATCACAACAGTCCAGGAGCAGGAATGTGGAGGAGTGAGTGCAGTGTATGAAAACAAACTGCTGCTTCTCCCTTCTCCCCTGCGCTCTCAGAATCAAACTTAAAGGTGCAGAACTCATTTCTGGGCTAAACAGACCGATGGGGTACGAGCATCATGAAGTCACCCCAGGACACCCCTGTCAGGGTCAGGGGGTCCCGTCCCCGCCTCATCTCCGGGCTGCCGGGGGTCCCCCAGCTCCGGTATCGCCCCTTCCCCTCTCCCCGCCCCGGGCGTCCCCCGTTCCACAGCCCCGGCTCTCACGGGGATCCCCAAAACCAATGTCCCGCCCCGTCGGTACCGGGCCATCCCCACGTGGACCCCTGGAACCCTCCCGAGGGGCGATCGCGGCTTCTCTGCCCCCGAAAAAGCTCCTCTTGGGGAGCCCGGGGATACCCGGGGCTCGAGTCCGGGATCTGCCGGCTCCGAACACTCTCCAAAAAATCCTCCCGGAGACCCCTGGCTGGAGCCGGGGCGAGCTCGGCCTCCGCCCTCCCCTGCGGCTCGGGGCTGGGGGCGATGCTCCCGGGGCAGGGGGTGCTGCAGGCTCGGCGTGCGGGCGCTGCGAGCGCCGCCATTCTCCCGCTCCTGCTCCTGCTCCTCCTCTCCCTCCTCTTCCTCCCGCATTTCCTCCGCTGCCAGCCCGGACCCCCCTTTCCCACCGCTCTGCCCCGCGGCCCCGCAGCACCGGCTGCTGGCTGGGGGAGCCCCCGATCGGCCCCAGGGCTGGGCAGGGGCTCGGGGACCCCCCGGGGCGGATCCGTCCCCCGACCCGAGCCCCAAATTCCGCTCCGGGGCCGCCGGGCTCTGCGGGCCCGCCTGGCAACCGGTGAGTCATCGGCGAGAAATGCTCTGGTTGGCTGGCAATTGGTTAGCGCCTCTTCTGATTGGCTGGAATTTTGAAAGGCGCTGCGCCCTGCGGGTGTCCCCGAGATCTGCGGAGTCCGGGTTGGGGCTTTTTCCTCTTCCTTTCGCTCTGAGAACATTTCTGATTTCTTTCTCTCCCTCGCTCCTTTCCATTTCTTGTTCAGTACAATCCGAGTTCGAGCAGATCGACAGGTTGCGTTCTCACGGTGTCATTTGCACCTTCACTCAGGCGTGAGAACGTCGGAGAGCCCCCCAGCCCCGAGCACCCTCAGCGGTGAGAGGGACACAGAGCCCCTGGTCCCCAGCCCTGCACAGGCATTGCCTGAGGCCAGAGGGATGAAGACCCCCCGAGCATCCCCCAGAGGGAGGGGACAGAGACTGCCCCGAGCATCCCCTGGGCTGAGAGGGACAGAGACTGCCCCGAGCACCCCTGGTACAAGGTGAGAGGGAGGGAGACCCCCCAGGCATTCCCTGGGGTGAGAATGATGGAGACCCCCTGGGGAATGGCCTGGGGTGAAAAGGACAAACGCCTGGGGAATGGCCTGGGGTGACAGGGACAGGGACCCTCCCCAGCCCCTTCCAAGCATCCCCCAGGGTGAGAGGCACAGAGCGTCCCCTGGGCACCGGACAAAATAAACTTTGCAGAAATCAAACTTAACTCTGCATAAAATACTTCAATGAATATTTGCTTTTCCCACAAGTCACGTAATGAAAACGCAAACAAATCCCAAAATTTTATAAACTGACAATAGAAGCTGTTTTGTGGCAAATCTAAATTCTATTGGTCCTGCACAGCTCCAGCTCAGCTGCTGGCAGGTTCCAATAAAAGAAAAGTGGAAATTAGGCCCAATACAGAATATGAAAAGGAAGGGGAAGCTCTGTGTAGCTGTCGCAAAGGTGACAGGGACAAAGAGAAAAATTATTCTAACATTTGGCAAAGTCGCCCAGCCTGTGAAAAAGCGTGACAGGGACCGAGACCTCCCCTGGAGGGGGCAAAGTGTGGCATTGTCCCCTGTGTGTGTGGCCTTCCCAGGGTGGGGGTTTTACACCTGAGCCAGTTTGGGTAAGGGGGGTGGTGTTCACCCACCCAAGCAGGGATTACCCCACTGTTTCAGGTTGCAATGCAAGATGTAACCAAATGCATGTTTTCAATCACCATCTTCATCAACTGCTATAAACAGGTGGGGTAGTGTTCTTTATGGCTTCCATGACTCATCCCTGATAATGCTCTCCAGGTGAGATACGTTCTGCTAATGGGCCATTGAGTGTCACTGCAGGACTGATAAAATTCCATCATACCATTGTGGGATGCTCCGCCCAGGGGGAGGATCCAAGCATTCCTACATGGATATAGGCTGAGGCTTTCAACATCAGGAGCAGCTCGCCTACTGGATTCCCAGAGGACAAGAGCTCTATAGCCACCATTGGACCTTCAGAGGAGGACCAGACCCTTCTACAGGATCACTGCTTCGACAGAATCACGTTGATCACTCCAACAGGACTGCAGCCACCATTTAATAAGACTGCTTCCACCACCCTGCCCAGCAGGGTGTCAGGTTATATCCTGACTCTGTCAGTTTAAGGCAGTGTTTCTGTATCATTGCCTTGATCCTTATTTTGTTATTGAATTGGAATTCGTGCCCGACCCAAGCGCTGCAATTGTGGCTCCAGCATTGCTTTCCAACAAAAACAGGGGAAGGCAAACCTCGTGCAGCTCATGGTATTTTAGAGTGTCTAAAACTCGCTAAGTCATTGATCTTAGAGGTGAGATGCATTTAGAACTCATGGCATGGAGAAGTAGTGCAAGATGGAAAAGGGGAAAACAGAAATAAACTGAGGAAAACATTTCAGATGATTTCTTTCTATTTTCATTTCACTTCTGGAAAGCTGTTTCAGTTTTCCAGGAATCTTCTCCATAGTCCTGTCTGCCCTTTTCAAAAACATTTCCTGGAGAATGAGGTCGAGCTCCTGTCACAAGATGTGCCACCAACTGTGGCTTCTCTTGGCTTTCCACACTGTGCCTGCAGCAGGACTATTGCAGCAAAGCAGGACAAAGGTTTGGAGAACTTGACAACTTGTCCTTTCTTTTCCTGGTGGACTGGGGAGTTGTGCTATGGGTAAGGTTTTCATTGTTCCTGTTCCAGGCTAAGAAAACAGGAGGTGGTACAAAGAATTGTTAGGGAATACAAGCCTGGCTGAATGCAGAGAAAGAATCTGCAGAGCCTGCAGCCACAAGTGGAGAGTGTTGTGATGATCATTCCAACCTGTCACTGGACATCTTGAAAATTACCTGGAATGTGAAAATGCTCTGACAGAGGGAGTTTGTTTCTGAATTCAGTGTGGATGATTCCACATCTGGTGCCTTGGTGCATAAATCAAGAGCACAATCAGTTAATGATAAGCACCAGAACAAGATGGACCTGTCAGAACAGCCAACTGAAACAATCTGAAAAGGAGAAATGCAGAGAATGACTTGGTGAATTTTGCCTGGAAGAAAGGGGAATTTTTTCTAATAATTATTAATACATTTTGGCTTTTGGTTTTCTTAGCAAGGCCATTTGCATCCCAGATTCGCCATGAAGTGAGAAGCCTGAGCTTGTGGAAGTGCCTGAAAGATGCCCTGTTCCTCTGCAGGGACATTCAGGCTGGAACAGGAGCCGGAGCCCTCTCTGGGGCAGCCTCCTCCGAGCTGGAAATTGTGCCATGCTGGGAGAGGAGGAGGAGGGGGAGAAGGCTGGCGCTGTGTGGCAGGAGCAGGAGGTTTAGGCTGCAGGACATTCCATCTGCGCCACTGCCCCGCAATGGGCGGCCGTGCCCGGGGCTCTGCGCCTGGCCCCGTGTGCGCTGAGCTCCCTGGGCTGGGCTCAGGTTCCCGCTGGGACTGGGCAGAGCCTGGGCTCAAACTGGGGGCAGCAGCAGTGCAAAACACCTCTGGGCATCTCTGCTTCCTGCTGCTGGGAAGGAGAAATGAAGCGAGTTGAGACGTTCTGATTTCTGTTTCTCCTGATGGATTTTTAAATTTAATTCCACATTATGGAGGCAAATTCTGTGACAGCCTCTGTCAGCTTATTCTATTTCAACAACGCCAGCAACAGGGCTGTGTTTGAGTTCTGCAAATGTGGCCTGTGTGGCTTTAATTCCCCTCATCTTAGTGTTCAGAGGCTGGTGGGCATTCCAGTATCTGATGATCTTTATGCCTGTGACAAAAATACTGACTTCACTGTCATGAAAGCACCGTGGGTAGCACCAACTGAAAGAGGCACTTGCATTTTTATGGATAAAGTTCAAGTGGCAAGCAGAAGAGCGCCAAGAGCAGCCATGATCTGCAATTCCCAAGGCAAAGGCACCAGCAGCCTCCTCCTGTCACCTCAGGGTGAGTAAAAGAGTGTTGAAAACAGCGCTGGAACCCGATCCTTTCTTCCTTTGAGGGCTTACTCGGGGCAACACAGGCAGGCCCTGAGCAGTCAGGGCTGTGTGTGGGTGCTGGTTGCTCTGCTCCAGAATTGAGCTGGAAAAAGCCCTCGGGAGCCGAGGCAGGAGCAGGCGGGAAGGGGCCGGCGCTGCTGCTGCTCCTGGCCGGGAGCCCCGGCTGGGCCGGGCCGGCGCCCCCTGCACTGCGGCTGCTGCTGCTGCCAGAGCCGGGCGGGACTCGGGGACAGGGACCGGACACGGGGGAACAGCAAAGGCCTGGCGGCTGTAGGGATGGTGGTGCTGGGGCCGGGGCCAGCACAGAGCTTCAGCCCGCAGTTAACCCTGAGGGAAACGCCGGGGAAAGGCTCCCTTTCAGCCTTTCTGCACTTGTGGCTGTGAAGGGACTGAAATGAAAGCAGAACAAGTAGGGCCCAACCTGTTCTCCTGCCTTGGGTGGAGCCCCAAGCCTGAGGCTGAGAGGGGCTGTGAGGGGCTGTGAGGGGCCATCAGTCACGAGGTGTCATGAAGGGCCTTGAGAGGCCATGAGGGGCAATGGGGAACTCGGAGAGGCCTGAGGGCCCTGTGAGGGGCTGTGGGAGCCCAGGCCCCTCATGGAACCAAGGGTTCATCATGTCCCAACAGGGCCTTGTGTAACCAAATGGACCATGGTGACACTATGGAGCCTCATGGTATCACAGGTCCATTGTTACACAGCAGCCACAGCAGGAATGCAGAACCAAGGAGATCATTGTGACACTGCACAACTGTGCAAACCTGTGAGCCTACCAGGCAAAAGCCAGCAGAAATGCCCTGGAGAGACACACTGTAGGCTCTGGGCATTCCTCACAACTCAGGGCGAGGAAAGAGGCTTCCCCATGGTGCTCTGCAGCACTATGTTAATTTGTCCCAGTTCTGTACTCTCCCTTGGCCTTCTCTACCCCTTTAACTCTTATATGTTCATGTTCTGGTGAGTTCTCCCTTCCCTGTTTTCCCACTGGTGTGTAACCCTGCCCATCCACACTGGCATTTACTATTGGTCCCTTCCATGTGTACCGCCCCTGAACCCTCAGAGCATTGGATCCCCGGTGCTCTACTCTGCACCCTCTTTCCCTGTATTTGTACCCTGGACTCTCCTTTGTTTTTGTCTTTGGCCCCTGGACACTTTCAGCATTTCTGTGTGTGTGTGTGTCTGTGTGTATGTGTGTCTGTGTGTGTGTCTGTCTGTGTCTATGTGCTGGTGCTCTCGTGGTTCCTACCCATTGGCACAAGAAACTCTGGGGGAAGGTTGTGTGCAGACCACCTCAGACTGTAACAAAAACTCCCTTTTTTCATTTACTTTGTGGTGGGAATGAACCATTCTGTCTAATAATGATCAGAAAAAATCAGAGCTGTATTTATATAAATTTATCTGGTATTCAATCTTTAACCCTGGGGGGAAAATTGCATTAAAGTTCAATTCCACGTGTCTAATCTTTAACACCTTTGACAAAGTCTGGAGGTGGGATTGGATGCAACTGCTCCCAGTCTCCTCTCTTAGAAGGAATTTTAGAAGTCTAGGGCCCCTGCAGGGGTTTGAGGATCCATGGTGCCTGCAGTATGTAATTTCTCCATCTCATGTCTCAGCAGGAGTTTCTCCAAAAAAGAAATAAAGGTTTTGCCTGAAGCTCCCACTGTGCCCATGACAGGAACCCCTGTGAGTTTCTGGGACACCCCAGCTCTTTGGCAGCCTGGAGACTCCTGGGATGTCACCATGGAGCCCCCGTGAGCGCCTGTGACAGATCGATGCCTTTGCATCACAAGGTCCCCTGGGATGTCACCATGGAATGGCTGTGACTGCCTCTGACCACAAGGCTCTTTACCATCCCAAGAAAGCCCAGGGAGGTCTCCATGGAGCCCCTGTCTGTGCCTGTGACATTCCAGCTCTGGAAGAGCCTGGAGACTCTTGGAAAGTCCCCACGGAACCCCTCTGAGTGCCTGTGACAAATGTGATCCTTAGCAGGCAACCATCACCAGGACCCTGTTGTTATGGTCAGTTTCCATGGCAACCATCCCCAGCCCCCTGTTGCTATGCTCAGTTTCCATGGCAACCATCCTCAGCCCCCTGTTGCTGTGATCAGTTTCCGTGGCAACCATCACCAGCTCCCTGTTGCTATGCTCAGTCCCTTGGCAGCTCCATGGAGACCCCATGCCGGGGTGGTTGCCATGGACACCAGCTCAGGCCTGCAGCCACAGCCTGTTGCCATGGCAACCATTGGCAGCCCCATCCCCAGGCTCATGGGATCCCAGAACCACAGAATTGGCTGAGCTGGGAGGGACCCATCAGGATCCTCCAGTCCAACTGCTGGCCCTGCACAGGACACCCCAACAATGCCAGCCTGGGCCTGGCAGCGCTGTCCAAATGCTGCTGGAGCTCAGAGAGCCCTGGAGCTGGGACCCTTCCCTGGGGAGCCTGGGCAGGGCCCCAGCAGCCTCTGGGCAAAAACCTTTTCCTGACATCCAACCGGAGCCTGCCCCGACTCAGCTGCAGCCGTTCCCTCCACTGCTGTCCCTGGGTCCCAGAGGGAAGAGGTTCCCACAGCCCCAGCCAGGGACCCGCTCCCAAGGCTGCTGCCATGGCCACCAGGGCTGGCACCAGCTGGGATGCTCGGTTTCCAGGGGCTGGGGTTCAGGAATGGGATTCCCCAATTTTCTGCTCTTGCTAAAACCGCGCTGTCCTCACTGCCCTCCCACCTCCCATGGAAACCACAAAGGCAAAGATCCCGGTCTGGGATAAGAACAATTTTTTGGGAACAACAATGATATAAGGAACGAATGGAACAGAAACAATATTGATAACAGAGTGTATAAATAAAACTGTTTACAGGGAAAACTAAACCACAACTTGCTGGGTCTGCCTTGCCACGTATTTCCTCCTGCCTGGAAAGCACACTCTTCTCCTCAGGGAAGGAGAGAGAGACAGAGAGAGTGTCCCTTTTCTGTCCCTGGCAATGACCTGAGGTGGGAGTGAATGTAATGACACAGTCATGGCAAGACCCTCATGTTCTTCCATCCCACATCATGTCATTGGCAGAGGCAAGAAAAGGGACAGGTGTCTTCCTAGCATGGATCCGAAGGAAAAATGGATCACCAGGGCTCTTCCCAACATGGATCCTCCAACTATGGATGAAGTTGGGGCAGTGCACAAAAGTCCTCCTGCATTGGGGCATTGGCAGAGCTTCCCTTCCAGGTGCCTCCGTTGGTGTCTGGTTAAGACAGAGATCTGGGTGAAGCTTTTCCCACTCGGGGGACACTCGTAGGGCCTCTCCCTCTCCCCAGTGTGGATGTGCCGGTGCCTGATGAGGTTGGAGTTGTGCTTGAAGCCCTTCCCGCACTCAGGGCAGCGCAAGGGCCTCTCATCCGTGTGAATCCGCTTGTGCCGGAGAAGACTGGAGCTGCTCTGAAACCTCTTCTGACACTGGGGACACTCGTAGGGCCCCTTCCCAGTGTGGATGCGTTGATGTATGACAAGGGCAGAGCTGGAGCTGAAGCCCTTCCCACATTCCCCACACTCATAAGGCCAATCCCCAGCGTGGGTCCTCTGGCTGATCAGGGTGCTGCTCTGCCTGAAGCTCTTCCCACACTCGAAGCACTTGTGGAGCTTGTGCCCATCATGAAGCTGCCCCTGGACTACCAGCTCCAAGTTCTGGCTGAAGCTCTGTCCACCTTCCTGGCTCAGGGTGTGTCTTTCCTCCTCAGAGAACCCCGGGTTGGGTTTGGAGCCCCTCCTCCTCATGGGGGATCTCCAGGGCTTTTCCTCCCCATTGGATTCTTTTCCCATGGAGCCACTCAAACCGGTCTCTTCCATGTGGTTCTGCTGTGGGAATTTGTCGTCCCTGATCTTGATCCTCAGCTCCTTCTCTGGTAGAGTAAGGACAAGCACAGGATGGGATTTCCCTCCGTGAAGAGGGATGGGGAAGGAGATCCCCATAGTGCATTCCCAGCAGGATGGCATTGGCAGCGGGGTTGTCCTACATAGAGGGGATTTTCTGGGCTGGGAGATGGAGCAGGAGAGAGGGGGAAAGGGGCACTGACTTCCTCCTCACCTGCCTGGGTGTCCTGGGGCATCCTCATCTTCCTTGAGGTGTCTTCCCCCATCTGGCCAAGTTTTAGGAATGGGATATTCCTAAAACAAGGGAGGAAAACAAGGGATGAGCACAATGAGCTTTGTACTGGTTTAAAGGCAAACCTGAGGAAGAGTCTAAGCCAGAATTCAAATTCAGTAACAAAATAAGGATCAAGGCAATGATACAGAAACAGTGCCTTAAACTGACAGAGTCAGGATATAACCTGACACCCTGTTGTTCAGGGTGGTGGCAGCAGTCCCAGTAAATGGTTGTGCAGTCCTGTTGGAGAGATGAACACGATTCTGTCGAAGCAGTGATCCTGTAGAAGGGTCTGGTCTTCCTATGGAGGTCCAGTGGTGGTTAGGGAGTTCTTGTCCTCTGGGAATCAAGTAGGCAAGCTGCTCCTGGTGTAGCAAAGCGTCAGCTTATATCCAGGTAGGAATGCTTGGATCCTCCCCCTGGGCAGAGCATCCCACAATGGGAGGATGGAATTTTATCAGTCCTGCAGTGACACTCAATGGCCCATTCACAGGAGATATCTCCCCTGGAGGGCGTTATCAGGGCTGAGTCATGGAAGAGATAAAGAACACTGCCCCACCTGTTTATAACAGTTGCTGAAGGTGGGGATTGAAAACATGCATTTGGTTACATCTTGCATGGCAACCTGAAACAGTGGGGTAATCCCTGCTCAGGGGGTGAACACCACCCCCCTTACCCAAACTGGCTCAGCTGTAAAACCCCCACCCTGGGAATGCCTCGCATACAGGGGGCAATGTCACACTTGGCCCCCTCCAGGGGAGGTCTGTTTCACAGGCTGGGGAACTTTTCCAAATGTTAGAATAATTTTTCTCTTTGTCCCTGTCACCTTTGCGACAGCTACGCATACCTTCCCCTTCCTTTTCATAATCCGTATTGGGCCTATTTTCCACTTTTCTTTTTTTAGAATGTGCCAGCAACTGAGCTGGAGCTGTACAAGACCAAAGGAATTTGGATTTGCCACAAAATAGCTTCTATTATAAGCTTATAAAATTTTGGGATTTATTTGCTTTTCCATCACAAGTGACTTGTGGGAAAAATAAATTCAAGGCATTTTATCTACGGTCAATTTTGATTTCTGACAAGAAAAAACATTACTTTGTCTGGTGCCCAGGGGATGCTAGTGAAGCCTCTGTTCCTCTTGCCCTGGGAGATGCTTGGGGGGGTTTTTCCCTGTCCCTGTCACCCCAGGCCATTCCCCAGGGGGTCTCCATCATTCTCACCCCAGAGAATGCCTGGGGGTTCTCCCTCCCTCTCACCCCTGTGCCAGGGGGTGCTCGGGGCAGTCTCTGTCCCTCTCAGCCCAGGGGATGCTCAGGGGTCTCTGTCCCCTCACCCTGGGGGATGCTCAAGGGGTCTCCATCCCTCTGGCCTCAGGCAATGCCTGTGCAGGGCTGGGGACCAGGGGCTCTGTGTCCCTCTCACCGCTGAGGGTGCTCGGGGCTGGGGGGGCTCTTCGACCTTCTCACACCTGGGGAGGCCGGGGGGGTCTCTGTCCCTCTCAGCCCTGCTGTGACCCCACCCAAACATCATCGGGCTCAGAGGGACAGAGACACCCCCAAACCCCCAGAAGGGCTGAACCTGGGATTTGGTTTGGGGCTGAGGATTTAGGAAGGGGCTGGAATTGGGGCTGGGATTGGAGTTGGGGTTGAGATTTGGATTAGTGCTGGGATTGGGGTTAAGGCTAGACATGGGATTGGCTTTAGGGCTGGGGTTGGGGTTGGGTCTTGGGATAGATGAGTCTGAAACTGGGATGAGAATAAATACAGAACTGTGAGTGTGTCTAAATGTGGAGTGAGACTGAGACCAGGATCAGGGTTTGGGATTGAGCTCACCCAGAGCCCAATGATGTTTGGGTGGGGTCACAGCAGGGCTGAGAGGGACAGAGACCCCCCCGGCCTCCCCAGGTGTGAGAAGGTCGGAGAGCCCCCCCAGCCCCGAGCACCCTCAGCGGTGAGAGGGACACAGAGCCCCTGGTCCCCAGCCCTGCACAGGCATTGCCTGAGGCCAGAGGGATGGAGACCCCTTGAGCATCCCCCAGGGTGAGGGGACAGAGAGCCCCGAGCATCCCCTGGGCTGAGAGGGACAGAGACTGCCCTGAGTACCCCCTGGCACAGGGGTGAGAGGGAGGGAGACCCTCCAGGCATTCTCTGGGGTGAGAATGATGGAGACCCCCTGGGGAATGGCCTGGGGTGACAGGGACAGGGACAACCCTCCCAAACCCCTGCCAAATATCCCCCATGGCGAGAGGCACAGGGACCCCTCGAGCATACCCTGGGCACTGGACAAAATAATTTGGCAGAAATCAAACTTGACTCTGCATAAATCACTTTGATGAATATTTGATTTTCCCACAAGTCAGATGTGATGAAAATGCAAACAAATCCCAAACATTAATAAACTGACAGTACAAACCATTTTGTGGCAATTCCAAGTTCCACTGGTTCCTGCACAGCTCCAGCTCAGCTGCTAGCATGTTCTGATAAAAGTGTAAATTCAGCCCAATACAGATATCATTAAAAGGAAAGTAAACTCTGTAACTGTCACAAAGGCGAACAGGGATGAAGAGAAAAATGATTCTCACATTTCGCAAAGCACTCAAGCCTGGGAATTCAGGAGTTATTTGGGAATTTAGCTACTTGAGCTGAGCTTCTTGTAGGACTTTTAGCAGCCTTGTGTTCCTCACCATGGGGTGAATGAACCTTGTCAGTCTCGCTGGTATCATTTGCTCCCTTTCCTCCTGTGATTTTAAAAAAACATTTCAAGGAAGGATGTCACAGACATTTTTTCATAAAATCCTCTCTTTTAGGATTTGTCCTTTCTGTGAAGCTGGGGCCCCAGAAGAAAAATGCAAACAATAATTATCTGCTGATTTGGAATGTAACAGGAGCATCTGTGATTGGTCTTCTGTGAGTGTTTGGATTTGCTGATCACTCACGGGAGAGTTGGTCCTTGCTTTCTGCTGGACACAGAACTTTGTTATTCATTCTCTTCTTTCTATTCTTAGCTTAGCAAGCCTCTGCAACTTTTCTCCTTATTCCTTTTAGTATAGTTATAATGTATTATATATCATATATCAATAAATCCAGCCTTCTGATCATGAACCAAGATTCTCATCCACTTCTCTCACCCTGAAGACCTTCATCAGGTCGCTGTAATAGAAGGACAACAAAATATTTTCTTTACTCTCCAGGCCCACAAAGGCGATTTACCTCATTGGTTCTCCCATAAGTCACTCAGAGAAATCTGCAGCCCAGTTTCAAAGAGTTCCTCCAGAGAGAACCACAACTTCCTCAGAGGAGGGAACCATGCTGTTGTCAAAGGCACTTGGGGTCAGAGAACAGTGCCTAAACTCACTGTGCAAAAATAATTTCACAGTCTGGTGAGTCTGGTTAAGAAAAGTGTTAGAGAGATTCCTCTGCCCCAATTAAGGTGATAATGAGACCAAACCCAAAATGAATTTTATTGAAAAGTAAATGGGATAGAAAAGGGGGGACAGGAAGGGAATGACATGAAAAAGAGCCCTCCCCTCCCAAGTGTGACATTGTCCCCTGTATGCCTGGCATTCCCAGGGTGAGGGTTTTACAGCTGAGCCAGTTTGGGTAAGGGGGGTGGTGTTCACCCCCTGAGCAGGGATTACCCCACTGTTTCAGGTTGCCATGCAAGATGTAACCAAATGCATGTTTTCAATCCCCACCTTCAGCAACTGCTATAAACAGGTGGGGCAGTGTTCTTTATCTCTTCCATGACTCAGCCCTGATAACGCCCTCCAGGGGAGATATCTCCTGTGAATGGGCCATTGAGTGTCACTGCAGAACTGATAAAATTCCATCATCCCATTGTGGGATGCTCCGCCCAGGGGGAGGATCCAAGCATTCCTACCTGGATATAAGCTGACACATTGCTACACCAGGAGCAGCTCGCCTACTGGATTGCCAGAGGACAAGAGCTCCAGAACCACCACTGGGCCTCCAGAGGAAGACCAGACCCTTCTACAGGATCACTGCTTCAACAGAATCGTGTTCATCTCTCCAACAGGACTGCAACCACCATTTAATGGGACTGCTGCCACCGCCCTGAACAACAGGGTGTCAGGTTATATCCTGACTCTGTCCGTTTAAGGCAGTGTTTCTGTATCATTGCCTTGATCTTCATTTTCTTTTAAATTGTAATTCTGGTTTAGACCCTCCCCAGGTTTGCCTTCAAACCAGTACAAAAGACAATGTGCGCACCCTTTGTTTTCTTCCCAGAACAGGATTTCCCATTCCCAAACCTTGATTGGATGGATAAGGAGACTGTGAGGAAGAGGAAGGATCCCCAGGACACCCAGATAGGTGAGGAGGAAGTCAGTTCCTATATCCCTCTCTCTCCTGCTCCATCTCCCAGCCCAGCACAGCCCCTGGCTGCAGGACAACCCTGCTGCCAAAGCCATCCTGCCAGGGATGCACTGGGGGAATCTCCTTCACCTTCCCTCTGGCATGGAGGCAAATCCCATCCTGTCCTTGTCCTTCCTTCCCCAGGGAAGGAACTGAGGATGGAGACCAGGGAGGAAAAATCTGCATGGCATAACCTCGTGAAAGAGGCCATTTTGAGTGATTTTAACGCACAGGAATCCAACAGGGAAGAAAAACCTCAGACATCCCCCATGAGGAGGGGCTCCAAACCCAGCCCAGGGTGCTCTGAAGAAGAAAGAGCCACCCTGAGCCAGGAAAGTGGGCAGAGCTACAGCCAGAGTTCAGAGCTGGTGGTCCATGAGCAGCTTCATGATGGGGAGAAGCCCCACAAGTGCTTGGAGTGTGGGAAGAGCTTTAGGCGGAGCTCCCACCTGATCAGGCACCAGAGGATCCACACCAGGGAACGGCCCTACAAGTGTGGGGAGTGTGGGAAGAGCTTCAGGCAGAGCAACCACCTGATCAGCCACCAGAGGATCCACACCAGGGAATGGCCCTACAAGTGTGGGGAGTGTGGGAAGGGCTTCAGCTACAGATCTGCCCTTGTGACCCACCAACGCATCCACACTGGGGAGAGGCCCTACGAGTGTCCCCAGTGTCAGAAGAGGTTTCAGACCAGCTCCAATCTCCTCCAGCACCAGCGGATTCACACAGATGAGAGGCCCTTCCTCTGCCCTGAGTGCGGGAAGGACTTCAAGCACAACTCCGACCTCATCAAGCACCGGCGCATCCACACTGGGGAGAGGCCCTACCAATGCGCCACATGTGGGAAGAGCTTCACCACCAGCTCTCACTTGACCAGACACCAACGGAGCCACCAGTAAGGGATCCCTGCAAATGCCACAAATGCAGGAACAGCTTCATCCCCCATGGGAGAACCCACATTGGGAAGAACCCTGGTGATCCATGTTCCCCATGATCCATGCTGGGAAGACACCAGTCCCTTTCCCTGCCCCTACCAGTGTCAAGATGTGGCATTGAAAACCATGAGGGTCTTGCCATGGCTGTGTAATTACATTCACTCCCACCTCAGAGAATTTCCAGGTGCAGAACAGGGACACTCTCTCTCTCCCTGAGAAGAAGGGTGTCCTTTCCAAACAGGGGAAATTGTGGCCAGGAAGACCCAGTGAGTTGTGTTTTAGTTTTCCCAGGAAACTGTTTCATTTACCCCTTCTGTAATCAATATTGTTTCAGTTCTGTTTGTCCCTTAACTTGTTCCTGTTCCTAATAAATTGTTCTTATCCCAGACCGGGATCTTTGCCTTTTGTGCTTTCCATGGGAGTCGGGAGGGCAGTGAGGGCAGCGCGGTTTTAGCAGGAGCAGGAAATTGGGGAATCCCATTCCTGAACCCCGGCGCCTGGAAACCGAGCGTCCCAGCTGGTGCCAGCCCTGGTGGCCATGGCAAAAGCCTTGGGAGCGGGTCCCTGGCTGGGGCTGTGGGAACCTCTTCCCTCTGGTGCCCAGGGACAGCAGTGGAGGGAACGGCTGCAGCTGAGTCGGGGCAGGCTCCGGTTGGATGTCAGGAAAAGGTTTTTGCCCAGAGGTTGCTGGGGCCCTGCCCAGGCTCCCCAGGGAAGGGTCCCAGCTCCAGGGCTCTCTGAGCTGCAGCAGCGTTTGGACAGCGCTGCCAGGCCCAGGCTGGCATTGTTGGGGTGTCCTGTGCAGGGCCAGCAGTTGGACTGGAGGATCCTGATGGGTCCCTCCCAGCTCAGCCAATTCTGTGGTTCTGGGATCCCATGAGCCTGGGGATGGGGCTGCCAATGGTTGCCATGGCAACAGGCTCTGGCTGAGGGCCTGAGCTGGTGTCCATGGCAACCACCCCTGGCATGGGGTCTCCATGGAGCTGCCGAGGGACTGACCATAGCAACAGGGGGCTGGGGAGGGTTGCCATGGAAACTGAACATAGCAACAGGGGGCTGAGGATGGTTGCCACGGAAACATCCCATAGCAACAGGGGTCTGGTGATGGTTGCCATGGAAACTGCCCATAGCAACAGGGGGCTGGGGATGGTTGCCATGGAAACTGACCATAGCAACAGGAGGCTGGTGATGGTTTCCTGCTTAGGATCAGATTTGTCACAGGCCCTTGGAGGGGTTCCTTGGGGACCTTCCAAGAGTCTCCAGGGTGTTCCAGAGCTGGAATGTCACAGGCACAGACAGGGGCTCCATGGAGACCTCCCTGGGCTTTCTGGGGATGGTAAAGAGCCCTGTGGTCAGAGGCAGTCTCAGCCATTCCATGGTGACATCCCAGGGGACCTTGTGCTGCAAAGGCACCGATCTGTCACAGGCACTCACAGGGGCTCCACAGTGACATCCCAGAAGTCCCCAGGCTGCCAAAGAGCCGGGATGTCCCAGACACTCACAGGGTTCCTGTCATGGGCAGATATATTTATATAAATATATTTTCTCTATTATGGTAATGATTAGACAAAATATCCTTAATCAGAAATATTCATGCCAGGATGCAAGAGACGTAAAATATATTATACAGAGCACTAGGAAATTATTTCAAAGCAACTGTATTAAGGAAAATCTGTAATTAAGCAGAGATTTATGTCACTCCCCCAGACCAATGACCATGGGCAATTCCCTTTGGCTCAGCCTGCAGCAGTGACCTTCAGGGTGTCCCCACCGCTGGGAGGAATCCCCACACCCCTCAAGAAGGGAAATGTCAGGAGATGCTGCCATTAAAATTTGGGATGGGGCTTTTCTCGTCTGAGGTGCTGCCCTGTCAGTCAGATGTGCCCAGGCTGGGCCAGCTCAGCAGCTCTGCAGAAGCTCTCAGTGGTGTCACTTGGTTGTTCCTTTCTCTGGGGATTTTTCCAGCTCTGCCACAGCTTCAGCTTGCTCTGAGGATGTTGAACTTTGGGATGGAGGAGTCAGGCTGGTTTCAGCATTATTCACCCCCAAAGCAGTGTGACTCCCCTCCTTCATTGCTTACTGGGGGCTTTGCAAACAGGTCCTTGCTGGAGTTGTTGGAGCCCATTGCAGGCAGAGCCTCCTGCTCCAGCAGGAACTGCCTTTCCTGTGCAATCAGCAGGGCAGGTCCTGCTGCAGGAAAAGCCCCAGGCCAGCCCCAGCACAGGGAAGGGCTCGGGCACAAGGGCAGAGTGCCGTGCTGGGAGCTGTGCCAGGGAGAGCCTGAGGCACCAAAGGCACCTTGGCAGCAGCAGCTGCTTGCAGGCCATGGCCAGAAGCCTCCCTTGGCAGCCCGGCCTGGTGGCCACCAGTGCAGAGCTGCTGCCTCAGGGCTCATTCCTGGCTGGGCTCTGAAAAGCCACTTCTGCCCCAGGAGCCTGACTGGGAAGCCATTGGCCCCAGCACCTTGGGGACAAGATATTAATGACAAAACTCTTCATGGCAGCAGAGCCAAGGCAGGGGCAGAGGAAAGGGCAGAGCCAGGCCCAGGGGACAGGGCTGCCATGGTGATGGCTGTGAGGTCACTGCCCCTGCAGCAGCCTGGCTGCCCTCAGCAGACATTCTGGCCAGAAGCCTTGTGAGGGCACCCAGCACATCAGAGAACCCACAATGCAGGAATTCTGTCACTGGGGATGAGAGGGTTTCAATGGGAGAGGTTGCACAAAGCTCCTGCTCTTGGACAATTCCAGGGATGGGGAATCCACTTCTCTGGAAAAACAGCTGCAGTTTCCTGCCACTTTCTTAATTGTAAAATATTTCCTCCTTCTAACAAATGTTATTTTGTCCCCATTCAGTTTAAAGATACTGACCCATTTTCTGTCACAGTAGGATTTAGGAGAAAATAACTTCGAATGCTATTTTTACCTTTTCACAGACCTTGGAGAGGACTCAAAAATCTCCCAGAATGGGGTTTGGAGGCCTCATCACAAAACCAGCAGGGAGAGTCTGCGGCCTCTGTGGTCAGTGGTGTAGAGACTGAGGACTGAAAGGGAATAGCCTGGGAGGGATGGATGGGTGGTTTCAGAGAGGCTGGAGCTTTTCTTCATAGTAGGAATAAGACTGAAGAAGACCTAATAGCACCAAGTGCAGCTTGGGAGGTCCAGACTGAACACCAGCAGAAAGGAATTTCCCTGTCAGAGCAGGGCTGTGGTGCAGCACGTCCCCAGCAGGAGCCTGGAGCAGCCCCAGGCTTTGTGTGGGCAGGCAGAGGCAGGCAGGAGGCAAAGCTGTCAGCAAAGGAAGGGCCCAGCCAGGTGGGGCAGCCGGGGATACCGACAGCCTGCAGGGACAGAGGCGAAGGTTTGCTCAGCAGCAGAGACACCTTTCCCTTGCTTGTCCCCTGCTGTCATCACTGCCACCAGTGTTCTTCTCTACCTGGAACCTGGGGACATTTTCTCAGTCCTGTCTCTCAGATGGATCTATTTAAAGTATGAGAAACTTCAGTGTTTCACCCTCTTTTTGAGTCCCTGAGAAGGTTTTTGGAGCACACTTTGAGGGACTGAGTCTGATGCAAAGAGCACCAAAGCCCCAGAGGCTCATTAAAGTCCCTGTGCTGTGTCTGTGCTGCTGAGCTGGGCCGGGCTCCTGGCCCAGAGGCAGCTCCTGGAAAGGGCAGCGCTGCAGAGAGACAGCTCTGGCCAGGAGCAGCTCCTGTGCACAGCCCAGCAGGGCTGGGGCACTGCCAGGGCCCCTCAGGGACACCAGCAGGGCACAGACAGAGCTCACAGGGGCTCAGCACTGGAAGGGGCTGTGGGATGGCCCAGAGGGGGCTGTGTCACAGCAGCACCTCTGTGGCTGTGTCACAGAGGCTCAGAGCAGCTGGGATGTCAGCAAGGGGCTGTGTGACAGCACAGAGTGCGCTGTGTAAGGTCACAGATTGGGCTGTGACATCACAGAGTTTGTTGTGTGAGGTCACTGAGCAGCTACAGCATCATAGAGGGGACTTAGTGACATCACAGAACAGGCTGTGAGATCATGGCATGGCTGCATGATGTCATAGAGCTGGCAGTGAGGTCAAAGTATGTGCTGTGACCTTACAGAGTGTCAGTATGACATCACAGAGAGTGTTTTGTGACATCACTGAGGGGGGTTTTTACATCACAGAGCTGGCAGTGACATCATAGAGTAGGGTGTGATGCCATAGAGCAGATCCTGCCATCATAGAAGGTGGCTCTATGACATCAGGGAGTGGGCTGTGACAACACTGGGTGGCTGTGTAACATCATAGAACAGGCTGTGACATCACAGTAGAGATTGTGAAATCATAAAGTGACTTTCTTACATCACAGAGACTTCTGTGACATCACAGAGCAGCTGTATCACATCATAGCGTGGCGTCTCAGAGTTGGCTCTGGAACATCACAGGGGCAGTGTGACATCACAGGGGATGTGTGACATCACAGGGATCTGTGTGACATCACAGGGGCAGTGTGACATCACAGGGGATGTGTGACATCACAGGGGATGTGTGACATCACAGGGGCACTGTGACATCACTGGGGCTGTGTGACATCACGGGGGCAGTGTGATGTCCCTGGGGAGGTCACTCTGCCCCGGCCCTCCTCACAGCTCCCCCCAGAGCAGTCCAACCTGCACGTGCACAGCAGGGTCCCCTGTCCCCCTGGGTCCCTCCGCTCCCAGCCCCGCAGCCTCCCCCAGAGGATGTTCCACGAGATCGACCCCAGAGCCTGACATGGGGACGGGGGGCCAGGGCCCTGGGGGTGGCACAGGGGGACAGGGACCCCCCGGCAGCATCCCCGTGTCCCTCAGGGCCAGAGCCTGGGCCAGGGCTCCTTCACCCTGTTATGAACGAGGCCTTGAGATTGCTGAAAAAATCCCCAGCAAGGGAGCAGCAAAAACCAGACTGAATATTAAGGGACAGCAGCACAAAGTTCCTTGGTAAGAGTCACTCTGCTCCTGACTGGACACTTCAGGCACAACAAGGAAACAAAGCAACAACAAAACCAAACAGAATCCAAACAATCAAACCAGAAATTTACTGAGAACTGGGGCTTTCATTCCTATGGAAAAGAACCGTCCTTCTTATCTAGGTGCCCATGGTCAGAATTGGGATTTCACCTCCAGTATTCCCTATTGTGACAGAGTGGAGGAGTTTCTTGGCTCAAGACATTTCATGTGTGGGGAGTGTTGCAGTGTGTTGCAATTTCCTGTTTTAAACTTCCCAGCCCCTTCCCAGGTGTGGTAATATCTCTCTTCCCCTTCCCCCTCGCCCCCTGCGGGGCTGTCAATCAGTCTTAACATTCCAGCAAGGCCATTGTGTGGTTGGTGAGGTTCAAAAGATGCCCCTGTGCCCAGAGGTCATTGGTCTGTCTGGGTGTCATCGTTGCCTGAGACCCTGCCCCTCCCACCTGGTTGGTGGCTAACCTGTCTCTTCCCTCCCCCTCCCCCCGGAGCTTAAAAAGTCACTCAGGCCATGCGGTCGGGATTCTGTTGGAGCTGTTACCTAAGATTCAGACGTCTGTGACCATGGAATAAACTCTTGATATTAACCCTCCGGCAGAATCTGTCTCCTTTTCCTCCTCACCTTAGCCTGAAGCCTTCCTACCTGAGGCAAACTGAGTTTCCACAAGCCTGGACTTGTTTTGGCGCTCAGCTGCACTCTCCAGCCAGCCAAAAGTGTCTCTGAGGTGAAACACCACAGTTGCCGCCTTTGGCCCAGGAGCCGGGGTCAGACGAGCCCAGGCACAATCTACCTGGTAATATTGGGATCTTATTCCAATAGGGGAGGAAGGGGCAGGTCCAGCCCTCCCCTGCCCTGGAACCCCAGCCCTGCCCTGCCCTGTGACCCCAATTCCCCCAGAGCCTCTATCCCAGCCCAGCAGTGGCTGCCAGTCCCTGGCACAGCACAGGCAATGCTCCACAGCCACCTCTGCAGCCCCAGCCCAGCTCCTGAGGGACCAAATGACCCACAGTCCCACCTGGGGGAAGGGCCCAGGAAGACCAAGGGGTATTGAAGGCTGACCACAAGGCAAGCACACATCTTGACCCTACCTCCTCTTGGAATTTCCATCTGAACGCTACTGGAATCCAGGAGTTGGTACGTCTGTGTATGCTCCTCTGTATCCTTTTTGCCTCTCTCTCTTTCTGTGCTTTTCTTCTATTTTGGTCCTTTTGCAAATTTGAGTAATGTAAAATTCAAATAGCTTAGCGTTTGTGAAGTTGAATGGGCCAAGTCAGTGCTTTAAGAAGTGTTCTTTGTTGATTGAATGTCATATTAAATCTTTTGCCAAAAATTCTCTGATTTTCCAAAGTTACCAGTAAAGACTGTTTTGTTGTTTTGAGCTCCTGAGGATCTCTTGTTGGTATTTCTCCAGGAAGTCCAATTCAGAATACAGAAACAATTGTAATTCCTTTTAAATATCTCCTTGACAGAGTTTTCTACTGGATGGAAGTCAGGGCTTGTGTGTCCTGCTTGGCCCAGCCCAGGCAGGGCTTTCCCAGCCCCATTCCACACTCCATTTCCCAGCTGGAGCCACTGCTGCCTCTGAGTTGTGCTGCCCCAGCCCCAGGGATGCTCTCCTTGTCTGCCCATTCCCCCACGGTCTCTGGGCAGGGATGGCCTCAGTGGGGGCTGCTGACATCCTCAGCAACTTGGAGGCTGCTGCTGAATTTTCCTGCTGCAGAGGCTTGTTCAGCCTTCAGCTCTTCAGTGCAGGAATTCAGTGTCCCAGGGCTCATTAACATTCAGAACAGCTAAACAAGCTAAGCTTCTGGGAATAATTTGATTTAAGCGTTCAAATCAAATGTGTGGTTAATTAGTCAGATTTCAGAAGCCAATTCAATGTGAATTCCCTGAATTTAAAAAAACAGCAAGAAAATATTTTTTTAGGTCCTTTAATTTTTTTTTACTAGTAATTCATTGAAATGTGCAATCTCCAATTGACATTGAATCCAAGTACCTCCTCATGCAGTTTGACTGGGTATGAAAATCAGGACCTTTCATGGCTGACAATCAATCAGACTCTGTCCCTACCCCAACCCCACCATTTTCCCCATCCAAGGCTGGCACTCAGAGCAGCCTTGTGCAAATCTGAGCTCCCTCCAGCCCACACTGGACCTAGCCAACAGACCACAGCTGAACAGGATATAACTTAACAAAAATTACACCATTAAAATAACAATTACACAATTACAACCTCTTCCCTGAGCTATGTGCAATGTCCCAGTATGTCTAATGAGTCCACTGTTCACAACTGATTTGCATACTAAAATTAATTTTTGACTAGTGTGGTTCTGTGATAGATATAAACACAATTACGTTCTTGTATCAGGATTCTTGTCCTGGACTGAGGACAGAACAGCTCAAACAATTCCTGATTTGCAAATCTATCAGTGGTGGATGGAGAAGGGAGGTCAGGCTGCTCTTGGTGTTGAGGAAATGCTGAAAGCAGCCTGACTCATTTCATCTGCTCATGCCCTGGCTGATCTCCCCTCTTTCCCCTTCCACCCATCGGCTTTTGTCTCCCCCCAGCCCCCTGTGAAGAGCCTGGCTCTGTGTTCTCCATCCCCTCCTCGCTGGCACTGCCAGGCTGGCATGAGGAGCCCCTCAGCCTTCCCAGCTGCAGGCTGGACCAGCCCAGCTCCCTCAGCCTCTGCTCACAGCCCAAGGGCTCCAGCCCCACCTTGGAGGCCCTTCCCAGACCCTGCTCCAGCTGCCAGACATCTTTCCTGCCCTGGGGAACCCAACCCAGGTCACAGTGATCTGGATAATCCTTGTCCTTGATGTCCTGGTCAGACAGCCCTGGCCCCTTGTCCCCTGTCAGGCTCTGGGGTGGATCCTGTGGAACATCCTTTGGTGGAGGCTGTGGCTCCAGGTGGGCCGGGGGGATCCTGGGGGACAGGGACCCTGCTGGGCATGAACAGCATTGGACTTGTTGGGAGAAACTGTGAGGGGGAGCTGGGGCGGAGTGACCAACCCAGTGACCTGACACAGCCCTGCTGGGATGTCACACAGCCCTGCTGGGATGTCACACAGTCCCTCTGGGATGTCACACAGCCCCTCTGGGATGTCACAGCCCATTCTCCAGTGTCACAAAGCTGGTCTCTGATGTCACACCAGAGTCTGTGATGAAATAGTCTGCACTGTGATGTCAGACCTCTGCCCTGTGATGTCACAGCTGGATCTCTGATGTCACAAAGGCAGACTATGATGCCATGGCTGCTCGATGACCTCACCTAACCCACTCTGTGATGTCATAGCCCACTCTGTGACCTCATGTTATCAGATGATCAATTCTCTTCACCATGTGAGCACACACAATGCTGGTTCTCCACAACCCCAGCCCTATGGAAACCACACAATGCCCATTGTGTGAGAAGGGAACTGGAAGTTCAGCAGCCTCACTGTCCTGCCAGCTCAGCCAGGCCCACTGGAACATTGGGGTCCACGACCACCAGGGACCACCAGAGAGACCCCCAGGACAGAAGAGCACATGGGTAAAGGGGAGGAGAAATATGTTAATGATTTTGGGGAAATTATTATCATATGCATGTTTAGTCCAGGGCAATCAATGAATATGTGTGCAAAATACAGAATAGAAACAGAAACTTTACTGTACTCAGCATGCACGGCTTTGAGAGGAGCTGTTCCCCGTGCATCCAGCTGAATAAATAATGGTGTTTCTAAATGCTACACTAGGGTTAAGGAATTTTCTGTTTTACAGAATTTAACATTCCCACTGCCAAGGAAAGCTCTGTCTGCTGCTGTTCACAAACAGAGAAGGGCTGGTGGCAGATGTGGGGCTCAGAGGCTGCCTGGGGCACAGTGACCATGAAATAATCAAGTTTTCAATGTTCTGTGAAAGAAGGAGGGGCAGCAAGAAAACTTCTGCACTGGAATTAGGAAGGGCAGACTTTGGCCTATTTAGGATGCTGATTTGGGGAGTACCAAATCAGGTACTGATTCTTTAAAGGGAAACAGCCCTTAAAAACAAAATGGTCCAGGGAGGATGGACACACTTCATGAAAATAATCTTAAGGGGATGGAGGAGCCTCTGCCAGTGTGGCAAAACATGATCTAGTGAGGAAAATGACTGTCCTGGCTGCCCATTGAGCCTTTGTGGGAACTCAGGGGTAAAAAGAGGGTGCATCACTTTTGGAAAGAAGAACAGGCAACTCAGAAAGTGTTTAAGAATGTTGTTAAGTTATGCAAAAAGAAAAGGAAGGAGGTGAAAGCTCAACTAGAGCTTAACCTGGCCACTTCTGTGAAAAATAAGAGGAAATGCTTCTATAAATAAAATTATAGTAAAACACCAGACAAACACAACCTCTACTATTTATTGGATGCAGTAGGAAATACAGTAACTAAAGATAAAGACAAGGCTGAGCTACTTAACACCTTGTTTGTCTCAATTTTCAATATTAGGAAAGGCTGTCCTCAGGACAAGTGCTCTCCTGAGCGTCTAGATGGCCACAGGGAGCAGAACAGCCCCCCTGGAATCCAGGAGGCAGCAGTTGGTGACCTGCTGAGCCTCTCAGATTCTCACAGGTGTATGGGATTGGATGGGATCCCTCCTAGTGGGATGAGGGAGCTGTGGATGAGCTCCCCAGGCTGCTCTCCACCATTTACCATCAGTGCTGGCTCAGCAGGGAGGTCCCAGAGGACTGGAGGTGCCAGTGTGAGCCCATCCCCAAGCAGGGCTGGAAGGAGGAGCTGGGAAACTCCAGGCCTGTCAGCCTGACCTGGGTGCCTGGCAAGGTTATGGAACAGATCACCCTGAGTGCCATCACAGGGAACCCATGGGATGGCCGAGGGATGAGAGCCAGCCAGCATGGATTTAGGGGTGGCAGGTCCTGCCTGACCAACCTGGTCTCCTTTTATGACCAGATGACCTGCCTGTGGATGCAGGAAAGGCTGTGGATGTTGTGTGCCTGGACTTCAAAGCCTTTAAAGCCATGAGCCACAGAATTCCCTGGAAAAACTGCAGCCCATGGCTTGGACATGTTCACCCTTCCCAGGGTAAGGAGCTGGCTGGAGGCTGGGCCCAGAGAGTGGTGGGGATGGTGCTGCACCCAGCCGGTGTCCAGGCACTGGTGGTGTCCCCCAGGGATCTGTGCCTGGCCCAGTCCTGTTTAATATCTTCACTAATGATCTGGCTGAGGGGATCGAGTCCAGCATTCACAAACTGCAGATGGCACCAAGCTGGGTGTGAGTGTGGATCTGCTGGAGGGCAGGACAGGAAGACACAGCCTTAAGCTGCATCAGGGGAGGTTCAGGCTGGACAATAGGAAGAAGTTCTTCACAGAAAGAGTGAGTGGGCATTGGAATGGTCTGGCCAGGGGGGAAGGTGGCAGAGTCCCTGTCCCTCTCCAGTGGCACTCAGTGGCATGGTCTGGGTGACAAGGCAGTATTAGGGCATTGAGAACATTGTGACACTGTGAAGCCCCACAGAACCAAGGGGTCAACTGTCACATTTTGGGGCCCCATGGAACCAAGGACACCATTGTTGCTCTGCATGGTCTCATGGAACCAAGGAGACCAGTGTGACAGTGCAGGGCCTGGTGTAACAAGGAGGCCATTGTGACACTGAGGGGCTCCACGAAACAAAGGACGTCTTTGCAGATGACACCAAGCTGGATCTGAGTGTTGATTCTGTGGGAACATAGGAGGGCTCTGCACAGTGACCTGGATAGGCTGGATCCAGGGGATGAATCCAACAAGGTCAGGTTTAAAAAGACCAAGTGCCGGGTCCTGCACTTTGGTTACAACAACCCCTGCAGCACTACAGGCTGGGGACAGAGTGGCTGGAGAGCAGCCAGGCAGAAAGGGCCCGCAGGGACTGATGGACAGCAGGCTGGACATGAGCCATCAGTGTGACCAGGTGGCCAAGACGGCCAATGGCTCCTGGCCTGGCTCAGGAATGGTGTGGCCAGCAGTACCAGAGATGCTGTGCTAGCACTGATCTGACCCCAGCTCTGCACACAGACATTGCTGCTGCAGCTCCTGAGAAGGCAACAAAAGGGCATCACTGCAGAAAACTTTGCTGGGAGATCCTTTAGGTCCTTTAAAGCCACCAAGAGTGCTGCCCCTCATTGACACAGTCTCTGGCCACATGGAAGGTGGAGAGAAACAAAATGAGAAATTGCACAAACAATGACATTTCTTTGTGGACAATATGAAAAACTAATACAAAGGAAAAAAAAAAACAAACCACAACCAAAGCAACAAGAAGTATGAAAGACGTCTTTTAGTACAAGTGATTGGCAGAAATTGGCCAGTAGTTTAATGTTCCTGAAAGCATCCAGTGATCAGTCTCCTCACTGCAGCCTTGAGCTCCTGGTTCCTCAGGCTGTAGATGAGGGGATTCAGGGCTGGAGGCATCACAGAGTACAGAATTGACAGGGCCAGATCCAGGGATGGGGAAGACATGGAGGGGGGCTTCAGATGTGCAAATGCTGCAGTGCTGAGGAACAGGGAGACGACGGCCAGGTGAGGGAGGCAGGTGGAAAAGGCTTTGTGCCGTCCCTGCTCAGAGGGGATCCTCAGCACAGCCCTGAAGATCTGCACATAGGAGAAAACAATGAACACAAAACAGCAAAAACCAAAACAGACACTAACTGCAATGAGCCCAAATTCCCTGAGATAGGATTTGTAGCAGGAAAGCTTGAGGATCTGGGGAATTTCACAGAAGAACTGGCCCAGGACATTGCCATGGCACAGGGGCAGAGAAAATGTATTGACTGTGTGCAGCAGTGAATAGAGAAAGGCACTGGCCCAGGCAGCTGCTGCCATGTGGGCACAAGCTCTGCTGCCCAGGAGGGTCCCGTAGTGCAGGGGTTTGCAGATGGACACGTAGCGGTCATAGCACATGATGGTCAGGAGGCAAAATTCTGCTGAGATGAAGAACAGAAAGAAAAAGAGCTGAGCAGCACATCCTGTGTAGGAGATGTCCCTGGTGTCCCAGAGGGAATTGTGCATGGCTTTGGGGACAGTGCTGCAGATGAATCCCAGGTCGCTGAGGGCCAGGTTGAGCAGGAAGAAGAACATGGGTGTGTGCAGGTGGTGGCCGCAGGCTACGGCGCTGATGATGAGGCCATTGCCCAGGAGGGCAGCCAGGGAGATGCCCAGCAAGAGGCAGAACTGCAGGAGCTGCAGCTGCCGCGTGTCTGCCAGTGCCAGCAGGAGGAAGTGGCTGATGGAGCTGCTGTTGGACATTTGCTGGGGCTGAACATGGAGACCTGTTCATGGAGAAAGGGCAGTGACAAGTCAGGATGGGCTGCTTTGAGCCAAGCCTGGGCTATTCCCCGCAGACTGTTCCTGTAGCCTTGTTCCTGCTCTGGGAAAACCTTCAGCCATGTCCCTGCCTGAGCTCCAGTTGTGCTGGCTGAGTGTGCCAGGAGCAGCCAGGCCTGTGCTTGGGGGCTCTCAAGGAGATATCCCTGCCCCACTGCCCTGAGTTTGTGGCCATGTGGCAGAGGGACAAGGCTGGATGTTCAAGATTTGACAGGGGAATCGCTTCTAATGCAGACAGGCTTGGTAGCATCTGCATTCACAGTCCTATAAGACATGAATAGCAGAAGGTTTTTTTAGGAATTGTTTTCCTACCCACACATCATTTCTGGCTCTCTGAGGTCAGGAATCCCCAGCATTCCTGCTGCACTCAGAGTTTGCCACTGAGAGATGTGAGAGGCAAAGGATTCCCTGTGGCTGAGAGAAGGTGAGGGGCTGGATGGGCTTGTTCCAAACTGCCCTGGCTTTGCACCTTTGGCTGCAATCAGAGCACAGTAACACTCACTGTGTCACCCTGGGACAAACCAGACCCTGCCCAGAGCAGAGGGATCCCTGAATGTCTCACCCTCTCTCAAGGTCTCTGGGCAAGGTCTCAGCACCCCCTTGTGCCAAGGACGCTCACGGCTCCCTGGGCAAACCCAACAGCATTTCCTCAGCTCTGGCAGCTCTGTCCTTCCCCGTGGGACATTCAGGGAACTCCCAGAGGCTCTGGCACAGATTTGCACCCCAGGAGGGCAGCTCAGAGCTTGGAAGGGCACAGCAAGGAGATCCCCAGCTGTGCCCATGATGGGATCTCAGGGAGGGGCTCAGTTCATTCACCTTTCCCATGGACTGCTTTGCCCACAGCCCCACAGGTGCCAGGGAAGCTTGGACACCCCATTCCCATGGACAGCCCTGCCTGGCAGGAATGCCAAGGGCAGTGCCTGACTCAGCTGCTGCAAATGCCAGAACCTCCCTGAGAGCAGCAGGTAACAGGGTCAATATCAGGGCAGGGCAGAACCAAGAGAAGATGTTGTGGTGCTGTGCCTGAGAGGGCAGGGCAGAGACAGCCGGGCACTCAGGACAGTGTTCCCGTGCCCAGCTGTGCCTGGCACCTCCCACACACCAACAGTGCCCTCATCCTGCCCCCAGCTCTGCTCTCTTCAGCCCCCTCTCCTTCCCTGAGCATCTCCCTGGGCCTGCACATTCCCTCCTGAGAGGAGCCTTGTCCCTGCCAGCGCTCACAGAGCCCATCCCAGCCTGTGTGCCTTGGCCGGGGCCCTACCGAAACCTGCCTGTGTGCAGGGCCCTGGCTGGGGCAGGCTCTGTGTGCAGCTGGGCAAGGGCAGCTCAGGAGAGCCCTGCTGGGCCCTGCAGAGGTGATGCTGCTGCTGTCCAGGGCTGAGGAGTGGCTGAGGGCCCTTTGGGAGGCTCCCAGCAGAGAGACTGACCACCCAAAGTTACAATTCTGGAGTCTGTGTAAATGTTCAAACATTCCTTTGATGATCCTATGTGTCCCTTTCAACTCAAAATGTTCTGTGATTCTGAGATTACAATTCCTGTTCTGCTTCTCTCATCCCTCTGCTGTCTATAATCCAAAGAGAGAAAAAAAAAAAAAAAAAAAAACCCTTGCAGCAGTGTTAGAACAGTAAAGTAAAACCCAGACATTTATTGGAAGATTCCAGGCGTCCCAGTGGGAAAGGGCACACCCACCTCCTGATTTCAACAAATTATTAAGGTTGATCATTAGGATATTTAACAGGAACATCCAAAAGGAGATTCAGTTTCCCTAGTTACACACCCCTGGTCAACCCATTGGAGTAGGTCCAAAGGCTTCTTTGCCTTCACTTTTTATAATGACTGCTCATATTCTGCTCATTCTCAAAACCCAAAATGTTCCTATATGTCCAGTTCCTAGAATACTATATAGTATTTCAGGGCTATATAAAAGAATAGGACTATACAGCATTTTAGGAATATATTTAGACAGTCAGGGTTTTAAGAGAAAAGTAAGGAAACATACTAGAGTTAATTAAGGATTAAAGCTATATAAGAATATAATAGTGGTTTAATGGAATTAGGAGTTTAATAGAGTTAAGTAAGGATTAGAATATTATAACTATATAATAGTAACTTCAAGAACTATGAATATATAAAAATGTATAAAATACAAAAATCTGTTTGTCACCACCCCAACTTTCCCATCTTTCTCCAAGTAGGAAATTGAAAACACTCTCAGGAAAGCTCCTGATCTTTATAGCAATCCCAGGCTTACCTTCTTTGGGAAGTGTCCTCTGGAGCTGTGCCCAGGCAGGTCTGGAGCTGGGAGCAGCCCTGCCCCACCCAGCCCCTCTCAGAAGTAGCCCCTGCCCTGCTCAGGCTGGCTCCTTCCCCCCACAGCTTCTCTCCAGCGCTGGGAGCAGCTGCCAGGGCTGGCTGAGAGCTGTCCCTGGCAGGCAGCAGAGTCCCTGCCCCAGCACAGCGCCCTGGGCTGCAGGACCCTGCTCTGCAGGACAGCCCTGGGCACCCCTGGCTGCAGCCCCGGCTGCTCAGCCCTGCAGCAGAGCCTGGCAACAGGAGCTGCCTTGGGCTGTGCAGGGAAAGCCAGCCCTGCCCTAGGGCCACAGCCCTGCCCTGGAGCAGCTCTGAGAGTCCTCCTGAAAGGTCCTCAAAGCCGTGGGATGTGCCAGCTCCAGGAGATCCCTGCAGGAACGGCAGCTTCTCTTCCCACAGCCAGGGAATGACTGCTTCAAACCTGGGATGATTTCTGCTACAGTGAGCCCTGAGTGAGCTCTGCTCTGTGCTCCCAGCCCAGGCTGAGTTTAACCCCTCTGTGCCCCTGTGCTGTGCCCAGGGTGGCTGCAGGCAGTGCCCCAGCCCTGCTGGGCTGTGCACAGGAGCTGCTCCTGGCCAGAGCTGTCTCTCTGCAGCACTGCCCTTGCCAGGAGCTGCCTCTGTGCCAGGAGCCTCTCTGCAGGTTTTTAAAAGGACTTTAGGTTTTGCTTTTGTCTTGGAGTCTCTGAAAGGTTTGTGCAATCATGGCCTCCAATTATCTGCTGTAATTAGTCTCTGGAGAGGCTTTGTCAGTAGCAACACTCAGTGGGGCTCATTAATACTTCAGGGTACTTCAGAATTTTTAAGGTACTTGGTGTTTCCCTTTTGATACAAAGTCTGTGAGAGCTTTGTGCAATCATAGCCCAAATTTTCTGCTTTAACGAGTCCCTTGAGAGCTTTGCACTGACACCCAGTAGTGCTCATTAATACTTTGAGATACTCAAGGTTTTTAAGGTGCTTTGGATTTTCCTTTCTGCACTGAGTCTCTGAGAGGGTTTCATGCCATCCTGGCCTCCAATACTCTTGATTCCATGAGGAGCCTGTGTTGGGGATGGACCTCAGAGGGACACATTCATGCCTGAAGACACTTTGGGGTTTTTGTCTGTCTTTGACTCCTGGAAAGGTTTGTGCAATCTCTTCTCAGACCCTGAGGTTCAAGGGCTCAGCTCCAAATGCACGATGAGGCTCATGAGGATCAAGCAAGTCCTCACAAACCATGGCTCTGCCTTGATTTCCATCTTCTGTTGTGCAAATCACTAGGAATTTCTTCTTATATAGTTATGGAGAAATATTTCAAAGAGCTTCTAATAAATCCACATTCCTGTTTTAAAGGTATGTTGTTCTCTTTAGAGCAGAGGTAATCGCAGCACTCAGTGACTGATAGTGACGCAGGGGCTCTCCTCAAGTGGTCTGGCGTGATCAGAGAAGCTGTGCCTTGAGATCTGACCCTGTGTGGACCACCTTACTCCACATTCGCCAACCCCATCCTGTCTCTCCTCTGTTACTTGAGGCCAGCTTAGCTTGGAGAACTGGCTGCACTCAGGCTAAGAGGAGTTTTCTTTTTGTATTTTAGTAATCTAAAACTCCTGAGTTCTCCATTGAATACAGACACCCTCCTCACATGTGTGCCAAGCCCACGTGCCACCAAGATCACTCCAGACCTGCCCTGGGCCACCTGTGAGGGTGTGTGGAGGCCCAGGGGCCCACCATCAGAGTCTCAATCCCCTAGACATGGAGGACTGGTTCCAGATAAGAGGAGTAGGCTTTCAGGTTAGGGTGAGATGCTTTCTTCTCCCATTGATCTTTGCAGACACATGATTTATGGCATGTTATGTTACCCCATTGGCCCATTGGTGTAATTACCCTAGTTCAACTCCTATTGCCCATGTTTGTTTAGTCCTAGAATGTTCTTCTCTCTGTGTCCCTCCATTGACCCTAGTTTGCTGCATTCCTTCACCCTTGTTTCCCTATTGGCTGACCTGACCTCTGACCCCTCCTCTGCACCATTTTCCCCCATATCCATTGGACCCTGACCCTCAGCTCCACCCTCACTACCCCATATAAGGCCCTGTTCCCTCAGCCTACACCCTGTCTTTGTCCCTGGAGCCTGTTCCGCTGTGTACCCTGTTCCTGTACCAATAAACCCAGTTTGCAGGAGATCATATGAAAGCCCATGCTACCCATTATATCAGCATTCTAAGGTAGCAGTCAGCTTTGGGCTCATGAGTGCTGGACACTCCAAGGGCCTCAGTAGAGTCACAATTCTACACATGGCACCCGAACGGTGACCAGATTCATTGAGGTTCCTGTGAGCATCTTCAGCAGTGATCCTGCCAGCCAGATGTCACTGGAAGCTGTACGCCTTTGGGTCAGCCACAACACTGAAGTGAGACTAGAGTTTTATCAAATCTCACTAAAGTAGAAGTTGACCATCCCTTCAAGATCCATGGGACCAACTTCACTGACAGCCCCATAAGCTCCACTTTGACTGAAGATTGTGCCTGTGAGACTGAGTGACTGAGTGGCAGAGAGCTCCCAGGGGTTTGAGCTGTTGATTTTCTGTTCCTGTGGTTGGGAATTCCCTCTTCCATTGGGGGCAGCTATGGGAAATACTCATTCCCAAGCTGAAAAGGATGTTTTTGTAAAGTTTTGGAGACTTCTAAATTTAGAGGGTAGTTAATTTTCTGAGGGGAGTTTAAAAGGTATTGTTCATGGTTATTTGAGGAGCTTCCTGATATCTCTGTTGATTCTATCAGTTACTGTTTTGGGATTGTCTTGAAGAAAATCTTTATATTTTACAAACACAAGGGGTTTTAAAAGGTGGGAAATTTTATCCATTGTTTCATTCAATTTAATGGATCGTTTCACGAGTTCATGGTTCCAACCCTTTGTCCTGGTTTATTCAACCCGCCCCCCAGGTTCCCGAACCCACATTCCCTTAGAACAGGATGGGAGATGGAGTCCATCCTTTGGAACAGACAAGCCATCTGCTGCCTGCCATCTCCTCTCCTTTTCTGTCTTCACCTCAGGGTGATAGTGGCCATGCTGTCCTGAGATATTCCCTTGTCCACATTCCTTCATCCCCTGATCCTAATCCCCCTTTCCTATAAATCACAAGATGGCAATGCTCCTATGAGAGAGACAGCCATTTTAGATTCCCTTTGGCCTTCATCCCCATTTCCCGCCTTTGCTCCGGGTACCTCCCCTGTGACAGGTCCCACCTTGACGTTGGGTTCCGCCCCTGGAACTGGACATGGGGCCAACTGGAAGGAAGCCAGTTTTGCTACCAAAGGCCTTCAACACAGGGTGTTGCCAGTTGGCCAAATGCCCTGTGCCTCTGCCAGCAGACCTGCTTCCTCCACATCGGAAGAGAATGATAGCTTATCTGAGAGTGAGGATGAGTCCGAGGATTCTTGGCAGAGGATGCGAAGAAAAGCTGCAAAGGAGGGAGACTGGGAGGTAGTATCCAAGATTCAGGTGGCACCTGTGCAGTATAAGCAGGGGCCAAAACCTAAATGGGAATCTATTCCCCACAGGGAAATGAAGGATTTAGTAAAGGCCACAAAAGATTATTGGAGGGGTTCTCCCTATTTTAGCAATTTGCTGGATGCAACATTTACTGCCCACACGATGGTACTGTATGATTTAAAACAGTGTACGAAAATTATATTGTCCCCTGCCGAGTTTATTTTGTGGAAAGGACTTTGGATAAACAAACTTAATGAGTTACCAAAAGGTTATGTTAAGGAAGAAGGGCAACAACAACTCATAATGGACCGCATTACCAGGGAAGGGACTACACCAGACTGAAATATCAGGCTGAAATCCTCCCCCAGTCAATACCGGAAGATCTCAAAGGTGCTGCATGGTCTACCCTCCTCCAAACACCTGATGCTTCTACACCCAACAGTGACTTCACTGACATTTGCCACTGCCTGGACAAGAGCTATATCAAGATTGTAGATCGCCTTATGAAAGCACTGGAAAAACAGGTAGGTGATCAAAAGGTCCGTGATTATTTTATTAGCAAATTAGCTTTCTGTAATGCCAGTGTTGACTGAAGAAAGGTTCTGCATGCCCTCCCCCTTGACCCTGAGCCGACCATCACTCAGATGGTTGATGCTTGCGTTTGCCAAGCAGTCTCAGACCGTGACTCCAGCCTAGCAAAGGCCACAAGCCAGGGTGCAGTGGAAGCACTGGTTGCAGCAAATGTGCTTCCCCACAATACAAAATTTAATAAAGGCAGTGGAAACTGTTATAACTGTGAGAAAACTGGACATGTAGCAAAAGACTGTAAATACAAGAATAACAACCGTTCTCATTTTTCACCAAGCCCTCAGTCCCACAGCCAGTACCCAAACTGTTCCTGAAGCCAACAGCACTACCAGCCCTTGGGAAACTCCCAGCAGAGCACAAAATGACACCAAATATGAAGTTCTTCCGTTCCACCCTTCAATCGGTAATAGATGGAAGGGTGGCATACAATAGGTTACAATATAAAGATGTATTCTATTCCCATCCTCAAGAGCAGTTTAAACCAGGAGGGGCATTGTTTTATTCCTTATCTCCTGTTAATGGGCCCATCAATGTCATTCTGCATGACTCAGAGATAACTCCCTCCAGGAGCCATTTCTGTTTAATGGACCCACCCCATGACTCATAGAATGATATCAGCTCATTGTGAGATGCTCTGCCCAAGGGGAAGGAGCTATGCATCCCCATCTGGATATAATCTGGGGTTTGGGACAGAACAAGCTGCCTTTCCACGAAATTTCCCAGAAATTTCGTTTTCCACTGGATTTTCAGAGGAGGACTATACCCTTCGCCAGGATCACTGCTTCAACAGAACCACATCTGCCCCTCCATGAGGACTGCAGCCACCATTCCAACTGACTGTTACCAACACCCTGACCAAATGGGTTTTAGCTTGTATTCTGATTTTTGAGTGGTTTTCTTTTGTATTATTACATGCATATTAGTTTCTTTTATTGATTTCTTTTCCTAATAAATTGTATTTCTGACTTAGAGTCTCTCTCTGGTTTTTCTTTCAAACCAGAACTAATGGAAAAGCCTGAGCAGGTTTCCTGAGCAACAAACACCACTCAGGAACCACCTGCTCAGTCCAGGCTACCTGGAATGGTGTCACCTTTCTCCAAGGGAAAGTGTGAGCAGAAATGATCTCTGGGAGCAGAATTCTCTGAGTCTTGCAGCTGAATTCTCTGTCCCTGTCCTTTCCCTGGATCTCTGTTGCAGATAGAAGCTGCTGGTGCCATCCTCACCGTTAACATCTCTCTTGAATACAAACAAATATTTCCATATGTATTAAGCAGGATTTGCCCTTGTTTCTACAAAGCTTTTGTGTTCCTCAAGGAACAAAGAGGCCCTTTTTTGCAGTGAGGGGGTGATGTGGAAGGAAGGAGTCAATTGTGACACTCAAGTCCCATGGAACCAAGATGCCATGGTGACACAGCAGGGCCACGTGGATCCAGTGGTCCATTGTGACACTGTGGATCCAAGGAGACCATGGAGACACCCCCAGAACCTTATGGAACCAAGGAGTCCATGGGGACCCAGCGGGGCTGCATGGAGCCAATGGTCCATGGTGACGCTGCCCATCCAAGGAGCCCATTGTGACACTGCAGAAGCTCATGGAGCGAAGGAGGCCATTGTGACACTGAAGAACTTCATGGCACCAAATATACATGGTGACACATCCATGGGAACCAAGGAACCGCATTTGGCAGTAGGGAAACTCATGGAACCAGGGGCTGTTGTGGCCCTGCAGAACAAGAGAGCTGTGGACCTTGTGCCCTGGCTCTGCACAGCTCCTTGGGAGGCATGGCCGGAGCAGCACCCTGGGAATGCCCAGCCTCGGAAATGCCCTTAAGGGATCCATTTCACACACTGCCAGGGGCTGGAATTCCAGTTCCCAGCCAGGAAAAGATTTTCCTGCCCTTGAAGACAAAGCTCTCAAGAAAGGGCTGAAAGCCAAGTGGAGCAAGATCCTACAGTGATATTTCACTGCCAGCCTTCATAACTTCTCCCATGGTTGTTGTAGCTCGTGGACTGGGAAATAAATCAGGACAGGGTCGTTTGTGGGAGCTGCCCTTGGTCAAGGAAGACAATGAGAGAGAAACAGAGCATGGAAAGAAAGGCAGGAGAGAAAGGAGTGCACAAACACAATCAGCTGAGAAGGTGGCATTTTGAAAAACAAACCGGAATTGATGGAAAAGGAATGGGACAGAAATCAATAATTCTGAAAGTTTAATTTACTATCAAAATAGATCACATACACCCAGACCTACACAATCCTGATCCCACACCCTCAAATTTGTATGCCACTTCTCCCAATCTCCTTCCAACCCCATCTCATCCTGGAGGCTATGGAACTGAGTAATTTTGGCATGGGACAGAGTTTTTTTGAGGTGGGAACAAGGCAATTCGAAGTTGGATTGAGCCTTTTGGGGTAAGATTGTGGTGTTTTCAGTGGGACTCAGTTGTTTTGAGGTGACAGATCAATCCATCTTGACCTTTGGAGTGCAAAGATGTGGAGAACACTTCCTGAAATCCCCCAAGAACCCACAAATCTTCCAGAATATGCCCCAAAATAATAAATTCCTGCTCAAGTAACTGTTAACTGATGGAACTTAAGATGTCTTTGATCAATATCTTTCATTTTAGTCCTATTTCAGGTGTTTTTAAGTGATAAAGAAAAATAAGAAGAAAATTGGGGCCAAACCAAAAGGATAACCAGCCAAGTGTCCTCCCAGTGCAAATCACAGGGAATGTAGGTCACCAGGGCTCTGCCTGATGTGGATCCTCCCATGGGGGATGGAGCTGGAGCGGTGCATGGAGGTCTCCCTGCTATTGGGGCATTTGCAGGGCTTCCCTTACCGGTGCGTCCGTGGTGTCTGGTCAACTGAGAGCTCATGGAGAAGCTCTTCCCACACAGGGGACACTTGTAGGGCTTCTCCCCAGTGTGGATCCTTAGGTGGCAGATCAAGTGGGACTTCTGCCTGAAGCTCTTACCAACATTACCCACTGCTGTGGGTCCTCTGGTGGTAGATAAGGTTGGAGCTCTGGCTAAAGCTCATCCCACATTCCCGACACTCAAATGGCCTCTCCCCAGTGTGGATGCGCCACTGTCTGACAAGGTGGGATTTCTGCTTGAAGCCCATCCTGCAGTCGGGGCAGTGGAAGGGCCTCTGCTTGGTGTGAATCCGCTGGTGCAGGAGGAGATTTGATCTGGTCGGAAACCTCTTCTGACACTTGGGACATTCATGGGTCCTGTTCCTGGTGTGGATGTGTTGATGGATGACGAGGATGGATCGGTAGCTGAAGGCCTTCCCACATTCCCCACACTCATAGGGCCATCCTCTGGTGTGGATCATCTGGTGGCTGATCAGGGTGCTGCTCTGCCTGAAGCTCTTCCCACACTCCAGGATCTTGTGGGGCTTCTCCCCATGATGAAGCTGCTCATGGACCACCAGCTTTGAGCTCTGGCTGAAGATCTCTTCACCTTCCTGGCTCAGGGTGGGTCTTTCCTCCTCAGAGCATCCTGTGCTGGGTTTGGAGCCCACCCTCATGCAGGATCTCTTTGGCTTTTCTTCCCTGTTGGATTCCGGTTCCCTGGAGTCACTCAAAATGGCCTCTTCCTTGAGGTTCTGCCATGGGGATTTGTCCTGCCTAGTCTCCACGCCCAGTTCCTTGTCTGGGGGAGGAAGGACAAGGAGACAATGGGATTTGCCTCCGTGCCAGAGGGAAGGGGAAGGAGATTCCCCCAGTGCATCCCTGGGAGGACGGCATTGGCAGCAGGGTTGTCCTGCAGCTGGGGGCTGTGCTGGGCTGGGAGATGGAGCAGGAGAGAGAGGGAAAAGGGCACTGAATTCCTCCTCACCTGCCTGGGTATCCCAGGGCTCCTTCCTGTTCCTCGCATCCTCCTCCTCCATCTGGCAAAGGTTTGGGGATGGGAAATCCTGTTTCGGGAGGAAAACAAGGGATGAGCACACTGTTTTTTGTACTAGTTGTAAGGCAAACCTGGGGAGGGTCTAAACCAGAATTACAATTTAATAAAAAAATTTAGATCAAGACAATGATACAGAAACAAACACTGCCTTAAACTGACAGAGTCAGGATATAACCTGACACCCTGTTGGTCAGGGTGGTGGCAGCAGTCCCATTAAATGGTGGCTGCAGTCCTGTTGGAGTGATCAAGGTGATTCTGTCAAAGCAGTGATCCTGCAGAAGGGTCTGGTCTTTCTCTCAAGGTCCAGTGGTGGTTATGGAGCTCTTGTCCTCTGGGAATCCAGTAGGCAAGGTGCTCCTGGTGCTTCAAGCCTCAGCTTATATCCAGGTAAGAATGCTTGGATCCTCCCCCTGGGTGGAGCCTCCCACAGAGGGATGATGGAATTTTATCAGTCCTGCAGTGACACTCAATGGCCCATTCACAGAAGCTATCTCCCTTGGAGGGCGTTATCAGGGGTGAGTCATGGAAGAGATAAAGAACACTGCCCCACCTGTTTATAACAGTTGATGAAGATGGTAATTGAAAACATGCATTTGGTTACATCTTACATTTCAACCTGAAACAGTGGGGTAATCCCTGCTCAGGGGGTGAACACCACCCCCTTACCCAAACTGGCTCAGGTGTAAACCCCCACCCTGGGAAGGCCACACACACAGGGGACAATATCACACTTGCACCCACGTCAGGGGAGTGCTCTGTCCCTCTCACTGCCTTGATCTTCCTCCTTTGCTCTTTCACAGGCTGGGGGCCTTTGTCAAATGTGACAATCATTTTTCTCTTTGTCCGTCCTTGTCCTGTCACCTTGTGACAGCTTGTCCTGGGGTGACATTATGATGCTTGTATCCCCATTCATCTGTTCTGTGCCTTTAAGACCGGCTCTGAAGAGCGGAAGTTGTTTTTGGGTTTTTCTTATCAGGGACACAGAGACAGGCAGTACATAGGGCTGTTTTTTGCTTCTTGCTTTCGGCTTGCTGCTTTTCTTGCTCTCTTTCTGCTCTTGCTTCTGCTCTGCTTTGGCCTCTGCTTATTAGCTAGCTCTAGCTAAACAGTCCAAATTCCTTCCTGGACACTTTCTCTTCTCCTTTTCTTCGACCATCTCGAACCTGCTCCGGACTGGGGCCTGGGAACACCGAGGGTTTGCACCGTTTGGCTGCAGCAGCTGCCCCAGCGCCAGAGGGACTGAAAACAGAGCAACCACCTCCGAAAGAGACTTTCTGATTTTGTCATCTTTCTCAGAGTGGTGTCATCTGGTATTGTTCATTTTGTGTGCTGGGGGGTGCTGTGCCTGTCAATAAACAGGTTCTTTCTACCTCTCTCCGAGGAATTCTTCCCAAACCAGTTGAGGGGAGGGGCCGTGTGGGTTTGCTTTCTGGAGGGGCCCTCCTTTGCAGATTCTTTAACAAATTTGCCCTAAACCAGGACAAATATTGGCGCCCATCCTGGGGGCTCGAGAGAGTGGAAAAACCCTATTTTGACTGCATTTTTGTTGCTATTACTCTGTGTTCATTTAAATCAGCTAATAGCCATGCTTTTTGAATTCATAATGTCTATTGGGGTGAAGCTTTGCATGCATTTCTGGTCCCTAGGGTTTTTTGAGATTTTAATACCTCTCTGGTCCCTAGGTTTATTTTCCTATCCAGAAATAGCTTTAGTATTGCCCCTAATATGTAGTTTTTACATCAGAGGGGCAGTGACCAGAGTAGCTATCCTGCTGGGCTTGGTGGCAATGATGTGCAAGAAGTTTATAAACATGCTAGGGTCTGCTCCAGGTATGAATGGTTCATGGCTGTGGTTATGCATCCAGTTTGTTGGAGGAGGAGCAGGAGGGAATGAGGTTTTTTTCAGCCTCTGCTTTCCTCCTTCTCCTATGAATCAGTTGCATCACTAGTGAAGGATCTTCAGTTTCCCCTCAATGTTAAAGAAACCATCTTCCTGGTATTCAATCTGGTAACCTTCCTCTATACAGCCTGCTGCTTCTCTAGAATGAGGGCTGAGATTTCTAGACGGGCTGATGAGACCCCTGACTCAGGAGTAAACCCCGGTGTGGAAAATCCTAAGTGGTGTGGAAAATGGGAGGATATGGGCCAAATCCTGAAGGAATTCTCTGACCCTATAGTCTGGGATTTTCCCCATGAACAAATTCAGAACCCAGATGAGGTGGGGAAATATCTGAAAGAGAAGTACCATGATGAGCCTAAGGAGAGGAAGGTCATTGCAGTGAGCTGGGCCCTGGCATATGCTTATCGCACACTGCTAGATACTGTCGGGCAGCAGACAGAGGCAGGGGGGCAGGGAGATAAATCAGCAACTATCCCAGTGACTCAGGCTGCAGACAACAGCCCAGGCTTGAAGCCAGCAGCCAAACCAGACAGTGAGACTAAGCCAGTGAGACTAAGCCAGTGAGACTAAGCCAGCAGCTAAACCAGACAATAAGCCTCAACCAATGGCTGTGGCTACCAGCATTAGAAGTGGAAAGTGCACGGACAAGACCAATCGACCAGTGGATGATGATGATGATGATGATGATGATGATGATGATGATGATGATGATGATGATGATGATGATGATGGTGAAGGAGAAGGAGAAGGAGAAGGACCCTCAATGCCTCCTGACATAAAATCAGTAGTCAAAGCAGCAGATGCAAGATCAGAAGCCAATATTGAGTCCTTTTCCCTGAAGGACCTTCATGGCCTAAGGAAGGATTACACTCAACGACCTGATGAATCCATAATTAGTTGGGCCTGCTCCAGACTGGGACCTGCGAAACACCAAGACTTTACACCTTAGTTAGTCCGTCTCTGGGATGATGCAGGTGAGGCTACAATTCTGGATGGCACTGAAGCGAGGCATTTGGGATCCCTGTCACATGATCCTGTTATCGACCAAGGAATGATGAGGTGGGCTAACGCTCACAGCCTCTGGGCAGGGGTCTTGGAAAGTGTTGCACAAAGATACCTGTGTGCAGATGATCTCTATATGCATCAAATCCAGTAGAAGACCATAGAGCAAGGGATCCAACGCCTGAGAGAAATGGCAGTGGCAGAGATTATCTTCTCAGATGATGTAACAACCTGGAACCCAGACTTGGTACTATGCACGTCTGTGATGTGGCGAAAACTTGTACGACTCAGGCCACATGAATATGCTTCTGCTTTAGCCATAATGAGGAGGGATGAGAGGGATGAGACTGTGCTTGACATGGCAAGGAAGCTCCGAGCATATGCAGATGCTGTACATGGCCCGACACATGCCAGAATCGCAGCGGTAGAAACACGTCTGCAGAATTTAGAGGATAAGATAGAGGATAATCATAAGAAGCTTAGAGAGGAGATTAAAGAAGACCTTCTCCAAATCTCAGCAGTACAGATCAGAGGTTCTGGTATCCAAGGCAGATGTTTCCCAGATGGAGAGAGAAGGTACACCCCATGAGCTGAGCTGTGGTTCTACCTGTGTGATTGTGGGGAAAACATGAGAAGTTGGGATGGAAAACCTACTGCTGTTCTGGCATGATGGGTGCATGAATTGAAGGAAGCCCACGAGAAGGAAAACAGCTCCAGTTGCCCGTAGCCGAACTGCCGGGTATGATGATGATGACATGTCTGATCCCGTTGAAGGAACATCCAAGACATACATCCAGGGAAAGAAGGATAACCAGGCTTAGAGGGGCCCTGCCTCTAGCCAGGTAGAGGCTAGGGAAAATCATGTTTATTGGTCTGTGTGGATTTGGTGGCCTGGCACATCGGAACCACAAGAGTACAAAGCTTTGGTTGATACTGGTGCTCAGTGTACATTAAAGCCATTGAGACATGTGGGGACAGAGTCTGTTTCTATTGCTGGTGTGACAGGGGGATCCCAGGATTTCACTTTGGTGGAAGGTGATGTGAGCCTGACTGGGAATGAGTGGAAGAAACATCCTATTGTGAGTGGGCCAGAGGACCCATGTATTTTAGGCATGGAGTACTTCGAAGTGGGTATTTCAAAGACCCGAAAGAACTCAGATGGGCTTTTGGCATAGCTGCTGTAGAGGCTGAAGACATTAAGCAGTTGAACATTTTGCCTGGACTATCAGAAAGCCCATCTGCAGTAGGACTCCTGAAGGTGGAAGAGCAACAAGTGCCAGTTGCCACCTCTACAGTCCACTGTCAGCAGTATCAGACAACTCGGGATGCTGTGATTCCCATCCTCAAAATGATCCATGAGCTGGAGAGCCAAGGGGTGATCAGCAAGACTCACTCACCCTCCTCTGGACTGTGCACAAGTCTGACAGAGAATGGAGATTGACTGTGGACTATCGTGGCTTAATGAAGTGACTCCACTGCTGAGTGCTGCTGTGCCGGACATGCTGGAACTCCAGTACGAGCTGGAGTCCAAGGCAGCAAAGTGGTTCACCATCATTGATATTGCTAACACATTTTTCTCCATTCCTCTGGCAGCAGAATGCAGGCCTCAGTTTGCTTTCACCTGGAGGGGCGTGCAGTACACCTGGAACCGACTGCCCCAGGGATGGAAGCACAGCCCCACCATCTGCCATGGACTGATCCAGACTGCACTGGAAAAGGGTGAGACTCCAGAACACCTGCAGTACATGGATGACATCATTGTGTGGGGGAACACAACCGCGGATGTTTGAGAAATGAGAAATATTTGAGAAAGGAGAAAAAAATCCTCCAAATCCTCCTGGGAGCTGGTTTTGCCGTCAAAAAGACTAAAGTAAAGGGACCAGCTGGTGAGATTCAGTTCCTGGGAGTGAAGTGGCAAGATGGACGGTGACACATTCCTACAGACATCATCAACAAGATCACAGCAATGTCTCCACCCACCAGTAAGAAGGAAACACAAGCTTTCCTAGGTGCCATAGGCTTTTGGAGAATGCACATTCCTGAGTAGTGAGATCGTGAGCCCTCTTTACCTGGTCACCCACAAGAAGAACAATTTCCACTGGGGCCCAGAGCAGCAACAAGCCTTTGTCCAGATTAAGCAGGAGATTGCTCATGCAGTAGCCCTTGGCCCAGTCAGGACAGGATCAGATGTGAAGAACGTGCTCTACTCTGCAGCCGGGAAGAATGGCTTGTCCTGGAGCCTTTGGCAGAAGGTGCCTGGGGAGACTCGAGGTCGACCACTGGGATTTTGGAGTCTTAACTACAGAGGTTCTGAAGCCAGCTACACTCCCACAGAGAAGGAGATCTTGGCTGCCTTATGAAGGAGTCCAAGCTGCCTCAGAGGTGATTGGTGCAGAAGTGCAACTCCTCCTGGCACCCCGACTACCGGTGCTGGGGTGGATGTTCAAAGGCAAGGTTCCTTCCACTCACCGTGCCACCAGTGCTGCATGGAGCAAGTGGATTGCTCTTATCACTCAGCGTGCCTGTATAGGTAAACTGAATCGCCCTGGGATTTTGGAGGTAATTGCAAACGGGCCCAAAGGTGGGAATTTTGGTGTCACAGAAGAAGAACAAGAGCCTGTGACACAGGCTGAAAAAGCTCCTCCATATAACCAACTGCCCCCAGAGGAAACACACTACCCTCTTTTCACTGACGGTTCCTGTCGCATCGTAGGGATGAACCGGAAGTGGAAAGCAGCTGTATGGAGCCCCACATGACAGGTTGCACAAGCTACCGAAGGAGAAGGTGGATCAAGTCAACTTGCTGAACTCAAAGCCGTTCAACTGGCCCTGGACATTGTAGAAAAAGAGAAATGGCCAAAGCTCTAGCTTTATACTGATTCATGGATGGTAGCCAATGCTCTGTGAGGATGGCTGGAGAGCTGGAAAGAGGCTAACTGGCAACGTAGAGGGAAACCGATCTGGGCGGCTGATGAGTGGAAAGACATCACTACCAGGGTGGGGAGGCTACCTGTGAAAGTCTGCCATGTAGATGCCCGTGTCCCCAAGAGTAGAGCCAATGAGGAGCACCAAAACAATGAGCAGGTAGATCAGGCTGCAAAGATAGAGGTGCCCAAGATGGATCTAGATTGGGAGCACAAGGGAGGTGTCATGGTTTAGCCCTGGCACAAAGCCAGCGCCTCCATGAGAATACCCTCTCCCTGGTGTCTGCTGTTAGATGTGACTGTCCCGTCACAACAGTTCTCGGCTGTTTTTTATGGCCTGGAAAGGCTCGGGATGGCCTTGGACAGCCCGCGCTCCAAAGGATGAAAAGAGTCTTCAGGTTTTTTCTCGGTCTTCAGTGTTTATTAGTTTTTATCGACAAGATTTTCTCTCGGCCCGACAGAGGTCTGCACAGCACGCCAGCCATGAGCACACTGAGAGCCCCCGGGGTGGTCACTTATCTTTATACCCAAAACTACGTATAAGATATTTGCCTATTTTCCCCAATACCTTTCACCCTTATTGACAAGTGCCCTTTTAGCAAGAACCAATCCCAAAGTGCCACCACCACCACAGAAGATGGAGGCCAAGAAGAAGAAGAAGAAGGACAGGACATGCCCCAATTCCTCCATCTTACTTCTCTAGACCCCCCTGTACCGAAATTCTAAAACCTGTGTTTCACACTATAATTAACCTATCCCTTCACCATTTATCCCAGTGAGATCCTCCCATCCTCATACAGATGTTGTCTCCTGTGCAGGATCAAAGTCCAGCCACCAGACACTTCTGGCAACATTCCAGGACCTCCGAGCCCCCCAAGGGTTATCTCGGTGTCTCTGCATATCAGGTCTGATGTGCTGAGATCCCACATGTGACCAGGAATAAGCAAAGCAGGCTCCTGCTTAGAAAAAAAGATAACCTTGTTAACTAAACTACAAGAAAAGAAGAAAGAAAAAAAAAACATGAGGGAAAAAATGAAAAACTTTTCTCCTCCCCCCACCAAATTTCCCAATGCATTACATTCCCCCAAATCACCAACTGCCCATTCTGGTACCACCCTTTAGATTACTCTATCTTCAGTTCATGAAGAGGAGAGGAGTCCTTCTTGCACCATAGGCTTCCCCTGGAAACACGTTGAAACCTCGTGTGCTTGCATGTCACTCAGCACTGCCTGGAAAGTGCTTTGCCATCATGAAACCTTTCCTTCCATGCCCAGTGTTCTCACCACTGTGCATGGACCAGAGCTGCTTCTAGAGCTGTCTTTCAAGGATGCCTTGTCTCACTCCAAAAAAAGGCACAGCCTCTCCTTTGGGACTGTCCCCCCCATTTTTTCACCCCCTGGGGCTGAGGGGTACCCACACTGAACCCTCCCGGTTCTGAGGCACTGCCTCCCCCTAAATGCAGTCTCTGGGTCACAGGAATAAAACTGGGTGAGTCTATGGCTACACAAGAAAATTCCAGCCAAAAGGCCGCTACAATAATCTCTCCCCACTCAGCCAGTCGTCTCCACGTCCCTCGCGCCTAGTTCTTGGTTATCTCATTTCCTATCTTTCTTCTTATTCAGCTCCTAGGAGGATCAGCATTTGCAAGGTCTCAATCATGCAAGAAAAAGGGTTAAAAATTTCAGTGTCTGCCTGTCCCAGAGCTCCGGCAGTCCCACCCTGCCTTCGCACTCCCCCCCCTTCTCCTCCTGGGCCAGCGCCGCTATTGAATTCAGACGCCGGCTCTCCCTCTCTCTCTCCTAGGGGGGAATGGCTGCCCGATGTCTCTTGGTGCTCTTCCACCCTTCCATCCTTGGGCTGGGCCTACCTCACGGCCCTGTGGCTTTTCCCCTCCCCCTGCCCAGCTGGCAGCTGGGACAGGGGGAGAGATCCAAAGCCTCTCCCGACGGAAGTCCCAAGAGACTCTTGGGAGGCGCAGCTCTGGGTTTTAACCCCTATGTTTTTCTCAGAGGTGGTCCTACAATCTGAGCATCCATTGGCCTGATGGTAGTGACCCCAGCATCCCAGAAATCCCATTTCTGGTCCAACCACCACAACTGGGAACACTGGGGCCATTGCAGAGAAGACTGACGACACTGGGGCATCCTGTGGATGTCACTGGGATGAACTGGGAGGGACTGGGAATGGGCACAGGTGTATTGGGAGGGACTGGGCTGTACTGGGAGGGACTGGAGGGGCACTGGGGTTGTACTGGCTTCTACTTGGGATGAACTGGGCTGTACTGGGAGGGACTGGAGAGGTTGAATTGGATGTTCCCGCCTCTGCCGCATCCCATTTGCCGATGTTTCTGCCCATCACTGCCCAAAGCCAATCAGCACCTGGTTTAGGATCTCGCAAGCAGTGCCTGATATTGGCACGACTTTTTTTTGCCTACAACTCCCATCATGCCCCGCGGCCTGATTGAGACCCATTGAAGCTGGACTACAACGCCCACAATGCACCGCGCTCCACAGAACCCCGGGATCGTCCCCCACCTGCCCCTTAAGTGTCCCCCAGATCCTCCAGGATCTCTCAGTGCCCCCTCAGCGCCCATTCGGGACCCCCAAAAGCATGCTCGGACCCCTGAGTGCTCCTAACCCCAAAGATGCCCAGTACAGCCACTTCTGGGAATTCATCTCCTCTCATACCCCATGGCCCCAGAGGCCCTCAGAAAAATCCTGCGCCTAAAACTCCTGCCGTGCCCTGCACCCTAAAGAGCCCTGTTAGAGATGCCCGACCTTCCCGCAAGTGTTCCCGAACTGTTTATGTTCCCCCGAGGATCTCAAATCGCAAATTGGACGCAGCAGTGTCCCCCAAGAGCCTTCCCGGACCCATTAACAAAGCGTTCCAGCCACTTCTGGGACTACGGCTCCCATCATGCTCCGTGGCGCATGTCCAGTGCTCTTGGAGCCAGGACTTCATCTCGCGTCATGCTCCACGCCTCCACCGAGAGCCATTGCATCTGCGCCTCGAACTCCCGTGATGCTCCGCGGCCCCGTTTACCGTATTACACCCACGTTTTCAACTCCCATCACCCCCCGCGCCCCAGAGAGCCCTGTTCGAGCCTCACAAGGGTCCACCCGGACCCCGAAGGGCCCCAAATTCCCCTCCCTGACCTCCAAGGGCCCCCCTGGACCCCCAAGTGCTGCTCCGGACCCCGAACTGTCCTTCAGAATCCCTGAGTGCCCCTCCAAGTGCCCTCCCGCCTCCCCCAAGTGTCCTTCAGACTCTCAAGTTGTCTCTGAATTCCCTCTCCAGACGCTGAACTGCCCCAAATGTGCCCCAGAAATGTCACCAGGGACCCTAAAGTGCCCCCCTTGACCCTTTCTGAGAAAAAGATGATAAAAAAGGTGACAAAAAGACTCAAATATTACTAGTTACCAAAAAGAGAAATAAATAAATAGCCAATGGAGATTAACGAATGAATGAAGGGAATTGCATTACTTAGAACCAATGACCAATAATTTTTTTCATTCCTAAAAATGTATTGGTTTTTTAATATAAACGGAATAAATAGGGCAGGAGATCTTTCTCCTTTTTAATGTCTTTATTAAAAATCAGCTCAGGTGGGGTGATCCGATGGGTCTCACTCTGCTGCTGCCCCCAGAAGTGGCACAGAGGAGGAGGAAGAGTCCAGTTTGTCCACTGGTCTGCCGGCAGAGCTGGGGGTTCCTTCCTCACGAGAGCATGAGGTGATTCTCAGTATTTTGGTTTGACATTCGAGGTCCTCTTTGCAGCCAACATGTTTTAGTGTAGGGTGAGTGGTAAAAGGGGTCTTAGCGGACACTGGATTCTGTTCTTCCCGTCTAGACATCACTTTGATCCCTCAATTCCATGTTGGTTTGTTGTTTTTAGGGGGTTTTGGCTAGGTTTGGTGAGGGGCTTCCTCATTTCCTTGCCAACCCCAATGTCATTTGCATGCCAATCAAATTATTGTCCCATCCTTGGTTATCCCCTCCTCTTCACTGTCCCGGGTGCCATCCTCCAGGAAGTGGCAGGGTGCCACTAGACAAAAAGGGGAATTCCCAACCATCAACAACAGGTAGTTAATGAAAAGCTATTAACAACAGGTGATTACAACAAATAACAGTTAGAACTCCACCCTGGCAGCAACTGGCCCAACCTGGGAACTCTGCAACCTTTTAATAAAATGGGCAACTTTTCTACTCATAACAGTATGACATCACAGAGAGTGCTTTGTGACATCACTGAGGGAGTTGTGACATCATAAAGCTTCTGTGACATCATAGAGTAGGGTGTGTGGCCATAGAGGAGATCCTGCCATCATAGAGGGTGGCTCTGTGGCATGAGTGAATGGATTGTGACATCACTGGGTGGCTGTGTAATATCATAGAGCAGGTTGTGACATCACAGAACAGATTCTGACATCACATTATGGCTTTCTGACATCACAGAGTCTTTTGTGACATCACAGTGCAACTGCATGACATTCCTGGCTGACATCCCAGAGTTGGCTCTGTGACATCACAAGGGTGCTCTGTGACATGCTAGAGTGGGCTGTGACATCACAGGAGCTGTGTGATATCACAGGAGCTTTGAAAGGTCACTGGGGAGGTCACTCTGCCCCGGCCCCCCTCATAGTTCCCCCCAGAGCAGTCCAACCCTGCTTTTGCACAGCAGGGTCCCCTGTCCCCCCAGGTCCCCCCGCCCCCAGCCCCGCAGCCTCCCCCAGAGGATGTTCCACGAGATCGACCCCAGAGCCTGACACGGGGATGGGGGGCCGGGGCCCTGGGAGTGGGTCAGGGGGACAGGGACCCCCTGGCAGCGTCCACGTGTCCCCCAGGGCCAGAGCCTGGGACAGGACTCCTTCACCCTGTTACAAACGAGGCCTTGAGAGCGCTGAAAAAATCCCCGGCAAGGGATCAGCAAAAAACAGATTTAATATTAAGGGACAGCAGCACAAAGTTCCTTGGGAAGAGTCACTCTGCTCCCGACTGGGCACTTCAGGCACACCAAGGAAACAAGGCAACAACAACACCAAACATAAACCAGGCAATCAAACCAGAATTTAACAGAGAACTGTCCCTCTGTATGTGTGTGAGACACAAGGACAATGAGGGCAAGGATAAAAGGAATATGGTCCAAAAGCTTAACAGAGCTCAAACTTAACAGGACTTAACTTATTCCTTAACTTTACCTGATCTTGTCAACTTCAAAATTTAGCAAAAGAGCAGCACTTAACAGTATTTAACCCAAAATAAAACCTATGACTTAGAAATTAACAGAGGAATAACACTTAACAATCCTTAACTTAGCTAATAACTTAAACTTAACAACTTACAAACAGTGCAACTCTTAGGAGCATTTAACTTAGTTTAGACCTTGTGACTTGACCTTACCTACTGATATCTGGATATCTGACTGTCTCAGCTATCCAAGGCACTCCAACCCCTCAGAGAGCAGCATTTCTGCCACATTTCCCCAGCACAGGCACTCCTGTGTGCACACAGACACCAAGAGTCAGTGCAAGGCACCTGTGAGCAATTCCCCTGAGGGCAGGAAATGCTGCCTGTGGATGCTTTGGCATCTCCCCAGTAGGTGAAGAGTTGAGCCTGGAGGAGTGGGGAGATCGGCCCAGGCTCTGTGGTTGCTCAGGATCCCCGAGTGCAGCAAACGGGAGAGTTCCCGGCTGGGAGAGGCCCCACTCAGAGGGAGTTGCTGGCCCAGGAGAGCTCCAAGGGCTCCTTTTGGAGCGCTGCTTGTAGGGCCCCAAGAGAGGGGCTTCAGTCCCAACGATGGCTCATCCTGGCCGCACTTGGCACCAACAGCTTCGTTTGGCAGTGTGAGAACAGGGATGTTGTGCCACTGAGGGAACAGAAACAGTTCCCAGGGCTGCTCCTAGAGAAACCAGGAGCTGGTTGGGCAGCAGCACTGCCTGGAGCAGACAGTGTTTGTGATGAGCTGCAGAGGAGCTGAGCCCAGGGGCTGTGGGCCAAGGTTGAGGCCCAAGGAGCATTTCTCAGCTGGCAGGGTGGCCTGAGAAGGGGAGAGGGGAATGCAGCAGCACAGGGCCCATGGAACCAAGGGACCATTGTGACACTCTGGGGTCTCATGGGACCAGGGGGGACGTACCGACATTGTGTGGCTCCATGGAATGTAGGGATCATTGTGACACTGTGAGGCCTCATAAAACCAAGGGTCCATTGTGACAGTGACAGTGACAGTGTGAGGCCTCATGGAACTGTGGAGACCAGTGTGACACTTTGGAGTGTCATGGTAATAAGGGGCCGTTGCGACACTGCAAGACCCCATGGAGCCAAAGGTCCGTTGTAACATCTCAAGGCCTCATGGAACCATGGAGACATGACTAAGAGACTTCACAGCCTCATGGTACAAAGGGGCCATTGTGACACTGAGGGGACTCGGGGACTAATGGAGACCATTGTGACACTGTGAGGCCCCATGGAATAACAAAGCATTGTGTCACTGTGAGGCCTCATGGAACCAGTGAGACCATTGTGACTCTGGAGGTCACCAGAGAACCAAGAGGATCATTGTGATACTGTGGGGCCTCGTGAAACCAAGAGGCCTTTGTGACACTGCAGGGCTGCATGGAACCAAAGGTCCAGTGTGACATTGCAGGCCTTCATGTCATCAATGGTCCATTGTGACACTGTGGAGCCAAAGGAGACCATTGTGACACTGCAAACCCTCGGGGTCCTAAGGTCCATTGTGACATTGCAGGCCTCGTGGAACAGAGGAGTCACGTGACATTTTGGGGCCTGGGGAACCATGGAGACCATTGTGACACTGCAAGGCCTCATGGAATCAGTGCGACCACTGTGACACTGCAAGGCCTCATGGAATCAGTGGGACCATTGTGAGACGTCAGGGCCTTGTGGAGCTGAGGGGACATTGTGACACTGCTGGACCCCATGGAAACAAGACACCAATATGTCACTGACATTTTTTCATAAAAATCCTTTCTTTGGGATTTTTCCTCTTCTGGGAAGCTGAGGCTCCAAAAGAAGAATGTAAACAATTGTTATCTGCTGCTGTGGAATGTAGCAGGTGCACCTATGATTGGCCCATGTTCCATGTTTACAATTAAGGGCCAATCAGGACCAAGCTCTCTGGGACAGATTCACAGAGAGCCCTCTTGTTTATTGCTATTCCTATTCTTTTCTTAGCTTAGCAGCTTCTGAACTTTTCTCTCTATTCTTTTTAGTATAGTCATAATGTATTATATATCATGAATTAATAAATCCAGCCTTCTGATCATGAAGCCAAGATTCTCGTCTATCTCTTCACCCCTGAGGAACCCTTGCAAAGCCATGTAACACCATTGTGGCACTGTGAGGCCTCATGGATCCAAGGCACCATTGAGACACTATGGGGCCCCACAAAACCAAGGGAAGATGGAACAGGTCTTGCTGGTTTGGCCTCCCAGGGGCCGCCTGACTGGTTCAGCTGACCTTGGAACATTAAGACTCTCTTGTCATCTGCTTCTGAAACAATGGTACTCTGTGCTTTCCTTCCCAATGGAAAAGAACTGTTCTTTTCCGCCAGGCACCCATGGCCACAATTGGGATTTCACCTACAAATTTCCCTGTATCCAGAGATTGTTCCAGTAGGAATATTGCCAGGATAAGTCTAGCTGCCAGTGGTTTCATGAGGGTCACTTCCCATCTGTCCCCAAAATACTGGGGAAGGCTCCATGCTTTCCTTCCTGTGGAAAGAACTGTCCTGCTTCTCCAGGTGCCCATGGCCAAGACCGGCCTTCCACCTCCAAAATTCCTTCAATTCAAAGAGTGCTCCCAGACAAAATCTGCCCTTATTGACAAATCTGCTGGGCCTTGGCCTTGTGAGGCTCTCAGCTGCCTTCCAAACACTGGAGCCCTGTGTTTTCCTTCCTGTGGAATAGAACTGTCTGTCGGTGGAAGGGAACCAGGACATCAGTTTGATCATCACAGGCTCAATTTTATTGATCAGTACGGCAGGTTAAATACAGTTAATAATGAGCTTCATACATATTGCAAAAGTTGAGCTCAGGATTGGTCAGCTTACATATCAGCACCTACGCCTACTTCTACATTCCTATGGTTCTACTTTTGATACTTTCTATATATTCTTAGGATATATTCAGGACTAATCTCAACTCCCTATCCTCATGTTGCAGCAAGGTCACTGCTGACTCTTCCTTTCAGCCTGCTGACTGCTGACTTTTCTCCTTTAGCTTAACCAGTGGCATTAGGTCCGTGTGGCCTTTCTCAGCTAACTAATTATTAATAATACTCTCCACATTTCCCCCGTTTTCTTCTTGTGCAAGGAGATTAGTTTGCCATGTTTTTGCTATTGTACAGCTGACCATGTTTTGAATACAGTTAAAGATACAAGGCAAAATAAGCAAAAACAGTAAAATTACACCCAGCAGTGCTATAGCATAGATCACAAGGTTCCTCAGCCACGGTCCGAGTCCTAAACCTTTAAGCCATTCATCAATTCCTAAACCGTCTTCTTCCTTAAGTTTGTGAAGTCCCTGTTGTAATTCTTTTATCTTAGTGTGAATGGACACCGAATGATCAGACAGATTCATGCAACACATTCCCTCAAACTCTTCACATCCATGCCCTTGTGCTAAGAGCAAAAAATCTACAGCAGCTCTATTTTGCAAAACAGCATGGTTAACACTTTGCACATCTGCAGTTAACATGTCTAGAATTTGTGATGTCTTGTTCAGCTCATCCCTTGCCCAGCATCCTAATTGTTTTGCTAAATTCATGGCTTTATTGGCAGATCCTCCTGGTAAGATAGTTGAAACCACCACCTGTTTGAATGTGCCCCAAAACCGTGGATCTCCTATCTTGCTGCAGTCTAAGTCATGTATGCTACGTTTTCTCCTGTTTGAATTTTGACTCAGCTGCATTAGGAAAGACACATTAGGATGAAACAATGACAATTTTCCCAAAAAACAGGGTCCACCCTGTGGTTTAGCTGGTATACCATTCCATGCCCTGTCTCCACAAATCAAAAATATTCCTGTGGGTAATTTCATTGGTGCTGTGATATTTGTGCCATTACATTGACTGTAATGCTGTGTAGAGAATTCACTCACATTCAGGGATGAATCTAGGGTGGCCCATGTTTCTTTAGGTTGATTTAAATTCTGAGCACCCAAAAGTTTGAAGCTAAACCATCCACCAGCTGTAGTGTTAGATATGCTGGCATTTGTACTTCCAAAAAGATCCAATTCTTCAGGAGGAGAATGCAAAGAGGTGTTAAGTGATTGGATTAGTAAGCATTGACGATAGCCATCACTCTGACCTGCAGTATACCCTTGTTGTACTGGCAATGTGATGTTTGACATGTTAGACATACATAAGGTTCGATTGTTTATCAAACTACAAAATTCTCCAGGAGACCACACCGGAAGTCTCACCAGGCATGTTCGAAATGGGTTAGTGACTCCTCCAAGACTAAGACAAAGTGATGATTGGTTAGTTTGATTAGCAAGTGTTACCCATAAATTTTCCCTTGGTTGACTAAAGTGTGTTACTCCTACTGCTTCACTTGCTACAGCATTGAGCAGTATAACAAAAACAAACCTCATTTTTCTTTTTGCTTGCTTTGCTTCTCCTTTTCTTCCTTCTGCTTGCGCTGTTTTTCCTTTCTTCGCTGTCTTTTCCCTGGTTTGCTAGATTGTCTATTGTAAGGCTGAGTCAATTTTTTAATATACTGATCTAATTCTAAATCAGCATCCTTGCTCACAGGTATAGCATGAGGTAAGTTTGAAGGCAAATCAGCTTTACAGCGAGCTGCTATGATGCGTGAGGCTTTAGTAATTTCAAATATTCTAAGGTTTTCCTGTAACTTCCACCTAAGATATACTATAACCACTTGTTCTGCACTCTCAAAGAGCTGTAATCCTGTCCGTCCTGGCAGGCCAGTACTTTGTTCAAGAGCTCTAACCCAGATATGATTTCGAATCCACTTTCCAAAACAAGATGTACACCATAAATATCCCAATGACCTCTGTGAATACCAATAAACCTGATTACAATCTGCACAATGCAAAGCTACCCATGCATAGCATTTATCTTTATCCTTTTTGCAAACATAACAAGGAAGTGAATGTAAGTAAGGACCAGTATAAAATTCCGGTTCTTCAACCCAAAGCAACCAATTCAATGGTGGTGATCGCAAAGCCTCTTCAGTCTTTTTACTATATGAGGCTAACAGCTCAAGGTCTTTCTTTAACACAAGGTGTATCTTATTTTGTAATCGTAGTTCTTGTTCGTTATCCTCCTCAACAACTATATCTTCCTGAGGGTCCCACAACTGTAAAAGTGTTCTAATCATAGAAAATTAATTAGCAATCACTGATACCCCTATTCAAATGAGACCGTTCCCTTTTTGCCTTCTTTTTCTTATCTGTCTTCAATCTTGCTGCTCCTAATTTCACTGGTCCTGCCACTTTCAAACTTAATTTCTGCAACTTATCAATGTAGCAATCTAATGCTCTATCAGGATCCCCTTGGAAGGGTCCTACAAGTGAATGCTGTGTTAAAGGCACTAATTTCCTACACCTTATAGAAACTATACGTGATTTACTTTGAACCTTAATTCTATTCACAATACATTGTATTTCCCATCGATAATAAGCAAGAACCTTCTGTTCAGGAGACTCATAAAGATTTAAAGCTATATATGCGTTTTGCCCCTTTTGTCTCCTTAAATCATCTTGCCAGCTTTTTCCCCACGTATGCTCGTGTTCACAAGTGTGACACCACAAATCCTGTAATAATGATTGTTCTATCCAAAAAGTTCTTTTACAACCCCCACAACGTAGAGCTATCCAGGCAGCACAATGTGGATTGTGACAGTCAAGGCAATGTAGTTTCGCTGGATCTGTTAAGTGAAAAGTTGATAATGAGTCAATGAAACGAATCAACTCCTGGACCGTCCGGTAGTGACGTGTCAGTGCTCTATCCACCGCTTCCGAGTACCCCTTCAATTGAAACAGTAGTGGTTGTAGGACTAGAAGCAGTTTCTTCCCCAGTCGCTCCTTGTCCTCCTCCGTAAGGCGATCCACCAGAGGCTGCATCAAAAACAGGTTTAGTCCACTTAGCAGGCACCCACAAAGGTCCTGTAGGTGAGGAAACACAAAGATACCCCCAACCCCAATATAATACTTTTGCAGGTTTTTCCCATAATCCTGTACTCGGGTTCTTATACTTAACCCAGACCTCTGTTTCCTTACTATTTTCCTGACCTGACCTCGGATGATGTTGCATTGCAGGGGGGGTATCATCTTCCCCAAAAATGCATAAATGGTTAATCACATACAAAACCTTAGCCAAACATGCTTGTGGATCTGTTAAATCTTGATGTTTTTCAATATACTGCTTAAGGGTACCGTTTGCTCTTTCCACTATTGCCTGTCCAGTAGAAGAGTGTGGAATACCTGTCACGTGCTTAACAGACCACTGATTCAAAAATTTCCGGACCCTAGCACTTACATAAGCTCGACCATTATCCGTTTTGATACTCTTTGGAACTCCCATAACAGCGAAACAACTTAACAGATGTCTGATAACCTGTATAGCTTTCTGTCCTGCCTGAGCCGTAGCCCATATGGAATGACTATATGTATCTATGGTGACGTGCACATGCTTGACTTTACCGAATCTAGCTATGTGTGTAACATCCATTTGCCATACCTCATTTATTTTTAAACCTCGAGGATTAACCCCGATGCCTAGACCTATCCCACCATTATGATAACTACATGTTGGACATGCTCTGACAATGGCCTTGGCTTGTGACAAACTCAGCTCAAAGTGTTTTGCTAAACCTCTTGCATTTTGATGATATCTACTATGTGCTTCTCTGGCCAATGTGTGCTTGTCAATAGGACAAGAATTATCAATGGGTAGGGTAACCAATTTATCTGCACGTTCGTTCCCTTCTCCTAAACCTTCAGACCACTTATGGCTCCTAATATGAATCACAGAATATGCTGCCTTTCTTTCTCGTAAAGCCTTCCTTAACTGTATCAGTAACTCATACAATCGTTTATTATTCACTTCCTTAATTGCTGCTTCCTCTATTCGTTTGACTACTCCTGCAACATACATAGAGTCTGTGACCACATTTAAAGGCTCCTGTAAGTTGGACACCGCCCATACTACTGCTAACAATTCCAAAGTCTGTAAGCTATCTGCAGGGTCTGCTGTGAGGAGTTGATGCTTCCATTGTCCTTTTTCTTGCCAGGTAACAGCAGCACGCCTTGATTTCTTTCCTGCATCTGTAAAAACTGTAATAACTCCTTCTATGGGGTTTTCTTCTCTCAAAGGTCGAGTAATCCAGTTCTATTCTGTCATCCATTGCAAAACTCTAGGCACTAATTTACTAGTCTCTACTTTAGCAGGTGACATCAATAATGCTTCTTGTAAATTCTTTGAATTTATCAAGTACCAGTCCAAGGTTTCTTTTTCCATAGGCAATCTAATAGTAGCAGGTTCTCTACCATCCACTTCAAGAATTCTGAGACGCCCCTTTTTGATTAATGCAGCCAATTGTTCAATTTTTGAAGATATTGTTTTCTTGTGCTGTAGCGGTGGTGACAACCATTCCAACACCCGTATCTCCCCCATTTTCTTTTGCAACTGAGAGAGAGCACCAAGCAAGTGGCAAGGGCTATTCCAAATAGTAAGGTCAATGGGGTGGTCGAGTTGTCGACGAGACACATACCCTTGCTGTATACAGTTACTAATTTGCTGCAAGGCAAGACGATGCTCCTTTGTCAGGTGTACAGGAGTAGTAGGGTCCACACCTTTTAACAAAGGCCATAAGGCTTCTAATAAGTGATTTGGTATTCCCACAATAGGCTTCAGCCACTGTAAGTCTCCCAGCAACTTCTGTGCATCATGTAGAGTTTTAATGTCCAATTGTAATTCCAATTTTTGTGGTATTACTATTTGATCCATCAGAGTCCATCCCAAATATTTCCAGGGCTTTGTAGTCTGAATTTTCTCTGCAGCAATAACAAGTGAATATGCAGCAAGAGTATTTATAATGGTGTTAATCTGTAAAGAGAAGAATGGCTGTTGCTGCACAAACAAAATATCGTCCATGTAATGATATATTATAGTTGCTGGCCATTTACGACGTAGTGGCTGTAATGCAGCATCAACATAAAGCTGACATAAAGTGGGGGAGTTGCGCATGCCCTGCGGAAGAGATGTCCATTCAAATCTTTTATCCGGTTCCCCACGATTTATTGCTGGTAAAGTAAAAGCAAATCTCTTCATGTCATCAGGATGCAGGCCAATAGTGAAAAAACAATCCTATAGGTCAATAATTAAAAGTGGCCAGTGTTCTGGAATCATAGCTGGATTTGGAAGACCAGGCTGTAAGGCCCCCATTGGTTCCATTTGGTCATTTACAGCCCTCAAATCATGTATCAAACGATATTTCCCTGATTTCTTTTTGATTACAAAAATAGGTGTATTCCAAGGGCTTGTGGACAGTCTTAGGTGCCCTTTTGTATATTGTTCCTGTACCAATTCATGGGCATGCATAAGACTCTCCCCTTTTAATGGCCATTGCTTAACCATCACCGGTGTATCCGTTTTCCAGGTGAGTGGAATGGGGAAAGTCCAAGCAATGGCAATTACCCCAAAGGGTGCTGATTAGTTAACACCACTCCCAATTGTGTTAAAATGTCCCTTCCAATTAAGCAGGAAACTGTAGGAGACAGTTGAACAATTGAAAACACAGCAGATATTTGTTGATTCTCAATGCACACAGACAAAGACGGCGATCTGCTTGCCAATGTAAATCCTCCTACTCCTGTGAGCATGTTTGATGAAGGAAATAGAGGCCAATGTTGTGGCCATGCTTCTGGAGAAATGATGCTAGTATCTGCTCCTGTATCCAATAATCCATAAAGGGTTATGCTTTGATGCCCATAGGTAATTTCAACCTTTTGCTTTGGTCTATTTTGTAAATCCACAGTTAAAAGTGTAACACCAGTAGAGCCAAAACCTTTTTCATCCCGTGCTTGCCCAGTAAATGATTGTATTCCTGATGTCATTTGTGACAGTGGTACCAATTGTGCAATGTGTTGTCCTTTTGTAATTTTAATCGGAGGATAAAGGGTGTAAGCCATAATTTGTATTTCCCCTGTAAAGTCTGCATCGATAACACCAGGCAAAACAAATAATCCCAACATAGTTATATAGGAACGTCCCAGCAATAATGCTCCACATGCTTGTCCATTTAATATAAGAGGACCCTTTACTCCAGTGGGTATCCTCTCAGGCCGGTTCGTCATTAGTGTGATGTCTACTGCTGCTGATAAGTCCAAGCCGAGGCTCCCTGTTGTTGCGGGTTGCAGACAGGAGGTAGCAGCGATGTTATGGCAGCAGCTGGTGTCTCCGATGTCACGGCGGCAACTTGTGTGATGAATGGTCTCGAGCCTCCTTGCGTGAATGCCAGTGAGCCATTTCGGAGAGGAGAAAGAGCAGCTAACACCTGATTTTGAGTAGACTATGCTTTTGCAACCCTAATCCTAATTCCTTTAAGGCTTCTGCTATAAATGCCTGTGAAGCTATTGGCATTAATGCCATTCGCTCTAATGCCTCCTCAATAGTCCAATTTGCCCCTAAAGTAGCTAACACTCTTTGGGTTGCTGGATTGCTATTTTGCAAGGCACACCTGCTTCAATAGCGCCCTGCAACACCAGCCCGATCTATAGCAGTAGCTGTTCTATCTATAAAATTTCCAAATGATTCTTCCCTTCCTTGCTTAATACCCATATAAATCGGTAACCCTCCTGGCTCTTTAACCATGTCTATTGCAGCACGCACTAACCACATAGACTCTCTAAGTTTATCTTCTCCCGATATCATCTGTACCTCTGTACGTAAAAATGCCTCTAAGCCCATCAGCTCCTTTACTGTTACTCCATGTAATGGGTCATGTGCATTAAACAATAACTGCTGATGCTGAGTAAATATCAACCGAACTATTCCTCTTAAATCATTAGGACATAAAACCTGAGTATTAAAAAGATAATCTAACATTTGCTTAACAGGTTCACTTTTTACTCCAAACTGACTAACCGTAGAACGTAGCTGAGTTAACAGCTTCCAATCTAAGGGAGTATATTCTGCTATATTATGTGTAAGGTTCCCCTGTGCATCATATTGTGGTGTGTATGTAACTGGACATGCAAGACTAGAAGCTATTTCCACCGCCTCACCATCCCCCATTTGCATTACTTCTTTCGCCAAAGCAGCCCAAGCTTCCCTCCTCTGTTTAGCCATCTCCCCCCATGGATCACGGTGTGCCCCTGGGATGGGATCTGGCTCTTTAAGGGTGCTATGCTGCTGGCGCTTCGGTGCAGACACCGAGGTTTCGCGCGGGGGGGGCAGTGAGGCAGAGGCTGGCTCGTGCGGGGGAAGCGGGGGGCCCCCCCTCCCCCGCTGGAGCTGACAGTGAAACCGGAGCCGGCTCACGCGGAGCCAGCCTGCGGGGGATAATCCGCCCCCGCGCTGTAGCCGGCTCTGGCGGGGAAATGGACCCTTCCCCCACCGAAGCTGTAACCTGAGCCGGCTTGCTGAGGGTAAGTGGCGGAGGCAAGGCTGGCGGCGGAGGCGAAGCTGGCTTGCCCCTACTCCCACCATCCGACCCGCCTGAAGCTGGTGGCGGAGGCAAAGCTGGCTTGCTCTTACCCCCACCATCCGACTCGCCCTCCCCCTCTGACAGGAAAGGTGCAGACAGTTCCACTGCGCCTATAGAGAAATCCTCCACACCACTTTGCTGGGGACTCTTAGGCATAAGTACCTTAGTTACAGAAGGTGCCAGGGGATCATCTTCACGACCATACCCTATATTCCTCTTATGAGCTTCTGTCGCCCTTTCTGCTGCCTTTCTCTCAGAGACCTGCTGAAGTAACGTGTTATACACCACCCGCCATAACTTCCCGAATTTCTTTGCTGACTTATCATCATCTAGTACTGTATCCCACAATATTTCCCCAAACTTTCTCCACTCTGATAACTCATGAATTGTATGAGGATTAGAAAAGATACCCTTAGCATGGCCATAAGCTAATAACCCTGGTAACTCCTTTTTTAAATCTATCCCTTTTATCCCACGCCGCTCTAAATAGGCGGTAAATAAATCATATGCCGCTTGCCTATCCATACCTATTAATCAGCGCGCGCTGTTGCAGCTCTCCAGGCTCCGGCGGACACGTATTGGCTTAAGTCACAGTTCTGAACCTTAAGGGTGCTTCAAATTCCGGCATCGTCCCGGCTGCTGGGACCCAAACCCAACTTCCGGACCGTGGCGTAATCCCCTTTTTCTTTTAATCCGAGAAAAAGGACAGAGATTTGGTTATGCCCGCATTCTCCACCATTTGTCGACGGAAGGGAACCAGGACATCAGTTTGATCATCACAGGCTCAATTTTATTGATCAGTACGGCGGGTTAAATACAGTTAATAATGAGCTTCATACATATTGCAAAAGTTGAGCTCAGGATTGGTCAGCTTACATATCAGCACCTACGCCTACTTCTACATTCCTATGGTTCTACTTTTGATACTTTCTACATATTCTTAGGATGTATTCAGGACTAATCTCAACTCCCTATCCTCATGTTGCAGCAAGGTCACTGCTGACTCTTCCTTTCAGCTTGCTGACTGCTGACTTTTCTCCTTCACCTTAACCAGTGGCGTTATATCAGTGTGGCCTTTTTCAGCTAACCAATTATTAATAATGCTCTCCACAGTAGCACTTCATAGCCTTGTGGAGCCAAGGGGACCACAGTGACACTGTGGGGCTCAGTGAAACCAATGATCTGCTGTGACACTGCAAGGCCTTATGGAATCATGGAGACTATTGTGACACCAAAAGCCTCACTGAACCAAGGGGCCATAGTGACACTAGAAGGCCTCTTGGAAGCAAGGAATCATTGTGGCATCACAGAGCGATGGCAGGCCAAATGGCAGTTGTCACACTGTGTGGCACCAAGGAGTCCATTGTGATACTACAGGGCCCCATAGAAGAAAGGATTCATGGAACAGTGCTGGAACACATGGAACCAAATGTCCATTGTGACATTGCTGGGCCTCATGGAATCCTGGCAGCCATCATGACACTTTGAGACCTCGTTGAATCAAGGGGCTCTACAGGGCCTCATGGAACCAAGGAGACCCTTCTGACATTGTGAGTCCCCATGGAGCCAAGGGTCCAGAGTGACACCATCAAACCAAGGAGGCTGTTGTTGACTATTTTTGGCAGTAGAAAAGCTCATGGAACCAGAAGTCCATGGTGACATTGTGGGGCCTCATTGAACCATGGAGACGATTATGACACCTCAGGACCACAGGAACCAAGGGCCCACTGTTACACCACTAAGTCTTGTATAACCAAAGCAGCCACTGTGACACTGCAAGGTCTCCTGGAAGCAAGGGGCCACTGTGTCACTGTGGGTCCCCATGGAAGCAAGTGGCCAGTGTGACACATCCAGGCCTGGTGGAACCAAGGGGCCATTGTGGCATTGCACAGTCCCATGGAAACAAGGGAACCATTTTGACACTGCAAGGCCTCATGGAAGCAAGGGGCCATTGTGACACTGTGGAGCCAAGGAGACCATTGTTATATCACTGGGCCTCATGGAAACAAAGATGTGTTGTGATCCTACAGGGCCTCGTGGAACCAAGGGGGCATTGTGATGCTGCAGGGCCCCAAGGATCCAAGAACATGGAACAGGTCTGATTGTCTGGGCCTCCTGGGGGCTGCCTGACTGGTCCAGAAGACCTTGGCATATTGAGGGTTGCTTCTCATCAGCCCCTGAAACCCTGGAGTTCTGTGCTTTCCTTCCTGTGGGAAAGAACTGTCCTTCTCCAGGGGTTTATGGCCAAAATTGGGATTCCTCCTCCAAATTTGATTATAACCAAGGATTATTCCCATATGTCACCTGCCAGGAAAAACAGCCCTGGCTGGCCTTGGCCTTTTGGAGGCCACCTCTCATCTGCCTTCAAAACACTGGGGGCTGTGCTTTTTTCACCATAGAAAAAAAATCTCTCGAGTCCAGGTGTCCATGGCCAAAATTGGGAATATGCTTCCAAAATTCCTTATATCCAAGGATAGCTCCCAGACAAAAGCTGCCAGGGCTGTCCAGGTTCCATTGGCTTCCTGAGGCCCAGCTCTCACCTGCCTTTGAAACTCTGGGGCTCCATACTTTCCTTCCTATGGAAAGGAACTGTCCTTCTTGTCCAGATGCCCATAGACAAAAGTGGGGTTTGGCCTCCCAAATTCTGTCTGTTCAAGGATTCTCCCCTGACAACAGCTCTGGCTGGCCTTGACCTCCTTGGGGCCGCCTCTAATCAGCCTTTGAAACACTGGCGCTCTGCCCTTTCCTTCCTTTGGAGAACTGTCATTCCGGTCCAGGCACTCATGTCTGAAATGGAATTCCACCCCCAAAACTCCCCAAATATCCAAAGGCTGCTTTCAGACAAAAGCTGCAAGGACAGACAGGTCTGGCTGGCCTTGGCCTCTGGTGACTGCTTCTCATCTGCCCTGTCCTGGGGTTCTGTGGTTTCCTTCCTATAGAAAAGAACTGTCCCTCCTGTCCAGGTGCTCCTGGCCTCAAGCACTTGACCACTCAATAGCGACAAAGGAGCTCTGTGCTCAGTAGGGTGGAGATTGAGAACAGTGGAGGAGAGCCCTTTGAGGGACTGAAGGGTGGTTTCAGAGATGTGGATCCTTTGAACATGGTAGAGAACAGCCAGCGAAAGAAAGAATTAATGCCAAGGGCAGCTGAGGAGGCCCAGACTGGACACCAGGAGAAAGGAATTTCCCTGGTATGACATTGTGACATCACAGTCTTCTGTTATATCACAGCACTGCTGTATGACATTACAGGGTGACATAACAGAGTTAGCTCTGTGATATCACAGGATCTGTGTGACATCACAGGGGCAGTGTGACATCACAGGGGCTGTGTGACATCAAAGGGAATGTGTGAGGACACTGAGGAGGTCAATCCACCCCGGCCCCCTCACAGTTTACCCCAGAGAAGTCCAACACTGCTGGTGCACAGCAGGTCCCCTGTCTCCCCCATCCCCCCGCAAGTGTCTCAATGATCGTTATATTCCATGGAGCCATAAAGGTCCATGGAATCTAGGGATCATTGTGACACTGAGAGGCCCCATAAAACCAAGGCTCCAGTGTGACCCCGCAGGGCCTCATGGAACTGTGGAGACCATTGTGACACTTTGGAGTGTCATGGAACAAAGGGGCCATTGTGACACTGTGGGGCACCATGGAATCATGGAGGCCATTGTGACACTGGGGGGACTCATGGAATCATGGAGGCCATTGTGACACTCAGGGAATAAGCAAAGCATTGTGACACTGAGGCCTCATGGAACCAGTGGGTGTCCCTACAGAACCAAGAGGACCATGTGATACTGTGGGGCCTTGTGAAACCAAGAAGCCTTTGTGACACTGCAGGGCTGCATGAAACCAAAGGGGCAGGGTGACACAGGGGGGCCCCCTGTCATCAGTGGCCCATTGTGACACTGTGGAGCCAAGGAGACCATTGTGACACTGCAAACCCCCAGGGCCCAAAGGTCCATTGTGACATTGCATAGCTCATGGAACAGAGGAGTTACGTGACATTGTGGGGCCTGGAGAACCAGGGAGACCATTGTGACACTGCAAAGCCTCATGGAATGATTGGGACCACTGTGATACTGTGGGGCATTATGAAACCTAGGGGCCACTGTGACAATTGCTGAAACTCATTGAACCAAGGGTCCATTGTGACGCTGCAAGTCTTGTAATCAACAGGCCATTGTGACACTGTGGAGCCCCATAAAACCAAGAGAACACAGAACAGGTCTGGCTTCACCACCCGTGGACTGCCTGACTGGCCCAGCTGACCTTGGCACATTGAGAGTCTCCTCATCTGCTATTGAAACACTGGGGCTCTGTGCTTTCCTTGCCATGGAAAAGAACTGGCCTTCTCATCCAGGCAGCCAGGGCAAGAATTGGGATTTCACCTCCAAAATTCCATATATCCAGGGATTGTTCCAATAGGAAGATTGCCAGGACAAGTCTGGCTGGTAATAGTTTCACAAGAGTCACCTTTCATCTGTCCCCACAACACTGGGGAAAGCTCTGTGCTTTCTTTCCTATGGAAAAGAGCTGTCCTTTTGGTCCAGGTGCCCATGGCAAAGACTGGGATTTCACCTCCCACATTCCCTGTTGTGACAGACTGGAGGAGATTTTTGGCTCAAAACATTTTGTCGGGGGAGTGGGAAGGAAGGAGCAGGTCCAGCTTTGCCCTGTCCTGGAACCAAAGCCCTGCCCTGCCCTGGAACCCCAATCCCCCCTGAGCCTCTATCCCAGCCCAGCAGTGGCTGCCAGTCCCTGGCACAGCACAGGCAATGCTCCACAGCCACCTCTGCAGCCCCAGCCCAGCTCTTGAGGGACTAAATGAGCCCAAGTTCCACCTGGGGGAAGGGCCCAGGAAGACCAAGGGGTATTGAAGACTGACCATAAGGCAAGCACATATCTTAACCCTCCCTCCTCTTGAAAATTTTATTTTTTTGAACACTGCTGAAATCCAGGAGTTGGTAGCTGTATGTATGGTTCTCTGTATCTTTTTTGTCTTTCTCTCTTTCTGTGTCTACTTCTAATTTCCTTCTCTTGCATATTTTGACTAACTTAAAATAGAGCAGGCTTACAAAATGTGAAATTGAAAGGGCCAAGGTAATGCTTTGAAAAGTGTTTTCTGTTGATTGTATGTCATAATAAAACTTTTGCAAAAATTTCTTTGATTTTCCAAAGTTGTCAGTAAAGACTGTTTTGCTCTTTTGAGCTCCTGAGAATCTCTTGTTGGTATTTCCCCAGGGAGTCCAACTCAGAGGACACAAACAATTGTAATTCCTTTTAAATGTTTCCTTGAGAGAGTTGTTTGGGGGATGGGAGTCAGGGCTTGTGTGTCCTGCTTGGCACAGTCCAGGCAGGGCTTTCCCAGCCACATTCCACACTCCATTTCCCAGCTGGAGCCGCTGCTGCCTCTGAGTTGTGCTGCCCCAGCCACAGGGACGCTCTCCTTGTCTGCCCATTCCCCCACGGTCTCTGGGCAGGGATGGCCTCAGTGGGGGCTGCTGACATCCTCAGCACCTTGGAGGCTGCTGCTGAATTTTACTGCTCCAGAGGCCTCAAGCACATTTAAACTGAATAGATCATATTTAGAATGACTGTGAGGAAACATTTTTTAGCCCCTGCTTATGTTTTTCTTCCTGTTAATATGTGCAGTCCCCAATTGACATTGAATCCAAGTACCTCCACATGCAGTTTGAATGGATATTAAAATCAAGACCCTTCATGGCTGACAATCATTCAGACTCTGTCCCTACCCCCACCCCACCATTTCCCCCATCCAAGCCCTGGCTCTCAAAGCAGCCTTGTGGAAATCTGAGCTCACTCCAACCTAGGCTGCACCTGCAGCTTTCAGCTCCTTGGCTCCAACTCCCACCTGCTTTCCTTGGAGAAGAAGCTGCCTGAGGGACAGAGGGATGTTCATTTCTTGTCAGCCAAAAAAGCCAAGGGAAGGCACAGCTCCATCAAATTCAAAAGTCATTCTGCTTCCTGGCTCTGCCCTGTCCCTGATACCCACAGCCTGTCCTGTCTTCTTCATCCCGGCGTTGCCAGGGACTCTCTGGGACAAGGGAGCTCTGCTCTGGGGATGGAGGGAGGTGCAAGTGCCACCACTGGAGTGGGAACCACAACTCATCAGGTTTGTGTCCTTTGGGAGTCAGGAACTGGTGGGACTCAGAGGCACAGGAAGATTCTCTTCATGGCAAACAGACTATAGTTTAACAGGACACAATTTAATTGCAATCTCACTCTTCCCTGAGCAATGTGCAACATCCCAGCAGTGTCTGATGAGTCCACCATTAACAAGTTATTTCCATATTAGAATTAATTATAGACAAATGTGGTTCTGCGATAGATATAAACACAATTAAGTTCTTGTATCATGATGCTCATCCTGGAGTGGAGGCAAACAGCTCCAACAATTTCTGATTTGCAAATCTGTCTGTGGTGGATGGAGAAGGGAGGTCAGGCTGCTCTTGGTGATGAGGAAATGCTGAAACCAGCCTGACTCATTTCATCTCCTCCTGTCCTGGCTGATCTCCCCTCTTTCCCCTTCCACCCATTGGCTTTAGTCTCTCACCAGGCCCCCTGGTGAAGAGCCTGGCTCTGTGTTCTCCATCCCCTCCTGGCTGGCACTGCCAGGCTGGGATGAGGAGCCCCTCAGCCTTCCCTGCTCTGGGCTGGAAAAACCCAGCTCCCTCAGCCTCTGCTCACAGCCCAAGGGCTCCAGCCCCACTTTGGAGGCTCTTCCCAGGCCCTGCTCCAGCTGCCAGACATCCTTCCTGCCCTGGGCAACCCAACCCAGGCCACAGTGACCTGGATAATCCCTGTCCTTAAAGCCACACAGCCCTGGCCCCTTGTCCCCTGTCAGGCTCTGGGGTGGATCCTGTGGAACATCCTTTGGTGGAGGCTGTGGCTCCAGGTGGGCCGGGGGGATCCTGGGGGACAGGGACCCTGCTGGTCATGGACAGCATTGGACTTGTTGGGAGAAACTGTGAGGGGGAGCTGGGGCGGAGTGACCATCCCAGTGACCTGACACAGCCCTGCTGGGATGTCACACAGCCCCTCTGGGATGTCACAGCCTGCTCTGTGATGTCAGACCTCTGCCCTGTGATGTCACAGCTAGCTCTCTGATGTCACAGAGGCAGTCTATGATGCTGTAGCTGCTCAATGACCTCACATGACCCCCTCTGTGATATCACAGACAACTCTGTGACCTCATGTTACCAGATGAGAAATTGTCTCCACCAGGTGACCTGACACCTGGAGCTTGTTCTCCACAACCCCAGGCCCGTGGAAACCACACAGTGCCCATTGTGTGAGAAAGGAACTGGAAGTTCAGCAGCCTCAGTGTCCTGCCAGCTCAGCCAGGCCCACTGGAACATTGGGGTCCACGACCACCAGGGACCACCAGAGAGAGCCCCAGGACAGAACAACGCATGGGTAATGGGGAGAGGAAATGTGGTAATGATTTTGGGGAAATGATTATCATATGTGTGTTTAGTCCAGGGCAATCAATGAATGTGTGTGCAAAATACAGAATATAAACAGAAACTTTCCTGTACTCAGCATGCACGGCTTTGAGAGGAGCTATTCCCTGTGCATCCCACTGAATAAAGAATGGTGTTTCTAAATGCTACACTAGGGTTAAGGACTTTTCTGTTTTACAGAATTTTTAGTAAGATTCTCACTGCCAAGGAAAGCTTTGTCTCCTGCTGTTCACATACAGAGAACGGCTGGTGGCAGATGTGGGGCTTGGAGGCTGCCTGGGGCACAGTGACCATGAAATAATCAAGTGTTCAATGTTCTGTGAAAGAAGGAGGGGCAGCAACAAAATTCTATACTGGAATTAGGAAGGGCAGACTTTGGCTTATTTAGAATGCTGATTTGGGGAGTACCAAATCAGGTACTGATTCTTTAAAGGGAAACAACCCTTAAAAACAAAGGACTCCAGGGAGGATGGACACACTTCCAGAAAGTAATCTTAAGGAGATGGAGCATCCTCTGCCAGTGTGGCAAAATATGAGCTAGTTAGGAAAATTACTGTCCTGGCTGCCCATGGAGCATTTGTGGGAACTCAGGGGTAAAAAGAGGGTGCATCACTTTTGAAAAGTGGAACAGGAAACTCAGAAAGTGTTTAAGAATGTTGTTAAGTTATGCAAAAAGAAAAGCAAAGAGGTGAAAGCTCAACTAGAGCTTAACCTGGCCACTTCTGTGAAAAACAATAGGAAATGTTTCTATAAATAAAATTATAGCAAAACACCAGACAAACAGAACCTTTACTATTTATTGGATGCAGTAGGAAATACAGTAACTAGAGATAAAGACAAGGCTGAGCTACTTAACACCTTGTTTGTCTCAATTTTCAATATTAGGAAAGGCTGTCCTCAGGACAATTGTTCTCCTTAGCTGGTAGATGGGCACAGGGACCAGAACAGCCCCCCTGGAATCCAGGAGGAAGCAGCTGGGGACCTGCTGAGCCACTCAGATGCTCACAGGTATATGGGATCAGATGGGATCCATGCTAGGGGGATGAGGGAGCTGGTGGATGAGCTCCCCAAGCTGCTCTCCATCATTTACCATCAGTGCTGGCTCAGCAGGGAGCTCCCAGAGGACTGGATGTGCCAGTGTGAGCCCTTCCCCAAGAAGGGCTGGAAGGAGGAGCTGGGGAACTCCAGGCCTGTCAGCCTGACCTGGGTGCCTGGCAAGGTTATGGAACAGATCACCTTGAGTGCCATCCCAGGGCACCCACAGGATGGCTGAGGGATCAGAGCCAGCCAGCGTGGATTTAGGGGTGGCAGGTCCTGCCTGACCAACCTGGTCTCCTTTTATGACCAGGTGACCCACCCGTGGATGCAGGAAAGGCTGTGGATGTTGTGTGCCTGGATTTCAGCAAAGCCTTTGACACTGTCTCTGGCAGCATTCCCTGGAGAAACTGCAGCCCATGGCTTGGGCAGGTTCCCTCCTCGCTGGGAGATTTAGGAGCTGGCTGGAGGCTGGGCCCAGAGAGTGGTGGGGATGGTGCTGCACCCGGCTGGTGTCCAGGCACTGGTGGTGTCCCCCAGGGGTCTGTGCTGGGCCCAGTCCTGTTTAATATCTTCACTGATGATCTGGCTGAGGGGATCGAGTCCAGCATTCACAACTTGCAGATGGCACCAAGCTGGGTGTGAGTGTGGATCTACTGGAGGGCAGGACAAGAAGACACAGCCTTAAGCTGCACCAGGGAGGTTCAGGCTGGACAATAGGAAGAAGTTCTTCACAGAAAGGATGAGTGGGCATTGGAATGGGCTGGACAGGGGGGAGGTGGCAGAGTCACTGTCCCTCTCCAGTGGCACTTAGTGGCATGGTCCGGGTGACAAGGCAGTATGAGGGCATTGGTTGGGCTTGATGATCCCAAAGGTCTTTTCCAGCCCATTTGATTCTGTCATTCTGTGATGATTGGGACACTCTGGGGCCATTGTGAAACTGCAGGGCCTCATGGAACTAAGAGGACCATGGTGACACCGTGCAGCCCCACAGAACCAAGAGTCCATTGTTGTGCTCTGGGGCCAAATGGAACCAGGCAGTGCACCGTGACACTCTGGGTCCTCGTGGAACCACAGAGGCCATTGTGACACTGCAGGGCCTTGTGTAACCAAGGGGTTTCACCATTTTGACACTGCAAAACCAAAGAGATGATTGGGAGACTCCAGGGTGCAGTGGAACCAAGGGGCCATTCTGACACTGCGGGGCCTCATGGAACCAAGGGGACATTGTGACACTGCAGGATCCTGTGTAACCAAGGGGCCACTGTGACAGGTGGGGCCTTGAGGAATCTGGAAGAACGCTGTGACACTGTATGGCCTTGTGGAAACAAGGAGTCCATTGTGACACTGAGGAGACTTGTGGAATCACAGAGACCTTGGTGACATTGTGGGACCTCATGTAACCATGGGACCATTGTGACACTCTGGGGCCAAGTGGAACCAAGGAGACCATTGTCATATTTTGGGGCCCCATGGAACCAAGGAGACCATTGTTGCTCGGCATGGTCTACTGGAACCAAAGAGATCAGTGTGACAGGGCCTGGTGTAGCCAAGAGGCCATTGTGACACTGAGGGGTGCCATGGAACCAAGGACATCTTTGCAGATGATACCAAGCTGGATGTGAGTGTTGATCTGTGGGAGCATAGGAGGGCTCTGCACACGGACCTGGACAGGCTGGATCCAGGGGAAAGAATCCAACAAGCTGCAGCTTAAGAAGACCAAGTGCCAGGCCCTGATATTTGGCCCTGGTGCTACAGGCTTGGGACAGAGTGGTTGGACAGCAGCCAGGCAGAAAGGGACCTGCCGGGAGTGATGGACAGCAGGCTGGGCATGAGGCAGCAGTCTGCCCAGGTGGGCAAGAAGGCCAATGGCTCCTGGCCTGGATCAGGAATGGTGTGGCCAGCAGGACCAGAGCTGCTGTGCCAGCACAGATATGCCCCCAGCTATGCACGCAGACATTGCTGCTGCAGCTCCAGAGAAGGGAACACAAGGGCATATCTGGAAAAAAACTTTGCTGCGAGATCCTTTAGTTCCATTAAAGCCACCAAGAGTGCAGTCCCTCATTGACACAATCTCTGGCCACAGGGAAGATGGAGAGAAACAAAATGAGAAAAACCACAAACCATGACATTTCTTTGTGGAAAAGATTAGTAAGGTAAAACAAAGAAAAAGAACCTCCAAAATGAAGCCAACAAGAAGTATCAAAGATGACTTTGATTACAAGATATTTGCGGAAATTGGCCAGCAGTTTAATGTCCCTGAAACCATCCAGTCATCAGTTTCCACACTGCAGCCTTGAGCTCCTGGTTCCTCAGGCTGTAGATGAGGGGGTTCAGGGTTGGAGGCACCACTGAGTACAGAAGTGACACTGATAGATCCAAGGATGGGGAGGACATGGAGCGGGGCTTCAGGTAAGAAAATGTGGCAGTGCTAAGGAACAGAGAGAGCACGCCCAGGTGAGGGAGGCAGGTGGAAAAGGCTTTGTGCCGTCCCTGTACAGAGGGGATCCTCAGCACGACCCTGAAGATCTGCACATAGGAGAAAACAATGAACACAAAACAACCAAAGCCCAAACAGAAGGAAAATGCAAGAAGCTCAAGTTCCCTGAGGTACAAATTTGAGCAGGATAGCTTGAGGATCTGTGGAATTTCACAGAAGAACTGGCCCAGGACATGGCCATGGCACAGGGGCAGGCAAAATGTATTAGCTGTGTGGATGAGAGCATTAAGAAAAGCACTGGCCCAGGCAGCTGCTGCCATGTGGGCACAAGCTCTGCTGCCCAGGAGGGTCCCGTAGTGCAGGGGTTTGCAGATGGACACGTAGCGGTCATAGCACATGATGGTCAGGAGGAAAAACTCTGCTGAAATGAAGAAGAGAAAGAAAAAGAGCTGAGCAGCACATCCTGTGTAGGAGATGTTCCTGGTGTCCCAGAGGGAATTGTGCATGGCTTTGGGGACAGTGGTGCAGATGGAGCCCAGGTCAGTGAGGGCCAGGTTGAGCAGGAAGAAGAACATGGGCGTGTGCAGGTGGTGGCCGCAGGCTACAGCGCTGATGATGAGGCCGTTGCCCAGGAGGGCAGCCAGGGAGATGCCCAGCAAGAGGCAGAAGTGCAGGAGCTGCAGCTGCCGCGTGTTTGCCAGTGCCAGCAGGAGGAAGTGCCTGATGGAGCTGCTGTTGGACATTTGCTGGGGCTGGGCATGGGGACCTGTTGATGGAGAAAGGACAGTGACAACTCACGAGAGGCTGCTTGGAGCCAAACCTGGGCCATTCCCTGCAGACTGTTGCACTGGGACTCACCCAGCCTTGTTCTTGCTCTGGGAAAACCTTCACCCAGGTCCCTGCCTGAGCTCCAGTTGTGCTGGCTGAGTGTGCCAGGAGCAGCCAGGCCTGTGCATGGGGGCTCTCAAGGAACCATCCCTGCCCCACTGCCCTGGGTTTGTGGCCATGGGGCAGAGGGACAAGGCTGGATATTCAGGATTTGTCAGGGGAATCACTCAGAATTAAGACAGGCTTGGTAGCATCTGCACTCCCATTTCTATAAGACATGGATGGCAGGAGTTGGTTTTAGGAATTGTTTTCCTACCCACACATTGTTCCTGCCTCTCTGAGGTCAGAAATCCCCAGCATTCCTGCTGCACTCAGAGTTTGCCACTGAGAGATGGGAGAGGCAAAGGATTCCCTGTGGCTGAGGGAAGGTGAGGGGCTGGATGGGCTTGTTCCCAACTGCCCTGGCTTTGCACCTTTGGCTGCAATCAGAGCACAATCACACTCCTGGGTCACCCTGGGATAAACCAGACCCTGCCAAGAGCAGAGGGATCCCTGAATGTCTCACCCTCTCTCAAGGTCTCTGGGCAAGGTCTCAGCACCCCCTTGTGCCAAGGACACTCACGGCTCCCTTGGCAAACCCAACAGCATTTCCTCAGCTGTGGCAGCTCTGCCCTTCCCCGTGGGACATTCAGGGAACTCCCAGAGGCTCTGGCACAGATTTGCACCCCGGAGGGCAGCTCAGAGCTTGGAAGGGCACAGCAAGGAGATCCCTGGCTCTGCCCATGATGGGATCTCAGGGAGGGGGCTCAGCTCATTCCCCTTTCCCATGGACTGCTTTGCCCACAGCCCCACAGGTGCCAGGGAAGCTCAGACACCCCATTCCCATGGACAGCCCTGCCTAGCAGGAATGCCGAGGGCAGTGCCTGACTCAGCTGCTGCAAATGCCAGAACCTCCCTGAGAGCAGCAGATAACAGTGACAATATCAGGGCAGGACAGAACCAAGAGAAGATGTTGTGGTGCTGTGCCTGAGAGGGCAGGGCAGAGACAGCCAGGCACTCAGGACAGTGTTCCCGTGACCAGCTGTGCCCGGCACCTCCCACACACCAACAGTGCCCTCATCCTGCCCCCAGCTCTGCTCTCTTCAGCCCCCTCTCCTTCCCTGAGCATCTCCCTGGGCCTGCACATTCCCTCCTGAGAGGAGCCTTGTCCCTGCCAGCGCTCACAGAGCCCATCCCAGCCCGTGTGCCCTGGCCAGGGCCCTACAGAAACCTGCCTGTGTGCAGGGCCCTGGCTGGGGCAGGCTCTGTGTGCAGCTGGGCAAGGGCAGCTCAGGAGAGCCCTGCTGGGCCCTGCAGGGGTGATGCTGCTGCTGTCCAGGGCTGAGGAGTGGCTGAGGGACCTTTGGGAGGCTCCCAGCAGAGAGACTGGCCAACTTAATATACAGTTCTGCAGTCCCTGTAAATGTTCATACATTAGTTGTATGATCCAGTGTGTCGCTTTCAACTCAAAATGTTCTGTGATTCTGGGATTACAATTCCTGTTCTGCTTCTCTCATTCCCCTGTTGTCTATAATCCAAAGAGAAAAAAACTCCTTTGCAACAGTTTTTGAACAGTAAAGTAAAACCCAGACATTTATTGGAAGATTCCAGGCGTCCCAGTGGGAAAGGGCACACCCACCTCCTGATTTCAACAATTTATTAAGGTTGATCATTAGGATATTTAACAGGAACATCCAAAAGGAGATTCAGTTTCCCTAGTTACACGTCCCTGGGTCAACCCATTGGAGTAGGTCCAAAGGCTTCTTTGCCTTCACTTTTTATAATGACTGCTCATATTCTGCTCATTCTCAAAACCCAAAATGTTGCTATAGGTCCACTTCCTATAAGACTATATAGTATTTCAGGACTATATAAAAGAATAGGACTATACAGCATTTTAGGAATATATTTAGACAGTCAGGGTTTTAAGAGAAAAGTAAGGAAACATACTAGAGTTAATTAAGGATTAAAGCTATATAAGAATATAATAGTGGTTTAATGGAATTAGGAGTTTAATAGAGTTAAGTAAGGATTAGAATATTATAACTATATAATAGTAACTTCAAGAACTATGAATATATAAAAATGTATAAAATACAAAAATCTGTTTGTCACCACCCCAACTTTCCCATCTTTCTCCAAGTAGGAAATTGAAAACACTCTCAGGAAAGCTCCTGATCTTTATAGCAATCCCAGGCTTACCTTCTTTGGGAAGTGTCCTCTGGAGCTGTGCCCAGGCAGGTCTGGAGCTGGGAGCAGCCCTGCCCCACCCAGCCCCTCTCAGAAGTAGCCCCTGCCCTGCTCAGGCTGGCTCCTTCCCCCCACAGCTTCTCTCCAGCGCTGGGAGCAGCTGCCAGGGCTGGCTGAGAGCTGTCCCTGGCAGGCAGCAGAGTCCCTGCCCCAGCACAGCGCCCTGGGCTGCAGGACCCTGCTCTGCACGACAGCCCTGGGCACCCCTGGCTGCAGCCCCGGCTGCTCAGCCCTGCAGCAGAGCCTGGCAACAGGAGCTGCCTTGGGCTGTGCCTGGGCTGGGGCAGCAGGGAAAGCCAGCCCTGCCCTGGGGCCACAGCCCTGCCTTGGAGCAGCCCTGAGAGTCCTCCTGAAAGGTCCTCAAAGCTGTGGGATGTGCCAGCTCCAGGAGATCCCTGCAGGAACGGCAGCTTCTCTTCTTACAGCCAGGGAATGGCTGTTTCAAACGTGGGCTGATTTCTGCTCTGGTGAGCCCTGAGTGAGCTCTGCTCTGTGCTCCCAGCCCAGGCTGAGTTTAACCCCTCTGTGCCTCTGTGCTGTGCCCGGGGGGGGCTGCAGGCAGTGCCCCAGCCCTGCTGGGCTGTGCACGGGAGCTGCTCCTGGCCAGAGCTGTCTCTCTGCAGCGCTGCCCTTGCCAGGAGCTGCCTCTGTGCCGGGAGCCTCTCTGCAGGTTTTTCAAAGGACTTTGGGTTTGGCTTTTGTCTTGCAGTCTCTCAGAGTTTTCTGCAATCATGGCCTCCAATTATCTGCTGTAATTAGTCCCTGGAGAGGCTTTGTCAGTAACAACACTCAGTGGGGCTCATTAATGCTTCAGGGTACTTCAGATTTTTTAAGGTATTTGGTGTTTCCCTTTTGATACAGACTCTGTGAGAGCTTTGTGCAATCATGGCCCCAATTTTCTGCTTTAACGAGTCCCTTGAGAGCTTTGTACTGACACTCAGTGGGGCTCATTAATATTTTGAGATACTCAAGGTATCTTTTAAGGTACTTTGGATTTTCCTTTCTACACTGAGTCTCTGAGAGGATTTCATGCCATCCTGGCCTCCAATTCTCTCCTCCAAGGAGTCCATGAGGAGCCTGTGTTTGGGATGGACCTCAGAGAGACCCATTCATGCCTGAAGACACTTTGGGGTTTTCTTGTGACTTTGACTCCTGGCAAGGCTCCTTCTGGGGGACATGCTGCACCACAGCCCTGCCCTGGCAGGGAAATTCCTTTCTGTTTGGGTCCTGTCTGGCTCTCCCTATCTGCCCTTTGCATTAATTCTTTCTTTCTCTGGCTGTTCTCTATTATGCCAAAAGCATCCTTAATGTTATGAACAAAAATTCGGTTAATATTTTTTTTGTGAGAAAATGTTATAAAAAAGGCAGCCATATCACTGGCCCTGCCCAAGTTCTGTGTGTTATGTTATTGTAATCACGGGTCGTTGTCGTTAATGGGTGTTTTTGTATTAGTAAAAGCCCTTGCTGGGGCGAGTTAATAGCCCTTCTCCTGAGACTGTAACGGGTGGGGACCTTCCCGAGGCTAAGTTGTACCTTTCCCAGAACAGTGAAGACACCTGAGAGGGTGGGGGGGGTGACTCCAAGACCACAATGCAGCATGGGTCCCCCACTGTACTGAGAAGACCCCAAAAGCAACGAGCCAAATAAGAGTTGAGAGACTGGAGTGATGGCTGGACGTGAGGAGCCGAGTGCTGAGCCTGCAGAGAGGCGGAACACCTTCGGAGCCTCTCGCCCTGACCATGAGAGTTGACCCCGGCGGTGAGACCAAGCTGACTGAGTGGGAGGGGCACCATCTGACAGGGATCAGCAGGGCCTAAAGTCTCCCAAGAGGATCTGATCCCCAGTTCTGCTCCTTGCAGACAAAGCTGTGCATATCCTCCTCCTCTGAGTTGCCTTGGGAGAGACGATGGGACACTGCAGACCTGCTGAGCTACCCAATCCTGAGCTGATCACTTTTAATAAAGGCATTAAAAAGGAGAAGAAGTCTCCTGGCCTTGTTTATTTCAGCTGGGGGCTCTCGTCTGGAATAGCCACGCCGCAAGAGGACTCAGGACTGGCCATCTTGGATCTTCAGAGGACAGCTGGCTACCAGGACCAGAGGGATCGGCTCAGGACAGCGATGCAGAGGAGCACCGGAGCACTGGACTGGTGAGAAATCCGGTGGCGGGAGTGGGAGACGTGCGCATGTGTGTGTGAGTGAGACAAGGCCCGGCAGCCGGACCTTCGAAGTTAGAGGGACCCCTCAGTACCGCGTTTCCTGACTCCTGCGAAGGGGCAGGCCGGAAACAGGGGAAAGCGAGTGGAATTAGCGTGAGTGAAGTCGTCTTCCAAGGGGGAATAAAGGGCCCCTCCACTCCGGGCGTGCGGAGTGAATTACTGTGTATGAGTGGCACGCACCCCAAAGTCCTGACAAAGGGAGGTCAGGCACTTTTGTAAGTCTCGAGAAGGATTCAAGTAAGATTTGTCAGTCCCGAGAAGGATTTGGGTGTTTCACAAGCCCTGCAGGCAAAGTAAGTCCTGAAAGAGGGAGTCAGGCACAAACCCCAGCGAAGGAGGCTGCGGTTTGCTTTTAAGTCCTGATATGGTGAAGCCTAAAAATTGGCAGGTTAGGCAAACTAAAAATCAGGCAGTTGTTTTTCCTGACTGAGGGAGTCAGGCATGACCCGGATTCTTGGCCGAGGCTTCGTGTGTTCAAGTCCCGATAGATGTAAGACCTGACGTTGGGAAGTTGGGCAATCAAGAGATTGGGCAGTTGTTTCAGTATAAATTCCTGAGCATCAGGCAGAAATTTGAAGTTCAGTGGAGGAGGCTGAAGCTCCTCAAACAAGGGTTTTTTTTGAAATTCCCAGTCAGTAGAGGCACCTTTGGGACTTTTTTATTGAGACCTGAAAAATGGGATGTTGTAATAGTAAAAAGACCGGCAAGAGACTGAGGTATATACATCCCAATAGTCCCTTAGGAGAACTGTTAGTAAAATAGGATTCTATAGAGGCCACGGAGGGATTAGATAAAGTAAAAATGATCCATTATTGTATGGAAGTCTGGCCAGAATTAGAGGTGCAAGGAGGATGGCCTTGGTGTGGGACAAAGGATAAGTGGATGTGCCAACAATTAAATAATTATCTGACAGCTTGAGGGGATACTGATCCTGAGCAATTATTGTATGTAGCTTGCTGGTTAAAGAGTGTTGTTGGGGATGAAGGGGTGCGAATTTGTAAGGTACAGAAGAAGAAAGAGGGGAATGAAGGAGGGGATGATAGGACTAGTAAAAGATGGGACCCCCTGGATTATTTGCCTCCTTCTGCCCCTCCACTTTATAATCCTCTTCTTCAAGCACCTCAAATGGCAGGTCCGGTTCCTCCCCCGGCTGCCATCTCATTACCACCTGCTCAAATTCCTCCTTCTACCTCTTCAGCTTCCGCTATGATAAACCCAGTATCTCCTCCAGTTCCTTCTGCACCACCACAAGTGCCTACTCCACCTGCTGCATTCTCCACCCCTTCTCCAGCTCAGCTTAATATCCACTCAGGCTCTTCTCCCCCTCCTATTGCTGTCCCTTTACCTCCTCCTAGTTGGGACACAAATGCCTCCTCGCCCGATAAACAGCTATCAGCAAATACACCTGCTGATGGGCAGAACATTCAGGGTAACCCAGAGAACCCTCAAAGTAGTTTGGCATCTGAAGATGGGCCATACTGTAGCACCAGATCCAAGACCTCCAAGGCAGAGAGACTCTTTCCCCTCAGAGAGGTTCCTATGGGAGGAGTAGCGGGAGGTGTTGGCTTTGTGAATGCTCCCCTAACTGCTTCTGAGGTGAGAGGATTCAAGAAAGAGTTGGGGCATTAAGTTGAGGACCCGGTGGGCATAGCCAACCAAGTGGATCAATTTCTAGGTCCAAATATCTACACTTGGGGGGAGATGAATTCCATCCTGAGTATATTATTTTCCCCAGAAGAGGTCCAGATGATAAGGGCGGCTGGCATAAAAATTTGGGAGAAAGATAACAGTCCAGGACCCCAGGTGCCAACAGGCGAACAGAAATTGCCACTAACGGATCCCAGCTGGAACCCTAACCAGGAAGAGGGGAGGAAGGCCATGAGGGAATATAGGTCTTTGATAATACGGGGGATCAAAGAGTCAGTTCCCAAAGGAACTAACACCCAATTGGCATTTGAGGGTGCACAAGAGAAGGATGAAGCTCCTGCTGCCTGGCTTAATCGCCTAAGGCGGAACTTTCAGTTGTACTCTAGAATAGACCCAGACACCCCAGAAGGTCAAATGCTGCTAAAAGTCCAATTTGTTACCAAATCTTGGCCTGATATAAGGAGAAAACTGGAAAAGATGGAAGATTGGCAAGGGAAGGACATAAATGAGTTATTAAAAGAGGCATTGAAGGCGTATTTAAGGAGGGAGGAAGATAAAGCAAGGGCCAAGGCTAAGATCATGGTTGCTGTAGCTAGAGAAAGTGCAGGGTGGGCGGGTCCACCACCAGGAGGAGGCAAGAATAGGCCAGTACTGTCAGGTACAAGAGGGATGGAGACACCTCAAGTCCCTTTGAGGTAACGACATTGCTCTTACTGTGGAAAGGCAGGACACGTCAGGAGGTTTTGTAGAAAGCTCAGTCTCGATGTGGCAATAGCCAGGGAACAAGATAATTTAGGGAAGATCCTTAAAGGTGACAATTAGAGGGTCAGGGGCTTTACATTATAGGGGACCCGATGTAACATCTAGAAGAGCCCTTGGTAAACTTTGAAGTGGAACCCTTAAATGAAGAATTAGAATTTTTGAGTAGATACAGGAGCAGATAAGTCCTGTCTCAACAAAGTACTAAAAAGTATAGTATAGTACAGTATAGTATAGTATAGTATAGTATAGTATAGTATAGTATAGTATAGTATAGTATAGTATAGTGAAAAACATCTGAAGTTAGAAAAAACAGCTAGGTAGAAAGGATATCCAATAGCACCAAAACTGGCCAGTAATACTTAACTTGTAATAAGTGATGTGGAAGTAAAAGGTACCTTATTGTTGTCTTGTTGTGTGCGTGAGAGTGAGTCACAAGCAAAGTCAGCCTCAACTTCCCAGGCAGGTGGGAAGGGGGCAGTGGAAGTGTGTGTGTGTGTGACCTGCAAACCAGGCTTGTGTCCCCCGGGCGGGTGGGGGCTGTGGCTGAAATGTGTGTGTGTGTGACCTGCAAACCAGACTAGTGCTCCCCAGATGTGTGAGGGAGCCGTAGCTGTAAGAGCGTGAGTGACACGCAGACAGCCTCACAGGTGAATGTGCACCAGAGGCAACCAGAGTCAGGGCCCTTCCAAGAGGCCCAGAGATGCTGAAACCTGTGGGCCAACCCCAAGGTGAGGGGAGCCACAGTGATTATCCAGCAATAATGATCCAGTTTGTGTCTTGAGGGTGTGAAGGAATGTGTGAGAATGAATATAGACATATTAGAATAGAGGTAATGTAGATTGTGCATTACAAGTTTTACCACATCTCCTTACAGGGAAGTGTACTGTGTAGAAGAATGGTGTAAAAGAAAAAATATTTAAGTGTAAGGGGTTGAAAGAAGTATTTAAGCTGTAAGTGAAAGTAAGAAACAGAAGCAAGAGATAAATAGATAACATCTTGAAAAATAGAACAGAAAACCAGTGGCTTAAATACACAGAAGAATAGGGGAATAAAAATACTTTGGGAGTTAAGTTAGCTGAGAAATACAACTCCTTGCAAAATACAGGGTATGTAGAAGTTGATGAGAGAAACATGCAAGCTATGGAAAAAGAGAAATTAACCAATAATATTAAACAGAGAAACTGAGTTTTGATAAAATCATTAAATAGCAGACCAATAAAGCCTGTGTTTGAAAGTCCGTTTCAGGTACTCTTCCTTACTAATTTGATGGTGCAGACCAAAAGAAAAAGGTTGGACTCACATCACTCTCACCCCCTGGCATTGGACCAGGATTCAACATCAGGTTTTCCTCCCCCTGGCATTCTAGCATTGGACCGGACTCCACCCCTTTCTCCTTCTGGCATTGGGCCAGAGTCCCAGTTTTTCCCTCTGGCATTGGGCCAGAGTCCACACCACTCCCACCTCCGGGCACTGGATAAGGATTCATCCACATCACAAGTTAATTCACCTGAGTATACTGTGATTGAAAGTTGACTCTCAGAAGGAAGAGTCAAAAAGACTGAACTTTGTGGGAAAAAATTGGTATCAAGAGTTCTAACATTGATTAAAATGTTTCAAGACTGTTCTGTGTAAACTATGTTGGTAAAAAGTTTAGGACTGTAAATAAGTAATTCTGGTTAAGTTCCCCAATTTAATTCTAAAGACTCCAGGTTAATCCTCTACAGAACACTCCCCTAGGAGAAACCAAAATTGGCAGGGAACAGACCAAGAGAGGTTTAACCAGAGAAGTGGGTGTAAGGGACTCTGAAGAGCTTGGAAGCTTCTTCTCAGTAAAATTCCCCAAGAGGCAAGGCCGGGTGGGCAGGCTGTGAAAGATGACCCATACCAGATGCTTGGGAAGGGTAGTGCTGATGGCTCTGATTGCTGGTGGTGCTCAGGGGAGCCCAGCTGAGCCGTGCAGTGAGTGCTACCAACCCCTCTGTGAGGAGGAAGTGAGCTCCAGGTCGAGAGTCCACATCAGTTCTAACCCTGATTGTGTTAACCTCTTCCAATTGGTCCAATATCAGAAAAATAAGATAATGTATTGGATAGCACACAATACTGCCACTTTTAGGCAGCCACTCCTAGGAGAGTGCCCTATAGGAGAAGCCTGGTTGTGTTTTGAATGTGATGCTGCTGAAACAAGCTCAGCAGATCTAGTAAAAAGAAAAGAAATGATGAAAATGGTAATAATTGTTTGTAACAAGTATTTAGCAGTGGAGTATTCAGTCACCCAGTGGATCCCAAGAGATCCAAACAAATTAGAGTCTGTTGAGAAAAAAGAAAGAGACAAGTGTACTCACCATGAAGTTTATGAATGTTATGAGTGTACTGAAAAAGAGATAAACCCCTTTTGGAACACATTTCAAGGGAGCTCTAAACCCCTAGGTTTGATCTCTGATACCGCAACACACACCAAATTGTCAGGAGACTGGTCTGGCAGCTGCATTGCTAGAGTGATAAAACCAATTTTCTTCTTATTACCCAAAGAAACTGGATCGAGTTTGGGAGTTCCTATATATAATGTTTTGGGAGAAATTAAACAGAACAGGGAAAGTGAAATAGAAATTGAGAAAATCCAAAATTGTAAAAGCCAAGTTCAGATCCCAATATCTGTGTTAAACAAAGTAATCCGGCTCCAGGCAGTATTAAAAATAAAGAATTCAATTATTAGGAACCAAAGGAAATAAAAAGATTAGCATGTGTAAATAATCGAGATCAAACTCCTACACTTGATCCCAGTGGGTGGGAGAACCTGGAGATTTTCAGAAAAGATGTATGGGAAAAGGTAGTTTTTCTCGCTGTGTGTATACTTGGAAGATTGCTCTTTTTACTATGTTTATTCATCTGTTTCAGTAAAATAGTATTTGCCGTGCAGACCAACCTAAAGAAACCAAGGAAAGTAACAAGGTTAAGTAACCATGATTACCAAAGTGCACAAGAAATTTATAGTAGATTCAAAACAAAAAAATTGTGAGTTGATGCGAGCTTAAAATTTAAGCTCGATCAAAGAAAAAGAGGGGGGACTGTTATGAACAAAAATTCAGTTGATTTTTTTCTGTGAGAAAAAAAAGTTACCACTACTGCTGGGCTGCTGCCTGTGTATGGTAATTACGGGTCGTTGTTGTTAATGGTTGTTTTTGTATTAGTAAAAGCCCTGGCTGGGGCGAGGTAATGGCCCTTCTCCGAGACAGTAACGGGTGGGGACCTTCCCAAACAGTGAGGAGAAGAGACCTGGGGGGGGGGGGGGGGGGGGTTTATGCAAAGTGACTCCAGGACCAGCATGCTGTGGGGGACTACGGCTCCAAACGCATAGAGAAAAACCCAAAAACAACGAGCCAAATAAGAGTTGAGAGACTGGAGCGATGTCTGGACATGAGGAGTCGAGTGCTGAGCATGCAGAGATGCTGAACACCTTCGGAGCCCCTCTCGCACTGAGCACGGGAGTCGTCTAGAAACCGGGAGTAGGCAGGAAGGAACAGAGAAAACTGACATCGGACGGGATCACCACGCCCTAAAGGTTCCCACGAGGACGTGATTCCCCAGCTCTGCCCCTAGAGGACAGAGGTGTGCTTATCCTCCTCCTCTGAGTTGCCCTGGGAGAGAGGACGGGAGACTGCAGCCCCACCGAGCTGCCCAATCCTGAGCTGATCACTTTTAACAAAGGCATTAAAGAGGATAAGAAGTCTCCTGGCCCTGTTTATTTCAGACAACAGTTAAAGAGTGTCAAAAAAATTTGCTTAGAAATTAGTTAAGACAAAGTGATAAGGAAAGAGAGGGCAAGACCAGATTGGCCTCTGTATTTTGCCACTGAGAAGATCAAATACACCTGCTGTGGGTTGCAACCTCACAGGCATGGGAGGTGGGAGTATAAGCCATACTGGACCTCTGTTATTCCTGTTTCTGGCACTCATTTGTTGTCTTTTCCCTTTTGGGATACGAGCAAGGTTGTGTCAAAAATGCTACAGAAAGCATCACATGGAAAGTAACCAAAGTTCCTCTTTTATTACACACACCTATGTCAACAGCGACTGTTCTAACCCATCCAAATTAGAAACCTGTAGGCAAAACAGAGTAAATTATTGGATTACAAGAAATTTAAGAAAAATTGGTAATAGATTTAGAACTGAATGTCCAAAAGGAGAGAGATGGATTTGTTTTAAATTTAATCTTGAAGATACGGTTCAAGATTTGGTAAAAAAACAAATAATAAACAAAAAGGTAAAATCAGCACAACAATCTAACTCTGTATTGACTCCAAATTATCTGTTGAGTCGTATTACAAGACTCCAAGCAGTTACAGAAATGATAGCAAATAAGGCTGCCCAAGCATTAGAGTTAATATTAAGTCAGCTAAGCCAAACAAAAATTGTAGAGTATCAAAATAGGTTGGCTTTGGACTATTTATTGGCCAAAGAAGGGGATGTTTGTGGAAAGTTCAATATATCAGATTGTTGAAAATTGATGACCACAGAAAAGTCATTCTAGAAAAAGCAAAAGAAATCAAAGAAGAAAAATATATATGCATATATTAATCCAGGTACCAGTCCAAAAATTAGAAAACAATGTTAAAATCTAGCTGGTGGGGTAATGTATTAGAAGAAATTAAGATCTTTCATTTTGTGTTACAACTGTTTTTGTATTTCTTCCTTGTGTAATCCCCTGTTTTATTTTGCCATAGTCCAGAAGATACAAATAGATAAGAAATATTGCTCAAGCCAAATGATTTACAAAGAATAAGAGTGGGAATTGTGAAAAATGCATGTATTTTATGACTGGCTTTTTGCAAATATTAAAATGAATGTTATATGTGTTGTGTTAGAAAGCAATGCTGAATTAATTTTCTTAAGTACTGCGTTAAATATAGTTTTAGGTTATAAAAATTGTTAAAATAGAAACTATGCTATGTAAGATGCTTTGTTTAACAGAAAGGGCTTGCAGCGAGATAGCAGCCACAGGACATCTAAATCTTTCAGAGAAAGAGAATTTATTGCCTTCTTATCAGAAAAAATGAACTTCTTCTCACCTTGGAGGCACTGTTAGGATTAGAAGGAAAGAAGTTGACAATGACCAGACAGAATCCTGTATTTTAATGGAATTTATGCATCATGTATGAAGTATATGAATATGCAACAGGCTATTGTTCTTAAGGGTTAATCCTTTGTTAATGGGTGTCCTTTTTCAGGCTCCTGATGCCCAGAAAAAGGTACCCGGACATCCATAACTCTTTGTTTTTATTGTCTCATATTGTCTTAATTCAATTTATCCAAATTGTTATTACTCTAATTGTGTTACTGTTTTTATAACTATTTTATTACTATGAAACTTTTGCTCACTTCATCACTTGTCTGTCCCTCCAATTCCAGGGCCTCAAACCTGCTCTGTGAGATACTAAACCTGTAAGTCAGCTGTAAGTTTTCAGAATATGGCACTGACCATGGCTCTAAGTAAGTTTTTTTAATCAGGCTTACAATATATTTTGAGAAGAAGAAGGAACAGAAGGGGTAGATACCACACAAGAATCCAGCAGAGTCTTCCCAGCTTTTTTGTCTGGGTTCTATGAAGCACTATGCCCAGTGCTTGCATTATGCTGTCTTTTCATGTGTTCTGGTGACCAGAACCATCCCATGGCCAGGCCCAGGATAATTTGGGTGCCAAAGTCCCATTGCCTGCAAACATCACACTCTTTTACCCAGCTGGTGCTCAGCTCAGCATATTTGCTGAGACGACTTTAGGACTGTTTTCCTTAACTTGGCAGTTCTAGCAGATGTCCTTATGGCCCCTAAATTCTGCATCCTTTGTGTCCACTATCAATGGGCATCCTTCTTCCCAAGCTTTGTCAACCTCCCTCTGGGTCTGAGATCAGTGAAACGGGCCCAGCCCTGAGTCTTAAAGACAATTCTAGCAACAACTACTTTGCTTTTCTAATACCTGGCCATCACTTCGAGCTTGTAGGCTGCTATGTGTGTCACAGGTTAAATGTCTCTTCCTGTTGATCAGGCTTGGAAGCGTGGACAGCCCAGGCATGACAGGATATGTTTTCTTCAGGAAATGGGACATAGGGCCCAGCTTGCAACAGGTCCAGGCCCGCGCCTTCCAGAGCGCCAGAAGGTTCGCGACGCCATTGCAGGGCTCAGGGCGCCGCCTTGTGGGCGAGAGTGGCCTCGACAGCGCGGGCGCCGCGCGGCGGGGCCAGAGGGCGGGAAAGGGCGGGCGGGTGCGAGGGGCGGGGCGGTTCGTGCCTAGAGCCGAGCCCGCGCTGTACCTCGGCGCCTTCCCGGCTCGGTGTTGGGAGCGAGCCGTCGCTGCTCGGGCTCTGGGAGAAGCGTGCGGCCGCTGCGGAGTCCCAGCCCGCAGATCTGGCTGCTGGCCGAGGCTGCAGTGCAGAGCTGCCATGCCAGAGCTGCCGTGCGCCGTGGCACTGCCAGAGCCCCTGGCAGAGCCGGGCTGGAAGTGCCGACAGCTGAGGGAAGCCCTGCCATGGCAGCGCCCCAAGCTCTTGTTTATCCCACAGAAAGAGAGGATCAGCACCTGGAGGTGACTGCGTCATTCCTGGAAAGGGACTATCTGCTTACAGTTGCGTTGTCTGGCAGCAAGCAGGACGGCGCTGGTGCCAGGGAGCCAAGTGAGGGCAAAGCAGCCCTGTGACAGCCTGGCCCAGGGGCTCTTGTGGCAGCAGGCAGCGTGGGGATCAGAACAGAGGCAGGAGGAGGCAGGAGCTGCTCGGCCATGCCAGGGCTGGGAGCCTCCTTCCTGCCCAAGTGGGGCCTAGCTGGGCCAGGGGGCAGCTCCTGGGACAGCCGTGCCCGCAATGGCCCCTGCTCTGCAAGGCCTCCAGCGCTGCCCATCAGCCAGGCAGGGACAGAGCAGCCTTGGGGCCGATGCTGCTGCAGGCTCAGAGCCCCGCAGAGCTGCTCATGCCCGGTGCAATTGGCTCTGTCCCCTGCAGCCTGCATGCTGTGTCACCGTGCAGAGGCTGAGCCCTGTGCCTCCCCTGGCCCTGGCAACTGTTCCTGTGCTGCTCCTGCACTGCCCAGGGCACCCACGGGCCCTGCTTGGGCCGCACGCAGACCAGAACCAGCTGGGGCTGTGACAGCTCTGCTGCTCTGGGCCCAGCCCTTGGGCAAAGCACCCACCTGTCCCTGGGCTGGGGGCAGTGCCCAGGCTGGGCTTGGCAGAGCCCATCCGCTCCTGGAGGGCTGGGGGACACTGCTCTGGCCTGGCCTGGCCCGGCCCTGGGGTCCCTTGGCATTCCTGCTTGCCCTTGCATCCACCAGGGATGGGCTGCAGCTCAATGGCCCTGGCCTGGCCGCAGACTCAGGCCTGGAGCCTTCCCATGGCTCCCCAGGGCACGAGAGCCTCAGCCCCAGCTCCCAAACATGGCCTAACAGGGTTTGCTGATATTGATCCCTGTTAGACCTTTGAAAGCATTTTGAAAGTAACCTTGTTTGGCAACTCCTTCAAGGAACAAACGTGATTCGCTTCTAATCAGTAAAAACTTTATTGGTTTGCTTGCACTTCCTATAGGGTATCCTAATGCTTCCTTTGGCGTTCCAGAAAATAATGAAAATCTAACAAATTCTAAAGAGAAGTTCTTGAATCCACTATGAGGAGAAGTCTCTACATTCACTATCCTTACATACACTTAAGTAGCTGCTCCTGTAACACACAAAGATGTAGTGGTTTACCTGACTGGACCACACAACAGGATGTTATACACACCGCTACACTAAAAAACTTCTCTTCCCTGTTCATCACAAATTTAAAGCTCTTCTCGAGGTCCTGACTTAATTTTGCATGCACATTCATACCTGCAATCCCTCCCCATGCTCAGTTTTCACCTAGACTTACCAGGGAACAGATGTTCCATACTCACCTCAAGCAATAATCTACGTCTGTCTTCCTAACCCTCTTTTTCTTCACTGACTTCTACTAATCTACAAAATAACTGTGGACCCTCTGCACAAAAGAAACATCCAATTAATAGCCTTAAACACTTGTGATTGTGCTGCTACTTCTAACAATCTTGACCACCACAGCACTAAAATCAGAAATCAATTCTTCACATCCTTCCTGTTCTCCTGCCCCCACCACGCCTTGGCTCCAGCAGAAATGTTCCCTACTGCAGCCTGGTGTGCTAAGAACCATCAAAGGCAGCAGCACTTTTCCTCAACATGCTGCAATCTGAATTGCAGTGAAATTGCAGCTGTTGCATTAGAAGCTCAGCACCAGCACCCCACATCTTCCCCCAGAACTGAGGCCTGCTGAGGCCTGAGCTCTCCATTTCAACACACCCTGTAAATCAGGCTGCCTGGAAGATTGCAGGCCGGTAACTGTGTGAACACAGCAGTGCATTTCAGCAGAGTTATGGAATCAGTCTCATGGAAGGCACATCCTTTAAGCTTAAGACTCTATTCTACAAAATCTAGCCAGCAATTGTTTTGGTGGCCTGTGCAGGTTCTGGGGACTGTGCATGTTTCCTTTGGATGTTGTTTTCTTTGTTTCTAAATACAAAATTCACTGGATTCAGAAGCGAAACCCCAGATTCATTAGAACAAAGAACCACAGGGACATATGTGGCTGACAAGAACACTCCTCATTTCTAACGGTAACACCAGAAAGAGAGGAAAAAGATAAAGATGATTTAAATACCTGAAAGGATCCGAAATGTCTACATAAGCTGTCAAGTGACTAAGTTTTTGGTAAACTCTAAAAGTCCAGATTCCTTTTTGGTAATTGTCTGAAAGAAAAGAAAGCCAGAAAATCTGGTTAACCTTTATTTTGCCAGGACTTTCTCACGGGATTCTACCACAACTTGGATCACAAGTGAGGGTGGCAAATTTTGACTAGAAAACTTTGATAACTAGGCAGCATTTTTTCCTCCTCACTGAATTGCAGGAAGGGTTTAAAAGGAAAAAAAAAATAAAAGAGCGTAAAGAAATTCTATCATACCTCTTAGGCATTAATCATCTTTGGAGAACAAAAAAAAAAAAACTCTAGCACTTCCTGTGCATGGTAAAGAAAGAAACCTAGAAAAGGACAAAGGGATTTGAGCATCCTAAATTGTACTATCAAATTTCATGAACACAAGTTAATCCTGTAGTGCTTCAGAGAAATGCCATACATTGAAAAGCTTTATTCCCTAGAAACCAAATAAATCTTTTTATTTTCCAAATCCTCTTTTAAAGAGAAAACTGACTGTGTCTTTGGCTTTTGGCCAAACTCAGTTTGGAGTTGGTCAAACCAAAATGACCTAGTTCATTTCCTGTGCTCTGCTCTTTCTTTCCATATTCACATTCACATCCAATGGGCTGCTGGGAGTTTTGACTCTGTGCAGCACAAACGGTTTTCTAAGATGACTTTCATTGCTCAGAGGTGTGCAATGTCAGTTTCCCATTCCCTGAGTGCTGCTATTAATATTCCCACAGCATCCAACTACTACAGCCAAGTAGACAACAAAGAGAAATGCAACTTGCATTTCTTGGTCCTGTTCCATTTCTGTCATCTCAGGCTCATCGTCACCCTCAGAACTGCTGTCCTGGAAACGTGGATCCTCTTGCCATGTGGCTTTTACTGGCTTTATTGTCCCAAGCGCGTGAGGCTCTGCAATGACAGCACCAATAGAGAAAAAAAGCCAAAACCAGATTATTCCTCTAATCATCAGGAAAAATTCCTCCTTTCAAGTGAAATACTTACAGTGGAGAAGAGATATTTAGGAAGGACAGAGTCTGCCCCTGCCAGATTTTCTAAGCTACATTTCTGCTCCAGTATTTTCCACTTTGTTCCAGGGATCCCTTATGTATTCTTAAACATTTCTCATTGCATTCAGAAGACACTGAATACCTTTTCAGTTCAGCACAAGTCTGGGGGGCTCATTGCTTTGTGCTGTTGCATTGGGTTTTTTAATATTTGGGATAACTTCATGGGGTTTCTTTTCTCTCCTACATGACTGGGACTTGAGTTAATGTTGTTTCATCTTCATTTCAGATGGCCTCATTTTATCTAAGGTTAGGACACCCCAATGATCATGTGTCATTCCATTTCCTTTTTCTAAAGGTCCAAGAGTAGAATTCAGTAACAAACAGAATGTTCATGGATCTTGGGGCCAGCTCTCGGACTTTGCTCCTCCCTCTACATTAATGCACATTTCCTTAAAAGCATTGTGAGTTCCTATGAAACTTGATATGACTGGTGTGTCACCTTTTTCCCTGTTTGAGGAATTCAGGGCATGAGAACAAGCTTTTCCACTACTCAGCAAAAACCCCCAATGCCTTCTCAAAGCATGCCTTTCAGAATTCCTGAGATGCAAGCATGAGGCACCTCTCAATAATCTACCACAACCCTAGCAAGCAGAAATGAAGATCAAAATGCTTCTGCCTAATTACTGACTTCTGTTGCTGAAAATCCCCTGCATCCTGACCTTTTTTACACCATATTGCCCTACAGTGCCTGCCAGAAGCTCTTCCTTAGCAATGGCACTGTTAGAAGGGTTCTGCTGTTACCTTCTTTGATGCCCAACTCCTCTGTGCCTCCAAAGAAAGAAAACTTGAAGTAACTCGTCTCCTGAGCTGCATCATCCTCAGGCAAAGGTCCCAAATGGTCATCTGGGGCAGAGTCCTGTGCATCCTCTTTGTCCCAGGGTATTTCCTCAGTCTATTCTGGTTTGCTCTTTGAAGGTCTTTCAAAGAATAAACCAGAATAGACAGAGGAAATACCGTCTATTCTGGTTTGTTCTTTGAAAGGCCTCTTTCAAATCCGCAGCAATGGTGTAGGAGTTGTCTTCAGACAGTGAGGCAGTGTCTCACTCTCCTTCTTCCTTTTTTGGCTTTACTGAAATGAGATTGTTCAAGGATAGCAACACAGCACACGTCCTTTTCGGACACAGCTTCCCTAAGAGCCACCTTGCTCTGAATGTCTCCCTAAGCATATCCAAGCCCATTAAGGAGTGGTTCATTATCAAGGGTAAGCAGTGGGGAAACATCTGAGGTTGAAGTCTAAAGGCAGGAACAAGAATCCTTTTTAATTAGCCACATCCTTAAGTGACTTTTCACTGAATACACAGTTACACAGAAATCAAGGTATTTAGCCCAGACTTCTTCCTGCCAGTAGAAACATCAAGAGCTAATAGGGTTTGCCCACAGAGCTGCACATCTCAGGGTCCCTGCACTGACCGTTCTCACCTTCACTTCCGGCAAGGAACACATGGCCTAGAAAGAAAAGATGACGGCGCTACGTGCTGCTGTTGGAGGTCCCAGTTGAGGTCCGACGTCGCTGGTGGGAGCGGCTGCTCCTGCGGGATGTCCCCGACCATGTCCCCCTACGCCTGGGCCTCTCAGCACTCGCTGCTGTCCTCCTGCTCCTGTCCTGGCAACTCCTGGACCGCACAGTTTGAGTCGAGGCCCGGCGCTGCTGGCGGGAGTGGCTGCGTCTGGGGAATGGCCCTGACCATGTCTCCCTTCGCCTGGGCCTCTCAGCCCTTGGCCTTGTCCCACTGCTGCTGCCACGGCGACTCCTGGAGCGGACAGGTGGACTCTGGGCCCAGCCTTGCTGGCGGGAGCGCCTGCGTCTGGGGGATGGCCCTGACCATGTCTCCCTTCGCCTGGGCCTCTCAGCCCTTGTCCCTGTCCCACTGCTCCTGTCATAGCAGCTCCTGGAGCGGACAGGTGGACTCCGGGCCCAGCCTTGCTGGCGGGAGCGCCTGCGTCTGGGGGATGGCCCTGACCATGTCTCCCTTCGCCTAGGCCTCTCAGTCCTTGGCCCTGTCCCTCTGTTCCTGTCATGGCAACTCCTGGAGCGGACAGGTGGACTCTGGGCGCGACCTTGCTGGCGGGAGCACCTGCGTCTGGGGGATGTCCGTGATGGTGTCTCCCTTTGCTTGGGCCTCTCAGCCCTTGGCCCTGTCCTACTGTTCCTGTCACGGCGACTCCTGGACCGGACAGGTGGACTCTGGGCGTGACTTTGCCGGCGAGAGTAGCTTCGCCTGCGGCTGGGCCCAGCACGTCTGGAATAGACCCTGTCCTCAGGGTCAGGGGACGTGCTGCGTGTTGCCCTTGATCTGCTGATGCTGCTGGTGTCCAGTGAGGAAGATGGCAGCGCCTGCTGCCATGCTGCGTGTTGGGGCCTGCTGTGGCTGCCCGTCTCCGGAGATGGAGGTGGGAAAACCAGCACCAATGGCACAGGACTGTGGGAGCTGGGGCTGATGGCCTCAGATTCTGACCAGCCACGAGCAGATTGTAGTCCTGACTGTCTGGCCGGCCTGGGGCCATTGAGCTCTGTCTCATCCCTGGAGGCTGTAAGGGCAAGCAGGAATGTCAAAGATCACCCAGGCCCCGGCCAGGCCAGGCCAGAGCAGTGCCTCCAGCCCTCCAGCAGTGGATGCTGCGCTCTGCCAAGCCCGGCCTGGGCACTGCCCCCAGCCCAGGGACACCGGGGACTTTGACTCATACATGTTCCGAGCCCAGCACAGCTGTCACACTCCCATCTCTGTGTGCTGTTCCTCAGGCCAGAGCAGCGCCTGTGGGTGCCCTCAGCAGCACAGGAGGAGCACAGGAGCAATTGCCAGGGCCTGGGGAGGCAAACAAGCTCATAGCACTGAGAACAAAAAGTGTACCAGCACGTGGTTGTCTAGCCAAGCGTTTCTGCTTCTTCCTGCTTTGAGCCCTTGTCGAGACACAGGTTCCCTGCAGAGCCCCAGGTGCAGCTTCCCAACTTACCCCTGTTCCTCTGCCTCCTCCCTGCCCCCAGGGTAAAGGCAATCCCTGGCATTGCATTGGCCGTGCCTCACTCCTAGATCTGCGAAGGCATCGTTGTCCTCCCACGTTGGCTGTCTGATGGAGAAAGGAAGAGATGATGAATTTCTGCTGCTCTCCCTCACGGAGGTCCAGGGTGTCCCAGCTCTTTCTCCAGCGCTTTTCCAAGTTGGGGGTGAAGCTGAAGCCCAGACTCACAGGACAGGACAGGGCCAGGGCTCCTGGGGCAGGGCCTGGCACAGCACAGCACTTGCACCCTCCTGGCTGGTGGGCCAGGCAGAAGGACACCAACCTGAAGGGGACTCGGATCCCCAAGATGAACATTTCAACAGGGAATTCCCCACTGTCTCTGCACAGGGGGCACTGGAAATAGAAAGCACCAGTGCGCAAGGCCTGTCCCTGCAGGGCAAACACAGGCAGGGTGAGCGAGGCCCTGCTGCTGCTGCTGCTGCTGCTGAGCACCTGCTGTGCCCCAGGGCTCAGGGGAGGGCTCCTACCTGGATGCAGTCCCTGTGGAACCAGGCCTTTTTGCACGTTGGGCACACCAATGTTGTGAAGGTCTTTCTGTCCTCCACAGGTTCCATGCAGATGGGGCAAATGGTGTCCGGCTCAGGAGTCGCCTCCACCTCCTGCTCTGGACGGTGCTCAGGGCAGAAAGAGCTGGGGGCAAAGGGATGAGGAAAGTGAGAAATGCTGGATCATTCCCCAGGGGTGGCTATAAAGAGAGATGAGGTACCTGAACGGAGTAACGTATAGATTGACACAGCCGCCCTCCTTGGAACAGGGCAAGTGGAACCATCTGTCACAGTTCTCCATGCAGCACATGATGGTTGCCCCGCTCTGGCCGCAGACGCAGCAGCGCTGGAAAGAGCCAAGCAGCCCCATCAGCAGCAGCAGCAGCAGCAGCAGCCTCGAGGCCTCCCCAGGCAGCCCCAGGGCTAAGGGCAGGGCGCAGGACGTGGCCGCTGCCGGCTCCCAGCCCACAGAGCCGCCAGCTGGAGGAGGGAGGCTGCTGTGCCAGGGCCTCTGTGCCAGAGCTGTGGGGAGCCAGACTTTGTCCCGACTGTTGGGCCAGCCTTTCTTTCCTGCAGTCTGGGCTAAGCTCTGGCAAACCTCGCCTTGCACAAATCTCCCTGCTCTTGTCAGGCTCTCACCTTCTGTGCCGCCCGCCGCACTGCAATTAGGAGATCTCGAGGGACAAAGTCCATGAGTCCCCTGCGGTCCGTCTCTTGCTGAAATAGTAGAGTGGCGAAGAACTGCAGCCAAGGGGAGAAGCTGATGAGGAGAGGGCAGGAGGAGCTGCCCATTGCAAAGGTGGAGGGAGCGCCCGGAGCCACTCACCATGCAGAACACGTGGGCACAGAGCCCACCCTTCTGCAGTTTGTCACCGCACATGTCCGGGTCAGCCTCGGCACGGCGACACAGCATGCAGGCTGCAGGGGACAGAGCCAATGGCACCGGGCATGAGCAGCTCTGCGGGGCTCTGAGCCTGCAGCAGCAGCATCGGCCCCAAGGCTGCTCTGTCCCTGCCTGGCTGATGTGCAGTGCTGGAGGCCTTGCAGAGCAGGGGCCATTGTGGGCACGGCTGTCCCAGGAGCTGCCCCCTGGCCCAGCTGGGCCCCACTTGGGCAGGAAGGAGGCTCCCAGCCCTGGCATGGCCGAGAAGCTCCTCCTTCCCCCTGCTTCTGCTCTGATCCCCACGCTGCCTGCTACCACAAGAGCCCCTGGGCCAAGCTATCAGAGAGCTGCTTTGCCCTCACCTGGCTCCCTGCCACCAGGACCCTCCTGCTTTCTGTCAGACATGGCGGCTGTCTACGCTGAGTCTATCTCCTCGAGGGATGTGGTCACTTCGAGGTGCTGTTCCTCTCTGTCTATGGGAGAAAGAAGGGGGGGGGGGGAGTTTGCAGAACAGGCCCAGAGCCACGAGGCTCTACTCCCTGCTCAGCCCTGCGTGAGCCCTGCTCCTGTCTGTTTCTCCTCCCGTCGTCGCCTTGAGTAACACTGCAGTGTCCTCCGGCTGTTCCTCTGCTGATTCTGTGATTTTGGGAAGGGAGAGGCAGGTGAGCCTGCAGCACAGGCCCAGAGCCCCGAGGTGTGGGGTCCCTCTGGTCCCTGGGCAGCCACATTCCCGCCCTACCTTCTCCTCCCGTTGTCAGGTCGCACTGACACTCGGCTTGAGCCCCGCGTTCCCTTTTGTGGCCTTGGTGGCACAGGTCACAATGGCCACTCTGACATCAGCACCGTGTACCCAGAATCGGGGCAGCCATGGCCCCAGGTCCCTGGCAACCACTTGTGGCGGCCCGGGCTTCTAAAATGGTCCGAGCGTTTGCTCAGGGTGGAAGCAGGGCCAGGACTCCTGCAGCAAGTGCAGGGTCAAATGCCAGGCCCTGGGGCAGCCATCCAGGGTGGCACTGTGGGCAGGGAGGTGCTGTTCAGGCACTGCCACACTAGGGCTCCGGCCCCGGCCAAGGGAAATTTCTGCTCCTGCCCCTGGCAGGTGGTGGCCCATAGAGCCCGTGCGGAGTCAACTGCACTACAGGGATTCAAACCCTGCTCTAGGTGAACTGATGTTTTCATCAAGACCTGTCTGCAGAAAACTAAGATGAACCTGATTTGATGCTGCTGCTGATCACCATTGGGTACAGGAGATAAACCTGGACACCACCACAGCTGCCTCCGTTATCCTGCCATCATATGAACTAACAACTTTGACTTTCCATATAAATGGAAAAATTAGTATTAAGCTTCTGAGAAACGTCATCTTTTATACTGACTCAGCAGAAAGACAGAAAATTCACTGAGAATTTTCTGTGTACATTTGACAGGAGAGCTTGCAACTGTCCTCAACTCAAGTCAAATAGAGGAGGATGCTTTTCCTAAATTATAGGAACTTTGCCAGTTTGGTCCATGCTTTCCTACTAGAAAATACATAGGAAAAAATTAGGAAGAGAAGCACAAACAATTCTTGTCAATTTTTCTCTTTCGTGTCTTTGCAAACATGCTCCTGGAAATGCAGATCCATGACTTCTGGAACAATCAGTGGCATCTCTGGGAAGCAGGGCAGGGACTGACAGGCAAGGACACACTGCACCTGCCTGATGCTGGGGCAGCAGGAGTTTGCCCATTTTCCTGTATCCATGGGAAAGCCACCTTGGCTGGGAAACGATCCCTTCACTGGTCTAGGAGGGAGGCACAGCCAGTGCAATGCCAGGGAGTGCCTTTACCCTGGAGGCAGGGAGGAGGCAGAGGAAGAGGGGGGAAGTTAGGAAGCTGAACCTGGGGCTCTGCAGGGCTCCCGGCTAGGTCTCGAAGCACAAGGAGCCAGAAGAGCTTGGCCGGACAATCCCGAGCTCTGGACACCTTGTCCTCAGCACCGGGAACCCGTTTGCTTCTCCAGGCCCTGGGCACTGCTCCCGTGCTGCTCATGCAAGTTACACACAGACACAGAGCTACCTGCTCTGTCTCAACCCTCTTCAGCACTGAACAGCACAACACAGTAACATGTTCTCTTCAGTACATGGTCTAATTATTAATAGTCCTGCAAAGACTCACATTCAAAGCACACACAAAAACCCCAAACCCTGGTACAAACCTTGCATCAACACAAAATGCATGTTGCTGTTCAGAAACACAGGGCAGCACTTTTGGCCAATGCTTTTTCCTATAAGATCTTTCAAAGGATTGCAAAAGTGACATTGTTTGGCAACTTCTTCAAGGAACAGACAGGAGAGGCTTCTGAGTTTTTAAAGATTTATTGGTTTGCTTTCACTTTCCTTTTGGCATCCTTACACTTCATCCAGCATTCCAGAAAATCGTGAAAATCCAAAATAATATCAGGGGAAGTTTCTGAATTCATTCATGTTTCTCCCAAAGACTTTCTTGACATACATACAAGTGACTGGTCCTATGACATACAGAGACGCAGTGGTTTCCCTGACTGGACATTACAAGACAACGTTATAGATTCCACTATACTAAAACACTTCTGTTGCCTGGTAATTACAAAGCCTGAAGCTCTTCTAGAGGCTTTTCCCAGTGCAACTTCATTAGGTTCCTCTCTGCCCAACTCTCGAGCCTCTCCAGGTCTCACTGAAGGGCAGCAGAGCCTTGTGGTGCTTCAGGCCCTGCTCCCAGTTCTGTCCCATCAGCAAACACTGAGGGAACACTCTGTCCCTTCTGCCAGGTCACTGGGCAATAAGGCAAACAAGGCTGGGCCCAGCACGGCGCCCTGAGCTCACAGCTACCTGAGTTTGGAGCTCCCCTGTCCACTTCTCTGCCCCACTGTCCCTGAGCTGCCTCAGGGGCCTGTTATGGGAGGCAGGGACAAAGCCTTGCTGAAGTCCCAGCTGGCAACAACCACTGCTCTCCCCTCACAAGCCCAGCCAGTCACTGCAGCACAGGTGGCTATGGGATTGGTCAAGCATGGTTTCCATTCCTGTTATTCCACAGGCTTAGAGATGACATCCAAGAGGAGCTGTTCTGTCACCTTTCTGGGGATGGAGCTGAGGCTGATGGCCCTGCCGTTTCCTGGCTCTTTCTTGGTGCCCTTTTGCAAGACTGCAGTGATGTTGTCTTTCCTCCACTGCTCATGTCTCTCTCCAGGGCTGTCTCCTTCCCTGACCTGCTGGCAGAGCACCCTGTGCCAGAGGCAGGAGCAGAGATTTCCCTTGACCCCAAAAGGGAACACTGGGCTCAGGCCGAGTGTCAGTGTGACCTGACAACGGGAGGAGAAGGCATGAAGGAGCAGAGCTCACACAGGGCTGAGCAGGCAGTAGAGCCCTCGTGGCTCTGGGCTTGCTCTGCAAGCTCCTTGGCCTCTACTTTCTCCACAGAGAGAGAGGAACAGCACCTCAAAGCGACCAGGAAACCCGGCCATGGAGCGAGGCTGGGGCTGTGACACCTCAGGGAAACCGGACACGGAGCGGGACTGGGGCTGTCAGCCCTCAGGGAAACTGGCAATGGAACGGGGCTGAGGCTGAGACACCTCAGGGAAAGAGGCCATGGAGTGGGGCTGGGGCTGTGACACCTCAGGAAACCGGCCATGGAGCGGGACTGGGGCTGTGACACCTCAGGGAAACTGGCAATGGAGTGGGACTGGGGCTGTGACACCTCAGGGAAACCGGCCATGGAGCGGGACTGGGGCTGTCAGCCCTCAGGGAAACCGGCCATGGAGTGGGACTGGGGCTGTGACACCTCAGGAAACCAGCAATGGGGCTGGGGCTGCGGCTGTGACACCTCAGGGAAAGCAGCCATGGGTGTGGCTTGGCCTTTGACACCTCAGGGAACTCACCATGGCAGCCACCTCCAGGGGTTTTGAAGTACTTGTTTCTTGGTTTAATGCCCTTCCAAGATCAATTTTCCTGATCCTTATCCATGTTTTGGACAAGTATTTCCTCCTGAAGAGGCCACCTCCTGGATGTGCAATGATTCCATCTGATCCAGCTGTGCCTCTTCCTTTCTCAAGGGATGGATAGAGGGGCTCTATTGAAGGTGGCATTTCCTGCAGGAAGGGAGGCGATGCCAGGCACAGCCACAGGAGGTTATTGCTCTGCCTCTGGGCCTGAGCCCTGCTGAGGCTTGAGCTGCCCTCTCCGCTGCTTGGCACTGCGGGCACAGCCCACACAAGATCGGCACAGCCCAGAGGAATTGTCCCGAGCAGGCTCAGGGCACGCGGGTACTGAGCTGTCCTGCTGGGCTCCCTCTGTGGGAGACACGTCCCGAAACCTGGGAGTGGCTGCACGGGGTGCCCATGGTGGGGAAAGGGCAGAGGGGGAGAGCAAGGCTCCAGTGTGTCCTGAGAGGGCCTGGCTATGTGCCCGTGGGCTGTGGAAGCTGTTCCATGGGCAGGTGGGCAAGCAGGAGGGAGGGACGAAGGTTGGGAGCGACTGCTGTGGCACTGCAGATTTCCCCAAGCATTTAGAGAGGGTTTCCTGTGTGGGAGGGAGAGAGCCCCAGGGCCCTGGGCTGCTCCAGCTGCCCCTCCAGGCATGTTGCACAGCACCTGCAAAGAGCGTGGAGAGTGACCAGGAAGCACAGCACAGGCTCCCACAGCCTTACCCTACCCCCCTGCAGTGCCCAATTCCCCAAGGCAGAAGGGGATCCCAGCACACCATGGCAATGGTTCTGTAGCATCTGTGCTCCCTTTTCGACTGGCATGTGACTTGGAGTAGTTGGAAATGCTGGTGAATGGTACTTTGAAGACCTTGCCAGATGTTGAATGCACGTTTGCAATGTACCTTTCCTGCCAGAATAATCCGTGTCAGTGTGGCAAGATCTCACTTGTGCCATTTCCCTTAAATTTCACTGAAGGTTGATCAGTTCTGGAAACCTTGCCCAGCTCCCTTCTGGAGCCCTGAGGGATCCCACAGGATCGCTGTCAGTGGGAGGAAGGGGCATTTGGCTGTCTAATCTCCTCCCGTGTGCAATGGGACTGTGTCCTTCTGTGTGCTCTGTGCAGCCACAGAGAAGAGCAGAGAGGGAAGGGGCTGGGCCCAGGGCTGTGCCCCGGGGCTGAGCCTTTCTCAGCTCCTTTGCTGCCCCCAGGGAGCCTGAGCTGCTTCTGTGGCCACTGCCAAGCCCTGGCCCTGCCTGGGGCTGGGTTTGGATCTGCTGGCAGCTCCAGGGAGTCCTTTCTGCCCTGACTGCCCCGCATGGGGCTCCTTCCATCCCAGTGTGGGGCCACTGCAGGCAGGAGGTCCCCCTGGCCCTGCTCCTGAGTGGAAGGCAGAGCCCAGGGAATGCCTTGGAGGGCACCAATCACCCAGGTGCCCTCACTGCCACTCAGGCCTGAAGGAGAATCTTCAGCAGTGCCATTGGAGCTGTTGTGTCCTGCCTTTCTTTGCAGCTGAGCCTGTTTCTAAAGATGATCTGGCTTCCCAGCCCACGTTCAGGATTGAGCCTCTGGGAGATGGTGAGGGTAGGTCAAGGCCTTTCCCCTGGAAGAGCTGCCAGCTCAGAGCCCAAAGCTCGGCCGGGGGGCATCGTGGCAGGTGCCAGAACAGAGCCATGGCCGTGTGTGCCCTCGCCCTGCACAATCCACTCACAACTTCTGCTCAGCACTGGCAGCTGTTTGGAGGAGGGTGGGCCCTGGCCCAGCTGAAAAAGTCCAGATGATTTTTTGATTTCACCCGATTTTGCAGAAGCATGACATCCTGAATATGCCATTAAAGAAATTGAGAATTTTTCATTCTGTTAAGTTGTACTTTTTGTTTCTCAAGTGATGGGCCAAAAGGCAGGACAGAAGGAGGTGTTTCCCCAAAGAAGCAGAGGCCGATTGGCAGCTCCTGCTGCAGGATGGAAGGCCAAGCCAAACACAGGCATGGGCATGGGCACAGGCTCAGAAGGTAATTGCAGTGCCGGGCTCAGCAGGGCTCAGCCCTTGGCAGGGCTGTGTGGCTGCAGCTCTTCCCCCAGGGCCTGCCCTTGCACGGCCCAGCAGCAGCCAAAGCTGGAGGTGCCTTTGGAGCTTGTTCACAGCCCCGGGGAAGGGGGACTCATGCACCAACGTCCCTCCCGCTGCAGCTGCTCCGGAGCTGGCCCTGAGTGCCCAGAGGCCCAAGGCACAGGAGCAGCCCCGCGCGGGAGCCCTGCCGCGAGCCCAGGGCCAGAGCCAGCCTTGGCTCCCGACTGGGCAGGGGCTGCACTGGGTCCTGACAGGGCCTGACTCTGTGCCCTGGGGCTGGGGGAGCTGTCACGGGGCAGGGAGGGCCAGGGCTGGCAGTGGCTGCTCAGGGATGGCTTTGGCCCGTGTCCCTCCAAGCAGCGACTGCCCAAGAAGCTGCCCCCCTCTGTCCTTTCCCCACCATGGGCACCCCGTGCAACCGCTCCCAGGTTTCGGGACGTGTCTCCCACAGAGGGAGCTGTTTTGCGGAGAAAAGAAGAAACTTCGCAACTTTATAAAAGTTGTAAAGCTCAGTGTGCTTTTATTAGGACGCGCGCCGGACGCAAGCCCCCCAAAAAGGCATGCGTGCCTCTGAAGACCCCGGGTCTTCTTTTATCCCCCTTCCAAATGCATATGCATACAGTTTCACAATAAGTTCATACAGATTCATTCCGTGTGACATTTAGCACCAGCTCTTCTTTATCAAAGAATTTCTAGGTCGGGGGCAAATTGACCTTGTGGTCTTTTCTGTTTTTCTTTCTCTGTCTCCTTGTTGTCTCTGGAATGTGGCTTTTCCTTCAGCTTTGGCCTCACAGACTTTTCACCCTTTCCAGACATTTCACCTAATTCAGAATGGATCTCTACTCTTTCTCATTCCCCCCTTTCCTAGGAAATAAGTAAGTTCTTTTACTTAAGGAAAACCTCCACGACAATAAGTGTCTTTTAACACTTCACCATGTACATTTGACAAAGAGGTTAGTACAGCTATTCGTTGTAGCATTCTACAGTTCCAAATTAACCATGTAATAGATAATCCTAAATTTATCCCAACTAATATTAGTAAAACTACAGTGGGGTGGCATAACTTATTTAAGATTCCATTCGCAGTTGGTGACTGCCCAAAGATCACATCCCACCAGTGATGATCTGTATTTTGTTTCATTCTTTGTAGAACCCTGGTTATCTCCTTTGTATTGTGTTGGACAGTAATTAAGGTTTTCTTTCCATTTTCTTGGATTTCCTTCAGGATTTCCAGTAGGTCTTGGTGCTTAATTAATTGTTTCACTAATGTAAGGTTCATCCCAATAGGGGTAGGTGGTAGTCTGTGATACATCGTGTAATTAGCTTTAATCAGCTGGTGGGATGTCACTGGGGCCAAGTATGAAAAACCACACCCAATAATCTTAACAAAATTACAAATACAGAAGTTAGAATGATTTCTACTAGACAGAATAACATCATTGCTATCAATTTTTACTGCAGCACAGGCAGTCCTCAGACACACACCCTTTTCCAGTATATACGAGCACAGTTTTCTGGTCAGTGACTGGATGAACTTCAAAGTGACAAATACTCTGTTCAGTGTCCAAACACACATCCTGAGCATTAATAGTATTGCTTTCGCAAATGAATCCCATCTGTTCTCTAGTAATGCAGGATTCTAAGTTTACTGTCTGCCACTTTCCATTCATCTTTCGTGCCCACACTCTATGTTCTGAAGGATAGAGTATTGTTTTTTCATGGTTTAATCCTAGGGCAATGGTGGGATGGATAACATAAACAGTGGCATTACGTATGGTAAGCACAAAGGCAGTTGCTACATTAGAAACAGAATCATAGGTGAAATTCACCATAGTCCACCAAGATTGAAACTTCCTTTCAAAATCAATTGCATTATCCCACACAATCTTCCGAATTTCAGCTGGAAAATTACCTTCACTCCCTTCCCGTATGATCAGAGCTGCTGTTGCTTGTATCCATAACTGTGCTTGTATACAACTGAAAGCTAAAGACACATTATCTTGAACTGTACCAAGTGCTTCTACTATCAGCTTGTGGTCTTGGTCCCCCGCCGTTTCCCACTTTGACAGTACTTGTGAAATCTGCCACTGGCTAGTTCCTAATGCCAATAGAGATGACTGTAAGGGTTGCTTCAATTTTGTTAGGCTACCTGCTGCAGTGGCCAGTTTATTCATCAGTATTTCTGAATCAATTCCATTTAAAACTCCTAATCCTGTCCCTAATATGCCAGTTAGATCCTTTCTTGTTCTGCTCCTGAGGTATGCCTGTTTTTGTAACCATGTTGTCCAGCCCTCAAAGGAAGTTTTCAGGAAGGAGGAGCAGGCTGGTTGGATTTTTGAGATGTTAATTTGCATTATCAACACCACACGTTTGAGAGACCATTCTGGATTGAATAATAGTTGTTGCTCACCCACATTCCTTACTACGTAGGGGCCTATTCCATACACCTCAGGTTCAAGTTTGGGTTGAGTCTGAACTATTTGAGTCTTGGTGTGGGCTGTATAGGATCCTGTTGTGGTAAAAGGTGCAGTGTCTATTTTGAATTTAAATGACAGCCCGATATCTTTGTGTGCCCAAAGGCAAGTTATTTCTACAGGCTGTATTAAGGTGAAATTACACCAGCAGTCTGATTCATTTAGGCTATCACAGATTTCCTGGTGTTCATATGCACCAGGAGAGGTTGAGACACTAATTTCATTTGGTCTCTCATAAGCCGTCCCATTTATCATCCGGCACCCTACCTTGATTTCTTCCCCTCTTATCCCTTGAAGTGTCCACAGTTTCTGTTCCTGCCATTCCTGCTCCTCATATACCTGATCTCCATGAATTACCACAGTGGATAGATTTAAATCCTTTATCTCAGAAGGTTTTCCCATGGATCCAGTATACTGATTAAACGTCTGGGACCAAGGCCATTCAGCATTGCTCTGAATAAAGGTACTCTCAAGTTCTAAAACTTCAGTTATGATTACACACAAAACAATTCTACAAACTAAAATATGAGCTACTCCCGACCGCAATATACTCATTTTGCCCGAGTAAGTTTTAGTCTCAGTTCATTGTCTCCTGGTGTCACTCCTCAAGGGGTTTCTGGGCCTTCTTCACCCGAGAGTGATGAATCCAGGCGTTCTGCTCCTTGATTCTGATTGCAGTGAAGGTGGTGAGGAGCACTTGGAATGGTCCTTCCCACTGTGGTTCCAAGGTCTTTTCTGCAAGAGACTTACATATACATAATCTCCAGGTTGTATGTTATGTACTGGCCCATCTAACTCCCGGCTCCGAGTTCCAGCCACATGTTTCTCAATTTCCTTGAGCTGTTGGTTTAAGGCCACCATGTAGGTGGCTAGTGTTACCTCTCCAATATGGGTGGACACTCCCTTTTGTATTCCATATGGTCTTCTATAGAGTATTTCAAAAGGGCTCAACTTTTCTTTAGCTCGAGGTTTCGTTCGAATTCGCAATAGTGGTAGTGGAAGAGCTTGGGGCCAGGGTAGATTAGCTTCCTGCCCCAATCTTATGATTTGCTGTTTAATCAAATGATTCATTTTCTCCACCTGGCTGCTTGATTGGGGGTGGTATGTGGTGTGAAGTTCCCAGTCTATGCCCAGGTGGCTACTAATCTGTTGCACTATTTTGGAAATGATATGTGATCCTCTATCTGAGGATATTGTGGCTGGAACTCCGAAGCACGGCATTATTTCTTGTAATAATACTCTGGTCACTTCTCTAGCTTTGACAGTTCTGGTGGGGAATGCTTTTGGCCACCCTGAAAATGTATCTGTCAATACCAGCAAATACCGATACCCCCCTTTCCTTGGGAGTTCTGAAAAGTCAATTTGCCACTGTTGTCCAGGCCCATGGCCTCTCCCACTCTGACCGAGTTTCGGTCTGGGGGTATTTTTGGGGTTAGTCTGGAGGCAAAGATCACACTGTCGGGTCACCTGAGTAATAGTGGCATATAAATTCCTAGCAACAATTCTTTCAATCAGGTATGTGTATAGGGCATTTATGCCCCAGTGCGTTTTCTGGTGTTCCTCCCTTACTAGTGACCACAATAGATGGGAAGGGATTACCAGTTTCTTTTCAATGGTATACTTTTCAATAGTATAACCCTTCTTGGTTATACGTCCCTTTTTGATCTTCAATTAATTTCCTATCTCTCTTGTTGTATTCTGGCTTACCTTCAAGGGAGATTTGTCCATCTGGAATAAGGACTCCTTCAGTAGCTACCTCACCTTTTGCTACCTCTTTTGCCTCTCTATCCGCCAGCTCATTTCCTTCTTCCAATTCTGAGCTCAAAATTTGGTGTGCCTTAATATGCATAATTGCTACCTTTTCAGGCAGCTGAACTGCTTCCAGCAGCTGGATTATCTCTTGTGCATGTTTGATGTTCTTTCCCTGTGAGGTAAGCAGTCCCCTCTCCTTCCAGATGGCCCCATGTGCATGTACAACTCCAAATGCATACCTCGAGTCTGTGTAGATGTTTATTCTCCTCCCTTTTGCCCTTTCCAAGGCACGGGTCAGGGCAATTATCTCAGCCTTCTGCGCGGAGGTACCTGTTGGTAAGGGTCCAGACTCGATTACCTCTCTGCAGGTGGTCACTGCATACCCAGCATGTCGCTTCCCATTGGTAATATAGCTGCTCCCATCAGTGAACCAGGTCTCTGCATCATCCAGAGGGGTATCCTTTAAGTCTGGGCGGCTGGAGTAGGTCGCTTCGATGGTCTCCAGGCAATCATGGTGTACTGCTTCTCCTTGATTTCCACTGAGAAAGGAAGCTGGGTTGACAATATTAGTCACCACGATCTCTACATCATCTTGCTCTACCATGATGGCCTGGTATTTCAGAAACCTCTGTGGTGAAAGCCAATGGCCACCCTTTACTTCCAGTACTGCGGACACTGTGTGGGACACTAGCACAGTCAATTTTTGTCCCAGAGTAAACTTGCGTGCCTCTTGAATGTTCAGCACAACTGCTGCTACAGCTCTGAGGCAACCTGGCCATCCTTTGGCTGTTGCATCTAGTTGCTTAGAGAGGTAAGCAACTGCCCTCCGGTATGGACCCAAGTCCTGAGCCAGTATTCCCAGGGCAATTCCCTGTTTCTCATGGGAAAATAGGAAGAATGGTTTACTCACATCTGGAAGTCCCAGAGCTGGAGCTGACATGAGAGCATCCTTCAGCTGGTGAAAGGCCCGTGTTGCTTCTTTTGTCCACTGGAGATCTCTGCTTCCATCGGCAATCAGGGCATAGAGGGGTCTGACAAGCAGTCTATAGTTATAAACCCACAGCCGGCACCATCCTGCCATGCCTAAGAAGGTTCGGAGCTCTTTTATGGTCTGGGGTTTTGGGGTTTGGCATATGGCTTCCTTGCGAGCCTGCCCTAAAGTCCGTTGCCCAGCACTCACCTCGTACCCCAGGTAGATTACTTTCTGTTTCACTACCTGTGCCTTTTTCTTTGATACTCTGTATCCTTGGAGTCCTAGGAAATTCAAAAGGCTTACCGTCCAGGCCACACATGCTTCCCTCGTCCGAGTGGCCACTAGAAGGTCATCCACATACTGCAAAAGCCTTCCTCCTTCCTGTGGAGCTTCCCAGGACTCCAGATCCTTTGCAAGTTGCTCTCCGAACAAAGTAGGGGAATTTTTCCAGCCTTGGAGTAGTCTGGTCCATGTGAGCTGGGTTTTGCACCCACTTTTAGGGCTTTCCCATTTGAATACAAAGATTTTTTGCCTGGCTTCATGGATGGGGAGGCAAAAGAAGGCATCCTTTAAATCTAAAACAGTAAACCAGGTTAGATCAGGTGTTAGACAAATTAATAAAGTGTATGGATTGGCTACCACCGGATACAGATCTTCTGTTACTTTATTGACAGCCCTCAAATCCTGTACTATCCGGTATGACCTATCAGATTTCTGAACAGGTAAAATGGGAGTATTGAAATCAGATTGGCATTCTTTCAGTAATCCTAACCGCAGAAAATTTTCGATTATTGGGCTGATTCCTTCCCTTCCTTCCCTATCCTCTTTCTTTAGGGGGTACTGCTTGATTCTCACTGGTTGCGCCCCCTCCTTGAGTTTGATTACTATGGGGGAGGCATTTTTTGCCCTCCCTGGCACATCAGAGGCCCACACCCCAGGAAATACCTGACCTAGTATTTCTTCATCAGTTTCTTCCTTAATGCCAATAGCTGCCAGAGTTAAACTTAATACCTCTATGTACTTTTGATCATTCACCTCCATGGTAATTTCCCCATTTCTGAATGTAATGGTTGCTTGTAATTGTTCCATTAAATCTCTCCCTAAAAGTGCTTTTGGTGAATTAGGCATGTACAAGAATTTATGAATACTTTATTGTTTTCTCAATGTATACTTCAAAGGTTTACAAAAATATGCCCTTTCAGACTGGCTAGTTGCTCTTTGCATTACAACATAATCATTTTCTACATGTACTAAAGCTTTATTTAAGACTGAATATGTAGCTCATGTGTCAACTAAAAATCCTACTCTTTTCTTTTCTTCTCTTAGCTTCATTGTCATGGATCTACTGGGGTAGAATCCCCCAGTCCTCTTCAGTTGTTTTGTACGTGTGCAGCTATCTGTTGGTCACTCCTTCTTCATTCTGGGCATTGGCTTTTCTAGTGACTAATTCTTTTGCAGATTGCACACTGGTTCTTGCTCAGCTGAGGTGGTCTTTGTCTTGGCGGTCTCTGGTTGTATTTCTTCTGCTTTTCTTCTTGTACTACTGCCACTAACTTTTTCATTCTTTCTTTATATCTTTCTTCTTGGTTACTAAATACTCTCCAGGCTTCTTCTAACAAGGCTTCAAGATTCTTCTCATCTGGTCTCTGAATTTTCTGAAGTTTATGCCTGATATCTCTGGCAGACTGCTTTAAAAATGAATTAACTAGTTGATTTGTCCCTATCTCAGACTCCGGATCTAATGATGTATGACGACGCATAGTATTCCTTAAACGCTCTAGAAATTTAGATGGAGTCTCAGAACGCTTCTGCTTAAGGGAATATAAGGCAGACCAGTTTATGGTTTTTGGAATAGCTCTTTCTACTCCTGTTGCTATCTACTCTTGATACTCTGCTAATTTCTTTACCTCTGCCGACACATTAGGATCTCGTTCTAGGTCTTGGTGGGGGAAATGTTCTTTCACATCTAGCTGTGTGGCTTTACAGTAATCTTCTGCCAAATTCTCTGCTGTCTTTAGGATCAGCAGTTTCTCTGTTTCAGTGAAAGCATCTAGTAGTAGCTGGATGTCAGCCCAGTCTGGATTGTGTTGTTTGATAACATATCATAGGCGTTTGGCAGTGAGTATCAGGTCAACACAATAATTCTTCACAATCTTTTCTCATGCTTCTAAATCAAGGGTGGTAAATGGCACTTTAATCATTAATTTGGCTCCTTCTGGTCCCACTGCCTGTCGCAGAGGGGCCTGTAGCACTACTTGCTTCTTAGTTCTAGATGCAACTGGACTCCCACGGGTGGGGTGGGTTCTAGTAGATGTGCTTTCTCTACTTGAGTCCTCCTCCTTTTTGGGGAAGTACTCTTTCTCTTCATCTTCAGTTTCAGCTTCAACTTCTCTAACCTCCCCCCCCCGGGGAGGAGGTGGAGGAGCTTTCACTCACTCAAATGTGTCCCGTTCTTGCTCCTCAGAACGATGGACCTTATCTGATCTCATACACCGTTGTCCTATACTGCATGCTGAACAACAGCGTTTGATTTGCATTCTCTTTGCCTTGTTATCTTTTTCAAGGGCTAAGACCAGTAGGTCTGAGGGTGATTTAATCTCACAGTTTTTTTGCTACTCTTGGTGATTTCTTAAAACAAAAAACTTATCAGCATACGAGACCTCATCTCATTTACTTTCTTGTCTTAAACACAACATTAACTGCAGTAAAGTATTATAGTCTAGGGTTCCAGTGGGTGGCCACTTTGCTCTGTCTTCTAACTTGTATAAGAGTTATTAGTGTGTGCAATACTGGATTAGATTTTTTTTATTCTCAGAGCTCCCCCGGCTAGTGACTTCTTTCTAGTGGGCTAAGATGCACCCTAAGGGGTTGGCCTGTGGAACTTCTTTGCTCTGGTTAGTTCTCATTATTTCCTTCTTGCCCTATCTCGCTTCCACCCAAACCTCTTTTCAGAGGACTTCACAGTAGCTTCTCAATCTTCCTCCCACACACTCCAAGTGGCAGGTATCAGATGCGATTTCCCACACACAAGTTTTAAGATCTTAGACTCTGAATCAGCTTGATCAGAAACTTCTAATCTACACTTGGGCACGTGCTCTGTCGTTTGTTAGAACAGCAATACCAGCGTTTCTCACAAACTATACACTGTAATAATACTTACGCAGCGTGCCAGCCCCTTGATGTACCAAAGGCTTCTCGAAATTTTTCGCAAAGGCAAGCTATTCTATTTATTACAGGGAGCTCTAAATCTTTTACAGCAAGTTGTTCTCAGTCTAGACTTACAAGAGTGTTAGCTGAAGTCTGATAGAGTTTTTTTAAATGAATTTATGAATTTGTTCGTCTCCCCTATCTATCCAATAATCTACCGGATTCACAAACTCGCAGGGGTCGAGTCTAAACCACTGAGGCAGAGGAACCCCTCGGGTTCGTCTAGCCACGGTGAAAGTATGCACAACTTACACTACAATTTACTACTTTTACTCAATAAACGTCTTCACCTACGCTTTTCTACAGTTTACTCTGTTTTCTCTGTCGGGCGCTCCCCGCCCCCACAGCCTGCCTTGGCCGGTGTTTACTCAGCTTCTTCAGCGGCGGGTAGGACTTCCACCCCCCGCACAGTAGAGCACTATGGATCTACTCTCTTTTATACAACATACACTTTATACACTTGCACAATTACAAATACAGCGCGCCGATCACTCAATGCAACATACAGCAACACAGTGTCCGGACACCACTCACACACACACAAACAAAGAAAACATACGCGGGTTCAGCTCTGCCCTATCAGAACAATGAACCTTAATACACGCATGCACGGGTTCACCCAGCTCACCCCCAGAGCTGCTGGCGGTTCCGCTCTATCAGAACGATGAACCTTGTCTCTAATACAGCTGCTCTATCAGCTGAACCCAGACGTCTCTGGGTGGTTTACTCCTTTGCTCTCCTTCCTCTCCCCCAGGGGCCCCTCAGTACATACCGTATCTTCCTCCGCAGGCCAGCAGGTCCTTGTCTGTCCCAGCAGGAGGCAAGTCGAGAGGAGCAGAGCCTCCTTCAGGAAAATATTGGGGCATGCCTAGGAGTCCGTCGGTCCCCCCCCGCCCCTGCGAGGACAGAGATGCAGACGGAAAGTGTCTCCTTCTCCTGGCTGGCTCACCAAGAATGTTTTGTGGAGAAAAGAAGAAACCTCACAACTTTGTAAAAGTTGTAAAGCCCGGTATGCTTTTATTACGATGCGCGCTGGACGCAAGCCCCCATAAAGGCAAGCGTACCTCTGAAGACCTCGGGTCTTCTTTTATCTCCCTTCTAAATGCATATGCATGCAGTTTCAAAATAAGTTCATACATATTCATTCTGCGTGACATTTAGCACCAGTTCTTCTTTATCAAAAAAATTTCTAAGTCTAAAACAGATTAACTTTGTAGTCATTTCTGTTTTTCTTTCTCTATCTCTTTATTGTCTCTAAAATGCAGCTTTTCTTTCAACTTTAGCCCCACAGACCCCTCATCTCTTCCAAACACTTCACCTAATTCAAAATAAATTCCTACTCTGTCTCAATCTCACACCTTTGCTCTGGCTCAGTGCAGAATTGCAGGGTTGCAGGCGCTTCCTCCCAGAGCTGCGTGAGGCGCTGGCTCCTGCAGATGTGCCCTGCCAAGCTGTCCCTGCCTCACGCTGGCCTTGCTTCCCCTGGCACAAGTGCCGGGCCTGAAGGAGCTGCCCTGTGCTCCAGCCTGCCGAGCAGCCCGGCTCCCTGCCCCGGTGCCCAGAGTGCTGCACACACTGCTGGCCTTTGCCAGGAGTTGCAGGGCAGCCGCAGAAGAGGAGGAATCCTCAGCCAGCCCAGCGGCCCGCAGCTGCCCTTGGCCTTTCTCTGCTCCTGGGCACACTCCAGATGGCCAATGCCTCCAGGCTGGGCTGTGCCCAGCACGGCTGCGCTTCCCCTCGGCAGCAGCCAGCTGCCACCTGGGCTCTGAGAGTGGAGGATTCGCCCGCTCCCAGCAAGAGGCACCCAGGGCCCGGCTGCTGCCTCTTGCAGCTCCAAGGGCCTCCTTCCAGCCTGCCTCTGCCGGGGCTCAGGCTGCTCCAGCCTCTGCCGGGGCTCTGCTGGGGCTCCAGCCCGGGCAAGGCCGGGCCCGCTCTCACCTCAGAGGCGCTGACAGCTCTGCGCCACAGGAGACCTTCCCGAGCACCCTCTCTGATCTTTCTGCTTTCTCACTTGAGCAAGGCTTTCCTCCAGCCAAAGAGATTACTGCATGTAGGGATCCAAATCCAAGTGGCAGGAGCCCAAATGCTCTCCAGTCACGGCTGAAGGCCTGCATCTGCACAGGGTGTTTGGGCTGCCTCATTCTTCTTTTGGTTTTGCTTTCAAATGCCATTGCCCTTTCTGCCTCAAATAGAAGTACCAAAGCTGGCCAAAAACAGACCAGTGGGCCATATTCCAAAGGCAGTGTGGTCTGGAGAGGATGAATGAAGAACATCCTTCCCCACTTTCACACCATGCCAAAGACACTGTGTCACTTTCCACCTTTAAGAAACAACAGACAATTCAGAAGGAATTTTTGAGCTTATTCGCAGAGTGAGAAGGAAGGGAATCTTCAAGGTGAGGTGTGGTTTCAGAAACTTTATTCATTTCCAATCCTACTCTGCAGTCCTATTAGACAATCCTACTCTAACCCTAACCCTAAACCTATCCCGAATCCTAATCCTAATCCTAATCCTAATCCTAGTCCTAACCTACAATCCTACTATCAACTGGTTGAGGAGTAAATGGTCCTGATGTGATTGTCATGTTCTTGTCTCCCTCCTCTTCTTCCCTGAAACAATCAGTGGCACCAGGCTGGACGCAGGCTCAGCAAATGTTACAAATGGATGCTGCCCAAAGGGAAAAAAAAACAAATCAACAAAAAACAATGGACCATGACTTTCCAAGCTCAGTGCTTCACAGGATTCCTCTGGCTCCTAGAAGGATACAGGAAGAGGAACAATGGGACCATCTACACCTCCAACTTTATGTGCAGGACTTTGCCATCACAGGCAAACCTGGTCCAGAATCCCACTCATCCATTTATCCAGGTGTCTTCATCTTGCTGAGATTTTTGCCCTGCCAGTACTCTAGAAATGGTGCTTTCTGTCCTTGGAGTTTCAACTTTTCAGGAAACTCCAAAGCCTCACACTGGTCCCTCTCTTTGAAAGACAGGCACTGTGCTGATTTCCACAGGGAGACAGAGCACTGTCTGCCTTTCCATGCCCTGCCCCTCGTGTGCTGGATGGCACCTTCCTTCCCAGCAGGGCCAGCCCAGTGGCACTGGGCCCTGCAGTTCCCTCTCTGCCACACAACCTGGCAGTAACCCTGGCACAGTTCCCGTCTGCTTGAGCATGCCAGGCAGCAGATGGGGCTGGGACAAGTCCCTCCCAGCTGTCCCTGTTTGTGTGGCAGAAACCTCTGAGGGTGGGCTGGGGGGCACAAACCAGGGCCCCTCAGAGCCTCACAGTGAGCCCCTCACAGCCCCTCCTGCCCACAGCCAAACCTAGGCTGGGACTGGCTTCCTTAGGTTCCTCCACCACCATTTCATGTCTCTGAACCCTGCATTGCTCTACTTCAATTATTTTGCCATTAGATAAAACTGAACACCCCACCAAATTACAAAAGAGGGTGACAGAAACAGCCAGAGGACCTCTGTGACTCAGGAAATGCAGAGGGAGCTGGAGTTATTCAGTTTTGTGAAGAACAGGCCCCAGGGAGACTTTATTGCCACTTTCCAAGACTTCAGAGTGGCTTTGAAGAAAGTGGGCAACATCTTTTTTAACAGGGCCAGATACAATAGGATGGGGGTGAATATTTTTAAACACAAATATGATCTAATCAGAACTTGTTTACTCGGAGCATGGTGTGACCCTGGCACAGCTTGCCCCAAGAGCTTGTAGGTGCCCCATCCCTGCAACCATTCCAGCTCTGGTGGCAAAGGGCTCTGAGCAACCTGATCTCTTTAAAGATGTCCCTGCTCATTGCAGGACACTTGCACCAGAGGACCTTTACAGGACCCTGCCAGCCCAGCCCAGTCTAGGATTCCTCACCATTTTCATTTGAAGAGCACCGAGAGTGGAGGTGAGGAGGAAGGGGGCTCATCTGATGCCTTGGGCTTGAGTGGAGGAGGAGCCCATCCCTCAGAGCCTGTTTCACCTGCAGCCCCTTCACATTTTACCTGCAGGAGCTCCTTGGCAGACCAGCGCCGTGCCTCGTCTCTCTGCAGGCAGCAGCTCAGGAAGTCACGCAGGCAGGATGAAAATAGGTTGGGCTGCTTCAGCTTTTGTCTTCCTCCTGTGGCTATCAGGAGTTGGGGCTGGGGAAAAAGGAGACACCAGGCTCCACCTGCTTCTTTCCCATCTGTCACTGCTCTCCCAGATCCCATTGATTAAGCTCCACTCTGCAGTGGCAGTTTCTGCCCTGGCAGAGACCCGGAGATGACTTTTCTTTACCAACCAAAACCACAAACCCTGATGCAACCACAGACTCTCCAACATCCCACAGATCTTGCCTTGGCAGCTGATTTCGTTGACTGACCTAGTTAGTGGGAACTACATCAGCACAATCACATTTCCTTCCCTGAGGATTCATACCAACTTGAGAGGCTTTTTGGAAGAAGGACTTTGCTATACTAACTCTACTCTATCCAAGGGTTAGTATATGAAAAGTATTTCTGCAGTGCTTCTTGGTCCCTTAAGCACAGCTGCCATAAAACAAAATGAATCAAGTTTTTTGCTTTGTTCTTGAAAACAATGGGAATTGGAAGGAAAGAAAGGAAATGCACCAGGTATTCCTCAGGTAAGGAAACAAACATTGGGAATCTCATCTTCAACATAGACACATTAAGATGCATGCACAAATGTACTGGCATGAAAACACCTGCTTGGACATACAGGAGCCACCTGCAGCTCTGTCTCTCAGCAGTCTGAAAATTTCTGCTTTCCTTACATGGAAAAGAAAAACCTTTCATGGTCAAATCAGAAGGAGAGGTTCCATTCCTACGGTCACCCTCTGCTCAATTGGCTACTCAAGTCAATGCATGAATGGTAGGCCCATCCCAGAAAGTGCCAGGAAACAAATGGGAGGTTTTGGCAGGCTCTCCACATCACCAGGCTCTGGCTTGGTGATGTGCAGAATGTGGCTTGGGCTGGGAGAGAAACACGGTCACTGAGTGTTTCAGCAGCACTGCACAAGAAGCAGAAGAGACTCTATGGCCTTTACACCCTCATGCCCAGGTTTCAGGCATGTTTCCCAGTGAGAAGAAACTGCACAGGGAGTTAAGTTCCTCCCTAAAAACCAGTGCCTTAGCAACTTTCTTGTGTTTGGGCTTCCTTTCTTCATTTCTGGAAATGTAACACCAGTTCTGAGAGGCTTGCCTTGTGTTTGAGGGGCATCTTCGCAGCCAGATAAGTGGGAACAACTTGAAACCCAAAGCAAATGTTGCCTGAGAAGAGCTGGGGAGTGTTTGCCTGTGGTGAGGCTTGAGCTGTCTGGCAATCCCCTTCCATGATGTGCAGAAACATCCAGCTGCTCCCCAGAACTCAGTCCCTCTGGGCACGCAGGCCTCTGGAAACACCTGACGATTCCAGCCTTTCTCCTGCTCAAGAGCATCTAACCTAAACTGAGCTCCAGCTTCTTCAGCAAGGCCAAGGATGCTCACTTCCATGCAGCTGACAGTGTCTGTGGAGCTCAGCAGGTCTTTCTGATACTCCTCAGGCCAAGGAATTACAGTGTAGATTGGCAAGACATCGACTGATCCTTATCCAGTGTGGTTCATGTGGAACCAAGCTCTAACACGCTGACAAGTCAGAGGGAGAGAGCTCATTCTGCTTTTGCAAGATGGTATTTAGAAACATAAGACACCGACTTGGAACTATTCAAACCTCAACTTGCAGACTCCATCTCAAATAGACAAAAATAACAATGGCAAGAGGCCTTGGAGTCTCCATAAAAATGCCCACCACTGTCATGATAACTCTGTGCTCTTGGCACTGAAATAGATGGTGACCAAAGAGACTTTGCTATTATCCTCTTTAAGCCAAAGGAGAATTTCAAAGCTGGAAATGGCAATGCACTCCCCTTGTGTACAAATAATTGATGCGGCTTTCTGTCCTTTTCCCACATCACCAGAGGTGACAAAGAGGGTTTTATCCTGACTCTCAGCTGAGCTCAGCCACTGGCCATGGTGGGGAGCTGGAGCCCTCCCTGTCATTAGAACTGTGCAGGCCAGGGATGGCCCTGCTCCTGTGGTAAAGAAACACAGCACCGGTGTCAACTGCCCACGTTGGATCCCTGCCCAGGCACCTGCCTGCAAGCTCATCAACTTGTTAAAGTACCCAGAAACAGCCAAGGGTTTGGCAAACAATTCTAACTGCAGTCGGAGATAAACACATCCTACACTTATCCAGGCCACCCACACACATGACTGAACAATGTACAGATGACTTGAAAGCCTGAAAGTTTCAACGACCACAGGATTTGGAAAAGATGCTACAGAATGGAAGAGAAGAGATGCATTTAAAAAATGAAAAAGCAAGCAGAACAGCTTGGGCATTGCTTTGGTAGTAAGTTTTTTTCTCTTTTCCTTTTTTGTTTACTTTTCTTTTTCCTTTTTTCCTATGTTTTCTATGAAATTTAAACTGGAAAGGTCTAACCTCTATTTCTCTAGATATTTATCACATGTCTACCCTGTCCACTGAAAAATTCTTGTCCTTCAGAAACAGAGTTCCAACATAGTTCAAAAAACAAGTGGGAAATGTCAGGCATGGCTGGAGGCCAAAATGGCAGGTTTCTGAACTGGTTAGGTTTCTGAACTGCCACTTCCCTTTCTGATACAACCAAAGCTACAGCAGATGCTGCTGTGTTGCAGGGGCATTTTTAGAAGGGGACCTTGGTGGAAGTGGTGCCAGCAGATGGCAATGGGATTTTGTCCAATGGCACACAGAACATGGGACAGGTGAGAAAGACAGTGGGATCAGTGAGTATTTGCACCTTACCAAGACAGGAGTTGCATTCCAGGAAGGAACTTCTCGTTCCACCATTTCGATGCCCACGATTCCCAAAGACCATATGTCCACTTTGGGGCCACATGGTTGGCCTGTCACCACTTCAGGCGCCAGCCACCCAGCAGCGCCAGCCACGGAGCTCCGTCTGCCCTGCTCAGGGCTGAGCTGAGCAAAGAGGCCAAAGTCAGCTGTGGAGAAAACAACAAACCATGAAAGCCAGCTCCAGTTAGGAAAGCAAGCAAAAGAATTCCCCACTCTCAGGCTAAGAATGTGCTGTTGGATCTCCTGGAGGACTGTTCATGCTGGATTTCCTTGGGGCTTTAGCCAAGGGAGTATGGAATTGGCCACTTCCAAAAAATCCCAGGTTTCTTAACGCTGCTCACAGCAGTGGACTTCATTCCCCTGAAGGTTTAGATTGTAGCTCCCTCTGTCTGGAAGGGACACACACAGAGCAAGGCCACTCTTGACTGCTTGTGGTTCCTTATACCTCTGTGCACATTCCAACTGTGCCCTCAGCTCGCAGCAGGGGTCCCTGCACTGCCACCAGCACCATTTCTGGGGAGCTGGCAGTCACTCCAAGCAGCCCCACACCCACATCCCTGGAACGCTGCACCTGACCAAGAATATACTGACCCAGCTTGACAGAACCGTCAGTTCTGAGAAGGATGTTTCTGCTCTTCACATCTTGGTGGATGACGTGGTTTGAATGAAGAAAATCCAGTCCTTGCAGGCACTGAGAGAGAAAACAGAAAGAGGAGGGCAAAAATGAGTGATGTGATTTCATCACACAAGTAAGGAAACAAAGAATCGAAAAGATTCCCTCTCCAGGGGAATGGGGAATAAGGGCAGAACAGTAATGGCCACTGAGAGGAAGAGCTTGCTGCTCCAACACTTGCAGAGCAGGACCTTTCTGAGGAAAGGCACGTCAGCTTTTGAAAGAGCAACAGCACCTGCTGTTGTAGGCTGTGCCCTGCAAACCAGCCAGGGTGACTCCTGCTGCAGTGGACGTGCTTTTTCCTTGCAGAGGACAAAGGAGGGGTTTGGAAAGGAAAAGTCCCTCCCTTTGGTGTTTAGTGGATCACTTTTGGGTGGGAGGCTGCATGGAATAGATTTTCTTGCTGGCCTCAGCACAGGCGTGTAAGTATCACACCAGTCACTTTGTGGAAGCAAAGAGCATTTTTGGCTGCACTTCTATCCTTTTCAGCTGAGGACTGTGAGAAATGAGTCTTTTTTCTTTGCTGATCATTTCATATCCTGCCACCAGCTCCTTTGCTTTTACTGGCAAGGAATGCAGCGAAGACAGACTCCAGGCAAATGTTTAGAGAGGCAAGGTGGAGAAGAGCAAATACAAATACAAATACAAATACAAATACAAATACAAATACAAATACAAATACAAATACAAATACAAATACAAATACAAGAGACAGAGTGAGAATACTACAGCAGGAGATAAGAGTACTGGCACTGAGTACAGGGAGTGAAGGGGCAATGGCAGGCCTTTCCCTGTAGATGCTTTTACTTGCCCATAGAATAGCAGCAACACAGAAACAAAGCTTGGCACAGGAAATCACTCCAGCTCTGAGCCCCCGTTTCCCAGACAATCCTGCCCAAGCCCTTGGAAACACAGATGGGATTGCTGACCTCCCGACTGATGGCTGCCATCTCATCTTCCGACAGGTAGGTCTGGCTGATGACATTGCTCAGAGTGCCTCCATCCATGTACTCCATAACCAGGGACAGTTCCTCACCCACAAGGTAGCTGAAAGAAGGAAACAAGGGCATGGAGATGAATGTACATGGCTAGGTTGCTGTTTGGAAAATAAGGGTTGATTCTTCTTTTCAGGTCTCTTTGAGACAAAGACAAAAAAAAGGAATAGACATTTCCTCTTGGCTGTGCATTGTTTGCCATCTGTGCAGTCTCAAGGAGAAAGGCACAGCTGCAAAAAAGGAGATGTCTTAGATGGGCAGCAAGCAAAATGTGCAGTTTAGAAACAGCCCAGATAAAAAACCTGTCACGCATGGTTTTTCTGGAAAAAAGCACCTAGTCTTCCTGGCATGCATAGCAATGAAAACCAGTGGCAACAATCCAAGGGAAATCCTTGTTAGTTTACCTGGACAGAAGAAGACACTTGAAAAAAATCAAGCTCCAAAACAAAGTGGTGGCTGTGAATATAGAGATCATTGATTTAGTAAGACACAACTCATCCGGGTTTTTGAACAATTTTCAAATACCATGTGCCTGTGAAGACTCATGCAGAAAAAATGCAATCTCTTCTCATCCACTGGAGATGAAAAGAGCAATAATAATTAGCCAATAATTACAGCTCTATTTTCTGCCAGTGACCAAAGGGGGATTTTACCTTGCATGTTTGCAATATGTAAACAAACATTCATGGGACAAAAGCACAACTCACCTGTCTAAACAGTTGACCAGGTTGGGATTTCTATTCACCTTCATGACCATGAGTTCGTTGACTTTTAATTCCTTCTTCCTCAGTCCTTGAAGCTGTATTTTCTTGATGGCCACCTAAAATGACATTGAAAATCAGTAACTTGAGAAGTTGGTGGCACGAAACCACAAGGCACACGGAGCGAGTGATTTTGCAATGACACAGCTGAGCTGTGCCAAACTGCCTTGTGATCAGGCAGTGCAGTAATTAGGAACTGACATTCCAACAGCCCATTTCTCTGCTCCCTTGGGAGCCAGTTACAGGACATGTGGGGTCACTGACATTTTGCCTTGACCACTTGGTAACAGCGGTGTCTCAGTTATCACGCACAAACCTCTGACCACACTCTCTGCTGCTTTGTTTGGGACTCAGAAGAAGTAATCCATGCCTTAATACTCTGTGGATACATCTTGTGATATGGGCAGGGCTTAGGGCTTTCAGGGACGCCTTGCAGATCTCTCCCTATGTGCAGTTCCCAAGTGCAGCACTGCAGGTGGCTAAGGATCTGCCAGTAACTTTCAGATGGATTTGCTGGCAGCCAGAAATGAGAATTCAGGACTCTGAAGCTGTAGCCCCAAAGAGCAGTGAGGTGCTCGAAGGCACCACCTGTGTTTTAGCAACAGAGAGTGAGTGAGCGCGTCCTTCTCTGAAAGGAACCGCTGCCCTCCGTGCCTTCCTTCCGGCAGCTGAGGAGGACAAAGTCCCAAATGTGTTCTGTGGGCTGGCACCAGTCTGTGCTTCTTGTGCCTTTTCAGCACAGCTCTGCCCAAAGCTCCAGCCACAGCTCACACCAGAGGGGAAAGCCCTCGAGTGCAGCAGAGTCTGCAGGGGCTGTTCACATTTACCTCTCCTCCTGTGGAACTGTCGAGTGCTCTGTAAACGTCTCCAAAACTCCTAGAAACAAAACAGAAGCAGAGAAAGGAGAAGCCATTTAGATCTTGCAGTGAAAGCCAGCCCACACAGGAGATCTCTGCTGTAAATGCCTGCAGGACACTGGAAGCATGACGATGTCTTTGACAATGCCTTCTGAGCACACCTAGAAATTCTGATCAGCACTGACAATCTAAGCCCAGTGCCTGAACACATTTGCAGTTTGTCTGACTTCACACTTGATACCTATTCCACCAGCAAAACACCTGATGCATAGTTTTGTACCATTAACATTGCTTGGACTCACCCACTGCCAATATTTTCCAGTTCAATGTATTTTAGAATGGGATTTTCCATCTTCACCATTCTCCCTGAGGGAAACAAAATGCAAGATGTTCACTTTAAAGCAGAGATCCCAGCTTCCAGGAGATACAAAAGGCAGCCCCACTGTCTGGGGCTCTGAGCCCTCCCTTGGTGGACAGCTGGCTAACAACAACAGGAACAGCAACTGGAACACCAAGAAAAGAACAGCAGGCCCACAGCACAAGTGGCTGTCACAGAGACTGATTTCCAGCATCCTTTGAAGGGAGAGACCTCTTGACAGCAGACACACAGGGAAGCACAGGGAGATACATTCAGACGACACTGAGACCAGAAGAGAATACCTACCTAGGCAAGTAAGTTTGTCATCTAGAATCATTAAGGAGAGCTGGAACTAAGAGTGCCTTTGTTTTCTTGGGAATAAAAACTGTGAGATTTAGAAAAGGTTTCCTACTTGCTAAGATTAAATGCACCTGGACATGTAGAATCAATTCCTCTGAACAGATGCCGAGTTCAGAACAGGAGGAATATTGCCAAGTGTTCCCATCTTTTCCACCTTGCAGCAGTTTGCCAGAAGAATGCCTCTGCGTTTGTAAACCAGAGCAGCTCATGCTAGAATCAATCCCCACGGGGCTTTCAGCATCAGGACCCTCACCCTTTATGAGCAGGCTGAGCCCAAAGACGCCCTTGCCCGTGCCCTGCGTGAAGAACCGCGCCGCTTCTCTTCTCCCTGACAGCGCGGCTCAGTCGCTCCCATTGCACTCGCCCTCTCAGCACCGCACACGTCCCCATCTTCCCAACTCGGCACGGCGGGCACGGGCACAGAGGACAGCAGTGCTCCTCAGGCGCCCCTGTGACACAGAGAGCTGCCCAGAGGAGATGCTGACCCTCTTGTGAGTCCAGGCCGTGCGAGGCAGAAGCCGGCCCAGAGAAGGGGCTGCGGCCTCAGGCAGCTCCGCGCTGCAGCAGCCGGGCAGCAGCGGGACCCTCCCAGCTAAGGAAGGCTCCAGCCTCTGCATTCCCACCAGCCTTCAGGGGCAGGGCAGCGACCACAACAAGGCTGGCAAAGCCCCAACATGAGCACTGCCAGGCACTGATGGGAAGAAGCCAGAGTGAGCCTGAGCCCTGGACAAGCTGTTGCCCCCATTCAGGACACAACAGGATGGGCTTTGAGATCAGCCACACCCAGGCACAGATCAGTGCCCTTTTTGTCCCAACAGGTGATGGCAGACACAGAATCCACTGGGCTCTCTTCTCAACCCTACCAGAACTTATCTGAGAGCACAGCACTGGCAGCTGTTCAGGGCAAGAAGCAGATTCATTGGGTTGTGCTGCAGAATCACAAAGGGCTTGATGTGTTCTCCTAGAGACTGATCTCAGCAGGGCTTCTGCCAGTGGCTGGGACTCAAGCAGTCACAGCCTTCTGCTGATCCAGGAACAATCCCTGCTTCTGCCTTCAGGAGAGAGAAGGGAAGCCCAGGCAAACTCCAGCCAGTCTAAGCTGCCCTCAGAGGCAGCAGGAACACCCAGAGCTCTCTCTTGCTGCCTCGGAGCACTGCCAGCACTTCTGTGACACTAAACTGATCAGAACCCTTTGGTACAGCTGTGCTGACACGTGCACACAACTCACTGTCCCTCAGATAAGAAAGATACCAGACGTACTCTGCTGCTCCAGGGAGTCACCCGCCATCTCCTGTTGCTGAGCAGCAGCTGGGTCAGCACGGCAGGTGAACCAAGGGCTCAGGCTCCATTTCTTCAGCTGGGGAGCAAAGGCTCCTTGGGACGGCACTGCTGCTTCTGCAGCAGCTTCAGTGTCAAAGTCGGTGTAGATCTGAGACAAGAAATAAGTTGATGTCGGGAAGGTGTGGCAGAGATTGCCCTGAAATGCAAGAGAGACTGCCATTTGAAATGCAAGCCCTTAGGAAGCTGCTGTCAGCCACATGCAGAGCTCCTCAACTGGATTGCTTTGGATGTCCACTTGTGAAACCAAATGGTCAAAACCAAAGGCTGGTTTTACTCGAGTTCATAGCCGGTTTCGTGTTCTGAAGGATGACTGCAGCAATGACTGCTCCACTTCTCCCAAAGACTCCTTTCCCCCTCCTAGGTCTGCAGATACGTTTGCAGCTCCACATTCTAATGTTCTACCTCCTGCCATGAAATTCTCTTTTTCTGCACCTTCCTCGGGACGTGCTTATCCTGCAGCATCTCTGGGTGGGTCAGTTCCTGGGCCTCATGCCAGCCTCGGGGCTCTTGGTTGCCCGTCATTTGCTGGAACTCTCTGCAGGCTGCCAGGTAGGATGGCGACACTTCCACCTCAAGTCAAACAGAACAAAGCAGTCAGAGACTACAGCTTGTGCCCGTCAGCCAGGAGCCATCGACTGGGAAGAAAGTAAAGAAAAGGACAGGAGCAGATCCGCAAGGGATACAGACAGCTTGTAGCTCGTATTCCAAATCTATGTGAGTGACCATGTTCACCTGCAAAAACACCTCAAGAAGCAAGGTCACCTGGAAGAAGCCAGCAGGAGTTCATTTGGATGACTGCTGGCTAAATGGCCAGAGGAGTAATGCCACTGCCTAGAGCATCAGCTGAGATCCAGCAGAGCAGGAAGTGTCCCTGAGAGCAGCTCTGACAGAGGCCTCATCAGGATGGCACTCAGAGGCATCACCCACCCCTGCTGCTGCTCTGCACTGGAAAGGCAGGGCAGGCAGAAACCACCCCTTGGGTGACTGCAGTGCTGATTGCTATTTCCCTCACTTGCTTTTCTAGAGCCTTTTGCTCCTGAAGGAGGTGATTCATTTTCTCTTTGATGATTTTAATTTTTTCATCTAGCCTCTTCTTCCTTGTCTTTATCCTAGCCTCAGTTTCTTGCAGCTGTGCCTCCATCTGTTCGTCAATTTTCTGTAAACAACAACGGAAAGGACTCTCTTTCATGAGTGGAGTGGCTGCCATTCCTTCATTCACCTGTTTTTGTTGATTGCCCCTCTGCATAGGGAGATTCTTCTCCTCTTGAATGTCTTCATTCCTCCTCTTCACTGCCATGATGGCACTCTGAGCTCCAGGCAGCTCTGCTTGTGGCTCTGCCTTGATGTTCTGTGCACACAAAAGCAGAGCCAGTGACTGAGAGCTGCCATCAAGCTCAGCTTTTCCCTCTTTTAGCCTCAAAATCACATTTATTCAGCCCCTTCTTTCTGCTTCCCTACCCAGCTCTGTTTCCACTGTAACCTTCCTGTCCTGGTGCTGATCTCTGCAGATTCCAAGGCTCTGTGCTTCCAGTGCCTGTGGGACCCCTGGCCTCCTCAGTCCCAAGAGCTCTGGTTTATGCCCCTCTTCCTGCCCTTCCCTCTGTCACCTGGCCAGTCAGGCTTACCTGGCCATTCTCCTGTGGCTCTTCCACCTGCTGCCTGAGCTGCTTTTCCTGCTCTCGGGCTGGGAACAGCTCTCCCTGAGTCTGGCATGGCAGCTCAGATGAGGCAGTGTGCTCCTGCTCTTTCTCTAGAAGCACCTGCACAGAAAGCAAGAGAAGATGGGTTTCAACTTCCCATACGCCCTTTGTGGGCCAAGACTCAAAGGCTGCTGGGCTCACACGTTCCCAGAGCACTGTGCTGCTGCTCTCCTGGGTCGTTCTCTGCCCGAGGGGAGGCACAGATTCCAAAGTGACCCTGGCCCTACAGTCAGGGGCCATCTGGGACTGAAGCTCCAGCAGCCTCTCAGGCAGCTGACAGGGAAGGGGTGGCATTTCTCAAGGGTCTGGTCAGGGCCTCCCTCTGCTTCCGCCGTGTCCTGTTTGTCTCAGTAGTGACTGACTCCCCGCCCTGTCCCACAGCTCCATCCTGGCTCTGCAGGGGCTTCCTGGGTGAGCTCACTCCTTGTGAGAGACACTTCTGGAGTTCACCTTCTCTTCAGGCCTGCACCAGCATTCCTCCCTCCTGACATCCACACTCTCGTTAGAAAACCGGGTCTTTCAGGAGATAAGGATGCACGCAAAGATCTCTGATGGAAGTCAGAGAACCCCTATGGCCACCTCAGTATATGGAGGAGGACCAAGGTGTTTCTTCTCCCTCTTTTGTCAACGGAGAATTCTGACCAGCACTAACAGAGTTTCTCATAAGGCCCCATTAACGAATGCACATACACAGCCCTGGGGATGCCAGTGAAGGAAACCATGTGTCATGTAATGCAAACCATGTGTCATGTATGAGCAAAGTCACCAGACCCCAGATACAGCATGGCATAGTTCTACTCCCTCAGGACATGCAAAAATTTAAAGGATAAAAAGAAGGCTTCAGGGCACAAGAGGCTGGAGGAGGAAAACATGAGGGGAAAAAACAACCATCTCTGGAGGGGAAAACATCTCTGCCTGCTCAGGATCAGTCAATGGAACTTGTCTCTGCTCCTCTCCTGAAGGGATGCCTTTAGGTGAGCTTTGCATCTTCCACTGGTTTGGAGCTGAGCCAGGAAGATGCAATAGAAAGATAGATAGACAGATCTCACTTTTTAAATCTCTCTTTACTGTGCTGTGGCATTTATATTCTTTGAATACAGAGAGATATAGTTCCTCTCTCTCTCCTAGGTTTTTTTTTAAGGGAAGGTAGTGAGAAACTTAGAGAAGAAGAGAAAACAATTATCTCTACTGGCTGTTCTTTTTGTTTACTACATGTAGAATGTGTTATAGTGATTGTTTACTGAAAGTGATTTGTTAATTGGATTTTAATGGTAGTTGTTTAGCTTGATTAGCTAATTAGATAAAATCTGTGTTGTGACTGTCTGGAGACAGTCACGAATTTTTCTTTTGTAGCTTTTTAGTATAGTATCTCAATAGTGTAGTTTTAATATAGTACTAGTGTAATATAACATAGCTTAAGAAAGCATTTGTTTAACCTTCTAAATCATAGAGTCAAAGCACATTTTTCGCCACGTGGGGGTCACCCGGAATCAATTCTGTCTTTTCTGTCGCTACACACATCAGCACTCGGTAGCAGTGCCCCAATCAGCAGCCATCCTGAACTTGCTCTCCTGTTGCTTCAGTAACCCACACTCTTGGGGAATCTGGAGCATGTGGGTCCTTATGGAATGCAATCAGACCCAGAGCATTGCACTGGGAACTGCACTCTTTGTGCATCTGTGCTTGGGCAAGTTCTTCTCTTGGACTCGACCACACTGATGGTGCTAAAGTGGCTGGAATCAGAAATGCAGCCCAGCCCCTCCCAGCTCCTCTAATCTCTGAGCACCAGCTGGAATGCAAGGGCATTGATTTCCTGCTCAATTCCCAAACACAACACACACTGATTCCCTGGGCTGCCAAAAGACACGGGAGTTATTAACCTGAAAGTGATGTGTTTCTGCCAGTGCTGGAAAAGGGCAGGAAAGATTGAGTAAAAGCTCCCTTGCTCCCTGGAGAAGGAGAAATTGCACAAGGCTTCTCCTTCTAGCAAACGAACAAATAAACAAAATATGCAAGTGTTACCTACTCCAGTGTCTAAAGCACTTGGATGCAGTGAAGGGATGTTTGGCAGGGAAACAGCCCTTGTGCTGAGCATTGGCTCTATGGATCCAAGGCAGGGATCAATGGCAGTCTGCCTGAAGGTCCCTCAAGAGCCGCCATGGTCCAGGCTAAAGCTCCCTCAGCACCTCCTCCCTGGCCTTGTGCTGCACCCCTTGCCCAGCTCCCCTGTCCCTCTGTGCCCACGCTGCAGCCCCTCCATGACTTTCTGCTTCCCAGGGCCAACAGCTGCACACAGCACTCCAGCTGTGGCCGCAGCGCTGCCCAGCACAGGCCACGCTCCCTGCCCTGCTCCTGCTGCCCCACTGCTGCTGGCACAGCCACCGTGCCCTTGGCCTTCTTGGCCCCCTGGCCCCACGCTGCCTCATCTTCAGCTGCTCACGGCCGCCAGCCCTGCGTCCTTTGGGCCCACGCAGCTCCCCAGCCACAAAGGTGCCCATTGCACTTCAGATACTGCAGGCACCATTGCAAGATGGCCTTCCTGTTCTACAACGACATCTTCTAAGTAGATATCATAAAGTTTGATAGGAATAGAATTCTAAGGGACTCTGACTAAATTAAAATGGTCTAATTCAACTGTACAGGAAATAGCTCCTACGTAAATATTCCACCCTATCTGTCGTCAGCAACCAAGGTTCTCTCTTCAAAACTAGGTTTGTAGTTCTTCAAAGCTCTGATATAGAAATTTAAAATATCCATTTCGCACTTTGTTATTTTTCTTCAGGCATGAAAATGGATTTTCTTTTGGCCTTCCTAGCTGGCCCTCTACACTCTACTGCTACTGGCCCAGCTCACATCATGTTCTACAATTCTTAAACACCAGGAACTTGAAATGTTCCTTTCTCACTCACCTCAGGATCTTCAGCACTGCTGAATACACGCTTCAGGTGACCTGTAGTGGGAAGGGAAAATGAACCAGATGCTGTCAGAAAACTGCCTGGGCTGCTGAATCCCACAGAACAAGTCAACCCAAACAGAGATGATTTCCCGTTTCACAACATCCCTCCAGCAGACACATTTCATTCACACAGCCAGCAAGGGTTCAGGACAATATTCTTGCTTGTGCCTACACTTCAGCCTGTTTTGCCAGTAAATGAATACAAATATGACCAAGAAAATGCAAATTGTTCTTTAACACTCAGTGCTCCTGTTCTACCAAAGACATAAAACAGCTTCTGAAATCCTCTCCTTGAGGTTCTTTTCTTTTTTTTAATCAGTTGCATGCACCGGTTCTCATTAACTTGCTTGAAACAGTTGCTCAGAAAAGCGTCTCTAAAATCCCCCTGAGCTGTGGCAGACACTCACTGCTTTGGAGTTTGCATTTCCTTGCAAAGGGAATCACTATTTTAGTACTTTGAAAAAGGTCAAGTTAGACAGTAAAATCCTTTCATGATAAAAGTTAAAAAGAAATAAGCTTTCTCTGAATTCTGGGAACAACTGCAGAGTTTTAGAAGGCCTTCCAAGAAGCTCTGCCAGTCTACAATTTCAAAGGTGTCTTGCTTGTCCCAGCAAACTGAGGAAATGACAGACTCTGCTGCCACAGACTCTCCCGTGGAGGGAACGGAAGCCCTGCAGGTTCCCCTGCAAATGCTGCCCCTGTGGCTACAGACACCCCCTTTTTAGCTGAATGTCATGACAGGAGCTTTACCACACCAGTGGCATCCTAATGCTCTTTCTCTTTCAAAATCAGAAACTCAGCCACCAGCAGGAAGACATACAAAAGCCAGGTTAGGATACACCCTAACCTAAGTAGAATGGAAAACTCTACTTACGTGCAAAGTGTGTAACGTAATACGCGGAAAAACAAACACCATAAGCAGCAAAAGCTGCTGTGGCCAGATGGTGGATCATATTCCCAGAGCTGTGCCAGTCTTCTCCAACACTAGAAAAACAAATGGCCTCTCAGAGTGCAACTACCCACTGACCAATGCTCCAACCAGGAGGGTTCTCCTGATGTGAGCAAGGCTGCTCTGACACTCAGGCCTTCTGTGCACAAGGCAACCTTCTGATGTCACCACAACGATGTGGCAACCATGCCGTGACATCACAAAGCAAAGTATGACAAAGAAAAGCATCACAAAGCATGTTAGTCTGTGAATTTATGCAAAGCAATAATCAACCTTCCCTACAGCAAACACAAAAGAGCCTGGGAAGTTCTTCTCTGTCACAAAGCAGCACAAATTCCCCTCATGGGCCAAACCCTGTTGTTCAGGGGGTCCAAGAGGAACTCCAAGGGTGCCCCAAGCACCTACAGCCTGTACCCCAGCTGAGCACTCAGATGGGACACAAGCAAAGGAAACCAGACCAAGACAATGGCCCACAGCATTGCACATGTGAGAAATGACTCTCACTTTTAACATTTTAAAGGTTTAGTAAACCTTAACAAAGGACTGAATAAGGAAAAATTGCAGCATTGGGAGTCTCTGTGACTAGCAGCCACGTTCTCATCTACAAAAAGGGGTCTCTGCCTTTTATACCCTTAGCCACTCCAAAATTTTTGTCAGTCAACTCTTTCTCTGCTGTCCATTGGTGGAGATTACTTTCTTGCATCCTGACTGGAGGTCAGGTGTTGTTACACCCTGCCTGCTGGTCACAAGCCAGCCCTCCCCAAATGCCCTGACTACCAAGGCTATTACAAGGGGGACTGGAAAGAGGACTATGGGAGGATATATTACAATACCATCACTACACATTTGAACATCCACATAACATCTACTTCTTAATTGTCAGAGCCAACCATTGCATTACTCGTCCAGAACACACAGAACCGGGAGAGAAGCCACTGTTGGCATCACAGCTGAAATGTTTCCTAACAAATCTCCCCACATATTTGCACCTTTATTGGACATGCCCAGGGCTCTGGTGCATGTACATCTCTGCCTTTCTTCCCCTTTGGCAGCAGTTAAAATGGCAGCATCTGCCTGCCAGCAGCAGCTGCTCCCAGCTGGGAACGCCACTGGCCGTGCTGATTTCCAGAGGCTTCTGTGTGCCAGGGGAAGCCAAGGCAGGAGCGGGTTGAACGGTGCTGGCGCTGCTGCTGCTCTGTGCCAGAGAGCCCCGGCTGGGCAGGGCACGGTGCCCACTGCACTGCGGGCTCCTTCCCCTGCCACAGCTGGGCACACCTGGCAACAAGGCATGACAACCTGTGGGCAAGCCAAGGGCTTTCTGGGGCTGCACTGCTCTGCACACACCCAGCACACCTGCAGCACAGAATTTTAACCCTCAAACAGGTAAACCAAAGGGAAACAGCTGGAAAAGATTTCATTTCAACCATTCTTTATGCTTCAATAGAAATGACCAAAATGAACGTCACCGAGCAGGGCCCAATCCACACTGCCAGCTCAGTGTGAGAAAAGAGGCATTACTTTATTTCAGTGCTGGGTGCATTAGGAATCACTTCCCTGAAACATGCACATCCACATGTTAGTATCCATGGAACTAAGACATTACTTTCATTACTTTTATTCATTACTTTGCTCAAACTCACAGGCTAAACATTCTCACAAAGTGTTTGACATGTTTAAATCACTTCCCCAAAATTACTGACATTTAGAGTAGGGGTCTCTTGAGGGTCTCTGGTGGTCATGGGGTGAACATCCTGTTCCTCAAATTCTCCTTCCATGGTTAAGAGCCTTCTTCTGCTTGAATGCATTGCAGCTACCTCCTCAGTAGGCCCACTGTCTTTATTCTCAAGGCTAAGACATCCACTTGCACACATTAACCACTGGCGTGAGGGAAGGTACGACTAAGCACTGCCTGTTAAAGATTAACAAATTCACAATTTGTTGCAGGTCAACACTTCCCCAACATCTCTCGTTCCTTCTCTGGGAATCAAACACAAGCATTTTGTGATCCCTGAGCCCAAGGCCGCCTCCAGCCCTCCTGTCACCCAGCAGCCCTTCTCTCCTCACAAACAGCAGGCCCAGCAGTGCCTTCCCTCACTGGCTCAGTCACCAGCTGTGTCAGGAGTTCTCTGTCACACACTCCAGGACCATCCTGGACTGTTTGCTCTCCGCTGCACTCTGTTGCCAGCAGACATCCCCACCCTGTTCCATGCCCCTTGCAGAGCCCTGCACCTGCTGTCCATGGGCACCTGGAAGGGGAGGCACTCACGGCAGAGATGCACCAGCTGCCCTGGGCAGGAACCAAAACCCTCTGGCAGCACAGCTGCTGGCCTGGGTCTGGCACAGCTCTGCACGCCCCACTCCTCATGGGCTTGGGCTGGAAATGCAATCGCACTTTCTGCCTCATGGAGAAACACCAGGGCTGCACAAACAACGGCCAGCAGGCCACATCCCAAAGGCACTGCAGCATGGAGCTGAGAAGGAAGAAGACCCTTCCCCAGTTCCTAACCATACCAAAACCACCATAATGGGGACTTTTAATCTTCTGAATGTAGAGTTGATTCACAGGGTGACAAGGGAATCTTCCAATGCAGTTGAAGCTTGGTAGAGTTTATATTCTGAGTCCTACTCAGACTGTTGACTTGAAAATTTATTTTAAAATATTTTTTAAAAGGCTGTGCAGTCATATGGTTTTGTTCTAATACCAAAATGGCTAGATGAAATGTACTGGCATTTTAATTGCATCCAAACTGATTAGTCTGTAAAAGCTTTCCTGCAGAATAGCCACTAAACAAGAAATGAAAATCTGTGGACTGTTGACTTTGCAAATTTCTACTAAACTTATCAGACAATGAGGCATTTTTAGGTAGATCATTAAGCAAATTATTTCCTATGGATAACTTCATTTGGATAAACCTGTTGATTTCAAATTAAATTCAGCAGCGTCGAGTGAAAAATCCTTTGTTTGTTTGGAAGAGGATTTTATATTGTTTTATCGACATTTCAGAAGGGAGCCTGCCTTTGTGCAGGCACAGGGAGAGTGAGTGTTGAACCAAATTGACTTCCAACACAATGGGCCAACCCCCAAAAGAGTCCAATTTTTTCTGTTGATTCCTTTACAAACACTTGTTGCCTACCAGTTTGCATTATTCCCATTTATGGTCAAGACTAAGGAATTTGGGATTTTAGATTGCTGCTCAGTCTGGTAGCACCCATAACCTGCCTTGGGCTATTGAAAACAAAGAGTTGGCATCACTGAATCTCTGGTCGGTTTCCATTTGTAAGTTAGGAAATGTTTCCCTAAGCCTTGGTAGCAGTGATCCTGGTTCTAACTTGTGTTTTAAACAGGGAATTTCCTGCTTTATATTCTAAAGATTGATGAGGTTTCTCTATGTCATTGTAGGGGATGGAAAACCAGAAGGCTGAAGGCCCATCTGTCAAGGAGCCGGTGAAGGAGAGGAACGATGGCTCAAAGGAGCCCCAGGCCACATTGTCTGCTGGCAAACGGTACTGAGCACTTTTGTCAGATGTGACAAAGCACATGACAAGCTTTACATGCCTCTTCCTCAGGAAAAACTTTCTGGCAGAGATGACCAATGCCACAGATTGTTTCCTTTCCCTACAAATGCTCTAGGATAAAAAATGTCTACTTCTGCATTGTGCTGAACACAACTTCTCTGGAAGGGTGTCCACAAAAATGGAGAGACAAAAAGACATCCATTGGCTGCAGCTCAGACGATCCAGTGCAGCGGCAAGGGCAGTGTTGTGGAGGCTGGGAGAGGGCCAAGTTTCTGCTGCCTGACTTGGGACAAGTAAATTCAAACAACGTTGTAATCATATTGTTGTATATCATATTTCCAGAGTCTCATAACTTCTGGGTGGTTTTCTCACAGCAGCTCTTCACAGCAGTTTGGTTGTTGCTTCCCAGCCAGGGCTCCTCTGCAGCCCTCCCTGAATGCCTCACCCCCTTTTATCCCAGCTACCTCCACGGGCCACAGCTGCTGCCCAATTAAGGACATCACAGCTGCAGCCCATTTACAATAACTAGAATCAGGGCAGGGTCACTTATACAATACAGAGATCTTTTACTGCCATACATATATTTACTCAGGCCCCCATAAAACAGGGCTTTTTTTTCATCTGAGTGGAGTTGTTTTCAGATGGGTGTTTTGATGAGAAATCTCAGTCTGGAAGCAAGATGCCGTTCCACAAAGATGCAGTTCTCGTCTGTGAGGTTTGGCCTGGCTGAATCATGGTTTTCTTTCCCTCAAACAGTACCAAGTTTGAGTAGTAAGTAGCAAGGCAATTCCTGAACAACTTCAGTCAACGGGTGTCTGAATGTGGACTTTTTGCCTTGATATTCCTGTCCTTCATGTCATTTGCTTGATGGCCAGCATGTTTGCTTTATTTCCCCCTGTGCTGCAATCAGCATTTAAGACAGGAATTTGCTCCTTGCTGTCTCTTCATGGCAGTTGCAGAGCTGCTTGTACCTGTTCTCCTCTGATAGCAGAGGGGGTTTATTTAGCTCTGTCCTGCTCAGCAGTGGCAGGAAAGTGACCACATGCCTCAGTAGCATAGCTGGCATCTTCCTGTGCTCTTGGAAGAGACAGGTTGATCAGGAGAAGTGTTCCCAGTGGGGTTGTGAAGCTGTGCATCTGATCTCCAGGGAAGCAATTGAAATGTGAGCGTAGTTCTGGGATGTCTGGCTTTTGTTTTTATCTCTGTTACTGATTTTTTGAATCCTTCAATATGGCCCTGTTTATCTGTTCAGATGCATCTGAGCTACTTTTCCAGATTGTCATGCCTGGTTGTAGAGACACTTCTCCAGAGTGATGATTTATGATTTCCCTTATTCTAAGACACACATGTCCCATATGAGGAGGCATTTAAACTTGGCAGTAGTGTCTCTCTTTCTCCACAAAGCAATGTGACCTGTGTGCCCTGGCAGCCATCTGAAGATAGATCAGATGCATCTCATCCTTGGTTTTCCTGAGTGAGCACTGGTGAGAATGTCACTTGCAGATTGTCTGCCGTAATGATTATCATGAGGTCCACGTTGTTCTTCAGAGCCTCATGATTTTCCAGCTTGAAATCACATAATTAGAAAGCTGCTCAAGATGTTTTGCTCACAATTAACTGAAGGTATTGTCTGTGGCTGCAGCTCTCTCCATAGAGAGCAGCAGGCACAACTTTGCCAGGCATTGTCCTGGGGAAGGATGTTAGAAGATCAGAGAAAAGGATGAGAAACAATTCTTATCTTCACTTGCTGCACGCGTTGTTGTGAACATGTGGAATGTGCTATGGAGATTTGTTTACCAAAGGGTAATTTCTTAATTGGCCACTGGTGATGGTGTTTTGAATTCGATTGACCAATCTGGTCTGTCTCTGTCAGACTGTCTGTAAGGGCAATGAGTTTTAGCATAGCATAGCATAGCGATTGATCAGCCTTCTGGAATCATGGAGTCAATGCTGATTATTTCCTCGACAGGGATGCCATGCTACGATAATTATAACCAACAGGTCCTCATTTGGTTTTATTTTCCAGGGTGAAATCTCCCTCTGATGGACACCTCCTACCCCGTGCAAAAGCCCAGGTCATGTCACATCCACCTGTGGAAGAAACGGAGCTGCTCCAGAAGCTTTACCATCTCCTGGAAGCCAAGGGGTCTCAGACAAGGATGGAAGGAGTGGAACTCCTCCTAGACCTGTGCAAAACCAGCCCCCAGCTCATCTCCACTAACATTGCCCAAATATGTAGGGTATCTTCACTGCTCCTTTCCTTTAGCTCCTTTCCTAAGCCTGTAGCAGCAAAGTAAATTCAGTGTCTTGGCACTCTGTCCTGGCTGTTTGGGACATCTGGTCCCTCTTACCCAGAAAAGATTTAATTCAGGTCCAGGCTTCAGGACAAGTTGTTTCAGTCCAGCTGTATTTGTCTGGCAGGTGCCTGTTGATGCTGTTCATCAAAAGATGGCAGAATTTTCTGCTGGTGTAACTGCTGCTCTCTCCTACTCTCAGCTGGGTGAAGTGAAGGGAATCCAGCCCCTGAAAGCATGGCAATTGTTCTCTAGACCAAAAATGGGTTTGCATAGGGAAGAGAAGTATCAGGCTGGGTTGGTTAAAACCCAGTTTCTTTTTTTAAGAACACTTCTGTATACTCCATCTTGTCTTACACAGGCACAGCTCTGGCTACTCATTTCCATCCTTGTTCCTATTCCTCTTGGTAAAGACAGTGCTCTCCCTTCTTGGGGGTCTGTTTTTCTCTTTGGGAAAGGAGGAAAACAGCTAAGGACTCATCTCTACCTTCTCCTCCCAGTAGCTGCTTTTTCCCTTTTTCCAGGAAAAGGGGCCTGATAATGTGGCTGTCAAGGGACTGAACCTGCTCTAATGAGAGCTGTACAGCACATGACATTTTAGAAGTCTACTTGTTACTTAGAGAAATGGTCTGGATCCTGGAAGAGTTGATCAGGGCCCTGCACTTCTCCAGACACTGGCTCAGAAACAAACAAAAGAAAACTTAGATCTCCTCCAGCCATAGTTTTGGCAAAATCATAATTGCCCTCAGTACTTGAGGCAACTGTATAGAAAACCAGGCATTGTAAACACCTGATTCCATTCAAAGCAAATGTACTCTTTAGCATTAATAAATGGAATTGATTTAATGATTTATAGATGGAGAAAAATACCATAGGAACTCTTCTGTCCCTAGCCAAACCTCCTAAAAACAGAAGAAAATCTTTCAACCAGCATGAGGTTGTGCCACCATTCCAGTGAGTTGCCCCCAGGAAAACAGTGAAATTGTGAAAGGGAGTGCTGACCTGACAGAAAGGATCACTTTCATCTTTGACATTGCTGACTGCTACATCCACTCTTCAAACAAGGACATTTGAATCCAGCCTTCACGTTGCTTGTTCTCTTCACAGATTTTTGAATATTTTGTCCTGAGAATATCTGACAGCCACAAGAAGGTGAAGCAGAGGGCACTGGACGTGCTGGCTGAAATCACAGGAGCCCTGAAAGATGCCTTGAACCCGGTGATCATTGGTTTGGTGGAGGGAATAACAAAGAACCTGAACTCAAAGGATCCCAGGGTTGGTGGGGCAGCTGTGAAAGCACTGGGAGAATCCATTGCTCATTTGGGTAAGGCTGAGCCCTGTCAGGGACTCTCCTCAGCTTCGTCTCTGTCTCTCCTGCACAAGAGAGCGCTGAGTGCCTCGACAGCTGCTCTTGTCTGTGGAACCTCCAGCTGACACCCACCAGAGGCTGTGCAGGTGCAGTCCTTACGCACCATCCCCAACAGGCTGGAATGGGATCAGTATTTCCCAACAGTCCCAGGAGCCCTTGGCTCTGTGCTGCTTGTCTGAAGAGCAAGTCCTGGACTGCAGCTCTGCTAAAGTTCAGAGGCAAAGGGGGTTTGGAGTTTGCTTGGGCCCCGTCTGACTTCCCAAATGAACAGCTTTGCTGTTGGCATGAAGGGACACTGACCCATCGGAGCTTCTGCAGAGCAGCCACTTGGGAGGCTCTACATTAGAGGCATTAGCTGCCTATTTTCCACTTTTCTTCTTTGTCTTCTATTTTCAAAGGGGAACTTGTGATTCTCCAAGTACATTTCTGTAGAACAAACAGGTATAAGCCCAGCTGTCAATGATGCCTTGTTCCACCTGTTGTTTTGCATGGGGCAAGATGGCCAAAGTAATTAACTACAGAGACAAGGGCTGCTCTAAATTCCTTTGCCACACAGATTTATGTCAGCTCTGAGAATGCTGCGCTGGGGGAATATGCCTGAAAAAAGGAGTGTTGAAGAGGCAGGTCTTCAAGAGGAGTTTTCACTTTCTCCTCCCCAGCTGCTCTGTGAGCTCAGGAACTGCCTGACTCAGTGCCTTTCTGTGACCCATGTATGGGGCTCTTCCTTTTTGCTCTGGGATGCAAAACCTTTCCACTGCTTCCATGTGACTGAACTCTCGAGGTCCCTGATGTGAAATGTTTTAACATAGCTCCTGCTACAGCAGACAAGTTTGGATTTACAAATGTGAAAGGAGAGCTTTTCTTTTGGAATTTAAAACCATGCCAAGTAGGCTGGAAGGAAAGAAGAAAAGGATTTAAAACCCAGCAGAAATGTACTTTTTTTTATAAAATGGGGTTGGCCCTGCCTTTTCTCCTATGACCAGAGAAAAGTGAGCAGAAACGTGTGTTTCCCTTGTAGATAAAGTGTCACTGCTGAAAGGGTTCAGCTACCAATGGAATCACCTGAGTGGCCAAGCCCTGCTGGATGTCACCGAGCGTATCACAGGTTTGGCCTCCCCTTCTGAGCCCAGAGCTCTTCCCAGGGAGCATTTACAGGGAATGCCTGTGAGCAGACAGCAGAGCAGCTCCTCCAAACCAGGAGGTGCTGAGCGTGTCCCTGCTGCCCCATGGCCAAGGCAGGTGGGTTTGGCAGGTTTTCCCTGGCTGCTGCAGAGCTGGGCAGCACCTGAGATGGGGGCAGCGCTCGGCCTGGGGCTGAGCTCTCACTGGGGCATCTCAGAACCACCTCCAACAAAGGGAGGGCTAAAAATGCCCCAGCTGGCTCCTCTCTGGGGAGCACAGGGACATCTGTGATCTTTGAGGGGAAATGGTGGCAAATGCTGTTTCAGGGCATCAGTTTGTTTTGTCCTCACAGAATTCTTGTTTTCCTCTTGGAAAGTTTTGAGGCTGAACCGTGCAGGGCCTGGGGGTCACAGCTTAGGCCAGAACTCAACAGAGGTATCAGAGGCACAGGTTTAGTGCAAGGCAGCCTCTGGGGCACAGGGACAGAAGCAGAGTGCTGAGGCTCCCTGCCTGTGCTGTCAGAGTGGCCTTGGACTGAGCCTTTCAGGGTGTGCAAACAGTGTCTGCCTGGGTCAGCGCTGTCCAAAACGCTACAAACGCAGCTAATAATTGATTCCTCAAAGGAGCTTGCTGTGTCAGCAATAGCCAAGGAATGGAAAAAGGATAATCTCAATATATGGCAGAGAAGATGATTGATAGCCTTGCTTTAACTGGGGCTAAATCCACTGCTAATTATGCCAACATCTTGAAATGCAAGGTTTAATACACTTTGTGTCTTCATTAGGAATCTCAAAAGGGCATGTTCAGCGATTGGGAATGTCAAAGGCCCTTTAAAGAGCATTTGAAAAATATAGATCTCCAGCAATAGGACATTTAGTTTAGCACTTCTTTTGATCTCTTTTTCAAATAAAGGAATTACCATAAATTAGGACTACTTTAGAAAGAGCAGATGTTCTCTCTGAGATTTAGCAGGACCGGACAGCTGTTCCTCACATTCAGTAGTCACTGATGTCTTTAATTGCATTTAAATTCAAATGAATTCCCATTTTAAAATGGGTACCATAACCCTTTTCTGCTTAGCAGAATTGGTTTTGGGTACTTGCAGGAGCTCTTTCAATGTTGATGTCTGCTGGTGGATTAACAGCATAGAGAAAATCAAGTCTCTTCCGCCACAGAATACTAAATTGCTGCTAAATAACATTTTGTCCGATCAGAAAATAAGAATGGTCTCCAGAGCATTTCAGGTTTTTATCTCTTAGCCAAATCTGCCTGTTGCAAGGAGCCTGTTGCTAGTAAACATTTGTCCATGTTTGATACAGTTCAGTTCAGAAAATGGGCAGAGAGATTTCAGAGACAATATGAGAAAACACTCGTGTTTTGGTTACATTTCAGTCCCCTGTGTAGCATTTTTCTTTCTCCATGCCCCTATTTCAGTGGACATATAAGAAAAAGTGCCATTAACATTGGGAGGGGAAGTGGCATTAAAATGTGGAGATGCCCAAATGCCAAGGCAATGGGGTCTGGGTAATTCTCTAGAGATGCCCTGAGGTTTGAAACAGCTCTTTGTTGGAAGCCCCATAAGCATTCTGCCAAAGACCCCAGCTGGTCACTGATGTTTCTCATCCAGCTGTCAGGCAGCAGCCATCTCTGGTGGGCTGGAGTTTTGAGGTGTGTTCTAATCCTGCCCTTTGCTGTGTGCCACTGAGCAAAGGGAAGAGCCAGATTAGGCATCTGGCACTTGACATCAAAGTTACAAAAATGGAATCATCCCTTTTATTAGAAATCTCTCAATTTCCTCTCTATGGTACATTTCCAAATCTTCAGTGCGGGTTTAGACAACTTCTTAATGGAAATCAAAGGCAATTGGACATTTCATTAATTGTTCATGCAGAGATTGTGAAATAATTTAGTAAAGGTAGGAAGTCTGCCACGGGGACAAGGGCTCTGGTTGGAGCAATTAGTGCTGAGGGGTGGGTGGTTCTGTTTCCAGGATGATCAGCTGCTTTGCCCGTTTCTGGACCAAGGGGCTCTGGGTGCTGTTTTGCTGCTCTTGGCCAGAGAGGCTGGCAAGAAGCAGAAGCAGAGGCAGATCCTTGTTTGCAGTGAGGCTGGTGGGTAAGGAGCTGTGTCTCTGTCCCGGCAGTGCTTGTGCAGGGGGTTCATGCCAGGAGCCCTGAAGTCGTCCAGCACGACGCCCTGCCCGTGCTCTGGCCCTGCCTGGGGAACAAGGCGCTGCCTGTGCGGAGCGCCAACGTCCGCACCGTGGCCACCAAGCTCGCCTCTGCCCTCTGCAAGGTGATGGGCACCCAGCTGAAGGAATGTGCTGCCAGCGAGCCTCCACATGTGTGGGAAAACCTCTCCAGAATGCTGGGCTGGTGAAGGCGAGATGTTCTCCAGAAAGCTGAGGAAGCGCTGAGTTGGACACCTCTGGATTTGCCTTTTGTGCTGTGCCAAAAATGACAAAATCCTACGGATGGTTGTGCATTAGTCCCCACTCTCTCCATCACATTTTCTAGTCATGTAATGGGGGGCCTGAAGCAACTCCAGATGGAGGACAAGATGAAGGGCAGTCATGGCTCAGCCTCACACAGAGGTGAGGGGGGAGCTGGGCCAATCTCTGCTGGCAGGAAGGGTCTTGTGGCAGCCCAGAGAGGCTGTGCACATTGCCAGGGAACAGCTGTGCCCTGCACGTGCCCCTGCAATGAGCTGTGCTGCTGCCAGTGCCCCTGGAGCTGTGGGGCTGCTGAGCTGTGGGGCAGGCAGAGGAGCAGGAGGGTGCATGTGCAGCTGAGCCATTCCTGGGGAGCACAGGGCTCTGGGCTCCCTGCTGTCCCAGGGCAGCCCAGAGGCCAGGCTGTGCCTGTGCCAGCTCTGGGCAAGTGGCTCAGGGTTTGCCCTGGCCTGCCTCAGTGTCTGCCAGCAGGAGCATGTTTCCCTGTGCACCTGTTTGGACATTTCCAGGAAATATGTCCCATGAAATATGGAGCTTCAGATGCTTTAGGTTTGCATGGTGGCCTCTGTTAAACTTTGTGTCTCCATTTTGCAGATCTGGCTGGTTACAGTCCTACCGAGAAGTTTTCTCCGGACACTTCCGATGTTCCCTCACCCACAAAGTCCTCGCCTCCCGTCCAGAAGAGCTCTCTTTCCTCCAAGCTCAGGAAGAAGCTGCCGCCTGTGTGAACAGTGTTTGAAGAAGAGGATTGATGTGTTAGGCTTGATAGTTACAGCTGTACATATGTTCTGATCTTTAGATGTAGTTTTGAATTAATGTCTTTTGATTCTGTCTTTAAGTTTTGATGACATATTTTTAATGGTATATATTTTATTTTGATGATGAAAAACAAAAATAAATAAATAACAAATAAATCAGGAGGAGAATGTGAGACCATGACCTGCTAGCCTAGAGATTATGGAAGTGCAGCTCACTCCATGTGCTAGTGTCTCACCACATCCTTTCCTCATTGGGCCTCTCCTCTTCCTCTTTGGCCATGGTTTCTTTGTGTCATTTGTGCTGCTGTTTTCAACTTGTCATTGTAACAGGGCCACACATTGACATGTTTGGGGGACAATAGATCCAAAAGATCCTGTCTAGTCAAAGGTTTTTTACCTAGGTGTGTTCTGTGCTCACCAACGGCCTGAGCAAAGAAACCAAGAGAAGTGTGCCCAAATCCCAAAGCTTTGCTCTTTTGCAATCTCCCACAGATCTGGCTCACAGGTGCCTTCAATCACAATTCCATAGGTAAGAAGAGGTCGTGTATTTCACTGGGAAATGATACACTGCTTTGGCAAAGTCACCTGTACGTATATTTACCCGGGACAGCAGTCCAGCTGTGTTGTTTGCACCTTGTTTGCAGAAGGATGAGTGCACTGGGAGGCCAATAACAAGTGACAAGGGTTCCTCCAATCTGCACTGCAGCCTGGGCACCATTCAGCCCAGAGCTAGGGGATCATTTGTTCCCATGGACCAGTGCTTGCCAGTGGAATGAATTCCTGCACAGCTGGAAGAAGCAATTCTGGATTCAGCTCCAGCTCTTGGTGGGCTGCATGATCATTGACAATGCTACCCTTCCAGAAATTATTCTGCAGTTTCCTTTCACAGTCATTTGAAGCTTTGAAACTTCACATTTCGATTTGCTTTGCCTTAGGGAAAAACACTTCTGGGCCCAGTGCAAACTGTAACCTTTTGACAGCAAAGTCCTCATGGTTGCCAGCTTCTGATGTCACAGAATGCCACCTGGCTGCATGTGTTTGCTTAGCTCTGGGTCTAGTCCCAGCCTAGTAAAGCCCAGGCAGGGAAAATTGGTCCATGAGCTTATGGGGTTGCCATCAGCAGCAGAGTGAATGTGCCCTGTGGGGATTCCTCTGGAGACAAAATTAGGGACCTACCCCATGCCACAATATTCTCTTAGATCTTTCTAAAATATCCTAGGAAAGGCTGTGAAACTTCACATCTCCTTGCACACCCACTGTTTGGAGAGGGGCATTTTTGACTCTCCTCATAGTCATTGCTCTTGCACATGAGAAACATGAACATTCACCAACAGGAATGATGCATGGTCCTGCTGCTGCTGCTGCAGAGCACTGGGCAGTGCAGGCCTGGGTGTTACCAATATGAGCACTTAGTTAGCATTTCATGCTCCTTCAAGCTGTTCAGATCCCAGGGCTTTTTGTTTCAAAGCAGCCACTGCGCCATCTCTAGGGAAGAACAGGAACTGGGAAACAGCAACTGCCAGCCTTGCAGGGGTGTGGGGGAAAACCTGAAGTGTCTGCATCGAAAGATGAATGGGAAGAGTGTAATTGCCAAAGCAAAGGCTTCATTAGGATAGCAGGAGCAGTTCTTTACTGCATGTTTGCATGAAGATCATTTGGGATCTCCGTTTTGTGTCTCACGCAGAAAAGGAGCTCGTAATAATACCACGCCACTTAAACCAGATTGGGATGCAGCTCTGTAGTGGTTCACAATGAAGCAGACTGCCTGCTCTGTCACTGCCAGCCCTGCTGAGCCTGCGAGGGACTGTAGTGTATCCCATGCCTGTTTTCCCTCCAAGCAGAGCTTGGTTTTCCTTATTAGTGTGGAGTAAATACAAGAGTAATAAAATGGACAATTAAACTGGCCACTTTGGAGGATATGCTCATGCTTTCGCATGTCAGTCCTGTACCTCATGCTCCCAATGCTTGTTACTCATCATTAATTATTTTAACAAAAAACTTTAGCTCTCATGTTATATCTGAATAAAACTGCATCAGATAATCAAGAATTCTGCTGTCAGGAACAAGACAAGAGCCTTCCAACACTCACTTGCAGCTGTCCTGGATTGCTGCAGCCCTTTGTGCAAAGCTGCTGCAGACAGAGTGTTTGGAGTTGGTTTGGGCCTGTATGAAAGATCTGTGGAGCAGTGTGCAGGGCTCTCCTGGCAGGAAACTGTTTGTCCCAGCCCAGGGACACGGTGCTGGCAGGAGCGGAGCGGCCCCGCTCCCAGCCCGAGAGTCTGTGAGCTGAGCCACGCCGGGGAGAAAAGGCAGCGAGGGGCTCCAGCCCAGCCGCTTCACTGCCCTGCCCGCTCCATGGAGCTCTGCTGTGGGAGAAAGCCGACGCCAGACGAGCCCCCGAGCTTCCATCAGCTGCTGGAACTGCTCCGTGACAGCTCCTGTTCTTCCGAGAGAGACCCCGGCGCCTTCTTGTAACGCGTGTCATGGGGGGATTCTGTTTGTTAATAAACTGTTGGGGGTTTTCTACTTTCATCTATCAGTAATAATTTCCTATTGCTGGAAAGGGACTGTTGGAACACTTCAGAGGAAATGATTTATTGCACACTATCCTGTTTGAAGTTGTCTCAAACTGTGTGAGACAGATGGCTTCCCACAAGAGCATCCCCAAGGCTGCTGAGGGGAAGGCACAGAGGAGGACAAACCCAGTATTTCTGAGGGAGACTCCTTGACACCAAACCAACCTGAGCTGTCAAACAGCAGACCTGATGTTTCGAGACATGGGCAAAGGGAAAACCTTTCAGTGTGTTTGGTCCAGGCTGGGTTATGCTTGAGGCAAAGGTGTGTCAGTGTGTTGGATAATACTCTTTTCTTGACCTAGAGATGGGGACACTGAGATGTGTTTTAAAACCTTTTGTTCCATTTTCAGTCTCATGAGAATGGTGAGACAATACAGATGTTATAATTAACACCATCACAATCAGAAGCCAACTATTTCCTAATTATTATACATTATAAGCGTTTCTTCGTCTATCAGCCTGTTGCCATGCCATGTTGTGAATGCCTTAAAGCCAATTATTAAAACTGCCCCTCGTGGGTCCCACTACAATGCATCTTTCATAGCTCTGTTTTTCCAAAATCTTATTTGCAAGGCCATCTTTTGGAACTTTTTTCCACCTCTATTTCTCTCTCAAAAATATCTGTCCTATTCCATGGCATTTTTAAGTTAGCATTTCTTGTCTCAAGGTTTATATACAGATTCATACTCTGTGGGCATTCTACTAGGCCCTAAAAGCTTTCTAGGTATCCATTTCCCACATCAGTGCACTTGGCTCCTTCTCTCCTCCTTGTGCCTGGCAAGCACAGGAGCCCAGAGCTCCTGCAGAACCCATCACAGCACTCAGTGGGAGCAAACTTGTGTGCAGTCCTCACCTGGAGCTGTGGTGCCCAGCATTCCACCACATTGGAATGAGGAACTGTTCCTGCTCTTTCAGAAGGAGCTAAGGAGCTTTGGCCTTCAGATCAATTGTCTGCAGGCTCCTGCAGTGCCTGGTGCTGCTCCCTTGCCAGAGGCACCCCAGGCCAGGGGGGCACATCTGGGCTGCTGTGTCTGCCTCTGGGGCTCCCTGTTCTGGGCAGTGAGGAGGAGCTGCAGAGGCTCTGCAGGACTGACAGGATGGGCTTTGGGGCTGGCAGGAGAAGCTGAGGGACCTGGGCTGCTGGAGCTGCTGAAGAGGAGGCCCAGGGCTCGTCCTGCAACTGCTCCAAGGGTGGTTTCAGAGAATCCCAGAATCAGCAAGGGTGGAACAGGCCATGGAGATCATCAAGTCCAACCTGTGCCCTGACACCATCTTGTCTCCCCTGAGCCTCCTCTCCTCCAGGATAAGCAACCCCAGCTCTCTCAGCCACTCCCCACAGCTCTTGTGCTCCCGACCCCTCCTCAGCCTTGTTGCCCTTCTCTGGACACGCTCCAGCCCTTCCATGTCCTTCCTAAATTGGGGGCACCAGAACTACAAACAGCACTTGAGGCGCTGCCCAAGCAGTGCCCAGCACAGGGGAAGAATCCCTGCCTTGCTCCTGCTGGCCACACAATTCCTGATGCAGGCCAGGAGCCATTGGCCTTCTTGCCCACCTGAGCACACTGCTGGCTCATGTCCAGCCTGCTGTCCATCAGTCCCTGCAGGTGCCTTTCTGCCTGGCTGCTCTCCAGCCCCTCTGGCGCCTTGTTGAGGGAGGTGGGCAGGGAGGGAACAGGTCCAGATCCAGTCCTTCCTGAAATGTGGTTTTTGCTGGCACTGCCATTTCCCAGAATTTGATATTTCCCTATTCTGGTACAGCCCAAGTGCAGCAACTTGCTGGCAAAGAAAGTCAAAACCAAGCAAAGACCTGGTACCTACAGCAACCCGATCTCAGATTTGCTGACACCGCCAGTACCCAGATCGGGAATGTTTCAGATGCCTGCACAGCCTAATTCCAGCAGTTTGCTGGCACAGGAAATTAGAATCTGGCAATTTCTCAGTGCCAGCAAAACCTGGCTGAAAAAAATGCAGCAATTTTCTGGAAAGAAAGCCAGAACCCAGCAGCTTCCCGGCACTGCCACCAGCACCGCCCAGGTCTGGTGTTTGCAGGGCAAGTGCCCAGATCTGGAAATTTCCCAGTGCTGGCACAGCCCAAGTCCAGCAATTTGCTGGCACAGAAAGCCAAAATCTGGCAATTTCCTGATGCCAATACAGGTGCCCAGACCTGGTGTTTGCTGCCACTGCCAGTGCCCAGATCTGGAAATTTCCCTATTCTGACACAGCCCAAGTGCAGCAATTTGCTGGCACAGAAATCCAAAACCTGTGGCAGCTTCCTGCTACTGGGTCTGGAACTGCCCCCACATCTTGTGTTTCCTGCACCAGAACCCAGATTTGGAAATTTCTCAGTGCCAGCAGAGCCCAAATCTGGCAGATTTCTGTCGTTGGCAATGACACAACCCAGATCTGGTGTTGGCTGGCAGTGCCAGTGCCCAGATCTGAAAACTTCCTGGTGCTGGCACAGCCCAAGTCCAGTGATTTGCTGGCACAGAAAGCCAAAGTTTGGAAATTTGCAGGTTTTGGCACCAGCACCATCCAGCTCTGGTTTTTGCTGGGACCGCCAGTGCCCAGATTTGGAAATTTCCCGATGCCTTCACAGCCCAGGTCTAGCATTTTGGTTTTAGCTAGCTTAGGAAGCGAAGTTCCTCAGACTGTGGCTTTCCTTTTTCTTGGAACTGTTTAAACCTGCTCTGGACTGAAAACCCAGAAAAACACCAGCAGCAGCTCACACCTGTGGCCCACCAAGCTCTGGGACGCTGCATTACAGCACCAGAGGGACTTAGAAGAGACCGAGTGAGCCAACTACAAGCCACTGAATTTGCCATCTCTTCACCACTGTCAGAGGTTTGATTTAATATTATTCATTTTTCATGCTTGTGAATACTTTACTTGCTAAATAAACTGGGGTTTTTTTCACTTTTCTCGAGGGAAGTCTTATCCTGAACTAGTAGGGGGAGGGGCCATTTGAACTTGCTTTCTAGACGGACCCCTTTTGGAGATTTCCTCCCAAAATTTGCCCTAAGCCAGCACAAACAGTCATCATGCAAATTTCACCAGTGGCATAATTTCCCGGTGGCAAATCTTATGACAGAAGCTTGACCTTGTTCTCCATGAGAGATTCTTGGGAAGAGCAGACAGGAGAAGATTCCTGGAAAACTGAAACAGCTTTCCAGAAGTGAAATGAAAATGAAAGAAACAATCCAAGATGTTTTCCTCTATTTATTTCTATGCTCCCCTTTTCCATGTTGCACTACTTCTCCATCCCAGTAATTCCAGGTGCACTGCACCTCTAAGATCGGTGACTTAGTGATTTTTAGACCCTCTAAAATACCATGAGCCACACACAGTTTTCCTTCCCCTGTTTTTACAGGAAAGCAACACTGGAGGTGTCAGAGCAGTGCTGGGCTCAGGTAGGAATCCTACCCCAAGGGAAGGTGTCCCGACAGTGTTTGACGCTCAGCAAGGACAATGCACAGCAGCGACCGAGGGCATCGCTGTACCAGAGTGCAGGAGTCAGGGCTCTGCATCCGGGCTCAGCGCTGCAAAGTTCCCGTGTTTGGACAGACGGAGGGGCTGTCCCCGGGGCACGCGGGGCTCGAACGTGGGGCTCGTGGGGCGAGCGGGGAACGGACACGGGGACGAACGGCCCCGGTGCCTCAGTTGCAGCGGCGGCAGCGGCGGCAGCAGCAGCGGCGGCAGCAGAAGCGGCGGCGGCAGCAAAGAGATATTTTGAATACTCTCTTTCTTTCTCTTCTCTCTTTCTTTCTCTCTCTCTCCCTTTGCCTCTGTCGCGCACCCTTCTCTCGGGGTCCCTTGCCCGGCGTCCCTCTCCTCTCCCCGCCTCCCTCTCCCCGTGATGGGCCGGGCCATGCCCCCGGCCCGCCCCCGGCCCCGGGCGGGGCTGCCCCGTGCCCGGCCCCGGCCGTCCCGCCGCGGTCTCGCCTCCGCCCGGCTCTGGCCGTGCTGGCGGTGGCGCTGCTGGGCGGGCATCAGTGCCTGGGGCGGGGGCGGCATCGCCGCCCTTCGGCTCCGCCTGGCCCGAGCCTGGCTCCCGACCCGACGCAGGCTCCAGTCCCGGCCCCGGCCCCGGCCCCGGCCCCGGCCCCGGCCCCGGCCCCGGCCCCGGCCCCGGCCCCGGTCCCGTCTCCGGCCCCGGCCCCGGCCCCGGCCCCGGCCCCGGCCCCGGCCCCGGCCCCGGTCCCGGCCGCGGCTCCTCCCGGGGCCCGTGGAGGACACAGGCGGCGCGGCCGCTCCCGCCGCCTCCGCTGCGGCTTCCCCGGCCCGAGCTCCGCCGCTCGGCAGCGCGGCCGCCGCCCCCGAGCCTCCCGTGCCGCGTTCCCGGGAGCGAACGCCTGGGCATGGCCGGCCCGGGGCGGGTGAGGGGCGCTCGGGGGTCGTTGCTGGCCCCGGGCCGAGCGCTGACCGCCGCGTCCCGCCCGCAGGGACGGCGCAGGAGGCCCTGCTGGAGCGGTACCGGCTGGGATCGCTGCTGGGGTGCGGTGGCTTCGGCAGAGTCTTCGCGGCCACGAGGCTCTCGGACGGCGCCCCGGTGAGCGGCGGGGCCGGCGGCGGGCGCAGGAGGAGGGGATGGAGGAGGAGGAGGGCGGAGGGCGGAGGATGGGGCTCGCAGTGCGGGCGGCGAGCTCACCCCGCTGCTGCCCTTGGCTTGCAGGTGGCCATCAAAAGGGTGCCACGGAACCGCGTCCGGCACTGGGGCGAGCTGGTGAGTGAGCGGGGCCAGCAGCCGGGGCTGCCGGCCAGGGATGAGCCGGGGCCCGGCACGGTGGGACCCGTCAGGACACCCCGAGGGAGAGCGGGCGTGGGGCCAGCACAGGGCGCAGAGCATCCCGGGCTGGCTGAGGGCTTCCCCAGGCCTGGCATGGCATCGGCCCCACTGACGGCATCGTGCTCCTCCCGCAGCCCGACGGCACCAGCGCACCCCTGGAGGTCGTGCTGCTGGCCAAGGTGTCCACTGGCTTCCCCGGTGTGGTCCAGCTGCTGGAGTGGCTCGAGCTCCCCAACTGCATCGTGATGGTGCTGGAGCGGCCAGAGCAGTGTCAGGACCTGCAGCGTTTCATTCGGGCACGGCAGTTCCTGCCCGAGGAGGAGGCGCGGGAGCTGTTCCGCCAGGTGCTGGAGGCCGTGCGGCACTGCACCAGCTGCGGGGTCCTGCACAGGGACATCAAGCCAGAGAACATCCTGGTTGACCTGGACACCGGGCAGGCCAAACTCATCGACTTTGGCTGTGGCGCCTACCTGCAGGACACAGTCTACACTCACTTTGCAGGTGAGCCTACCCAGGGCTGTGCTCCTGCTGCTGACATCTCATGGCCCAACATCTCCCAGTCCAAGCTGGCTGTGGCAGCGGGGATTCTCCCTTTTGCTGCCAGTCAGGGCACTGAGTCTTCAGCTGAGTTGCTTTAGAGCGGGGCTGGGTGGGCAGCCATCTTCCAGCCCTGCTGGCAGCTTTTGCCAGCCACTCTGCCCAGGACTGGGGCTGGGCTGGGGCAGCCAGCCCGACCAAAACCCCCGTGGGTGGGGTAGCAGAGAGGGAGGGTGGAACCTGTGCCCCAGCCACTTTGTTGTGCAGATGAGAGGAAGGGCTTGGGATGCTCCACTCACCCTGTTTCCCTTGGCTTCATAATATTTTTGGGGAAATGCAGGCAGGGAGGATAAGGGCATGTTTTTTCCCCAGCATGGATTTTTCCTTTGCATGTCATGGTGGGGCCTAGCTAGGGCTGCCCTCTTCCAGCACCAGAGGCTTCTTTTCCAACCCTAACTTTGTGCACAAGTCCCAGGTGCTGGCGAGAGGGCAGTGGTAACCCTGTGTGGCCCTGATGCAGCCCCCGCACACCCAGGGATGCTGGGGCCAGGCTCTGGGAGCAGCAGCATCCCCCTGATGAATTCCATCTGTATTCCATAGGAACACTGTCCTACAGCCCCCCGGAATGGAACGACTTTGGCTGGTACCATGGCGAGCCAGCTACCATCTGGTCCCTGGGCATCCTGCTGCACCAGATGGTCTGCGGGGAGCACCCTTTCAGGAGGGGCCAGAACCTCAGCTGGGGCCAGCTCCCACTGCCACAACGGCTCTCTCAAGGTGGATCCTCTTCTCTGGGCACGGGGGGAATCCCAGTGCTGGGAGCCAGCAGCGGGGTCGTGGGCATCCCACTCTGGCAGCTGCTGAGGGGGTGGCACACATCCTGCTCTCCTCCAAAACAGGGAATTGATGGGAAAGTTTAGGCCCAGCTCTGAGCACATCCAGCACGGCCTGGGCACGGGAATAGTGGGCTAAATCAGACAGGAGCCTTCTCTGGCTGACCGTCACTTTCTGCTTTCTCTCCCCAGAGTGCAAAGACCTGATCAGGTGGTGTTTATCTGTGAACTCCTTGGACAGACCCGCACTGGAAGACCTGTTCTGTGATCCTTGGATGCAGGATATTCCTCTGCCATAGAAGAAGGGAGAGAGCCACAGGCACACTTTGATCCAGAGCCCTGGTAAGTTCCTGCTCCACATATGCCTTGGCAATGAGAAGCAAAGGAACCCAGCCCTTTTTGTGCTGCCAGTGTCACTGCACCGGGGTCATGGGATGGGAACACACAGCCCTTGTGCTGGAGCTGAGCTGCTCTGCCCAGCACTGGTGGCCGCCATCCCAGCTGGTTTTGCTTGTCCTGGTTCCCTGACAGCTTGGGCCCTGGGCAGAGCCCTGAGAGCCTGGTCTCCCCCCAGGGAAGGAGAAGGAGCCCCTGGAGAAGCTGTACCGGGTGGGGATGCTGCTGCTGCTGCTGCTGCTGCTGCTGGTGGAGACAGCGAGGGTGACATCAGGGATGACAAGCTCTTCCTCAGCCTGGCCAGGGGAGGCTGAAGGTGATGCACTTTGATTCTGGCACCTTCTTCAAAGCCAAACTCCACAGGGAATTTGCAGATGAGTCCCCACCCAGGGAAATTCTGCCAGATTTGGGCATTGCCCAGCCTGGCTGGGAGCCAAAGGCTCCCCCTTTTCTGGGGCAGATGCAACTCATTCTTCAGTGGCTGCCCAGCTGCTTTTGGCAGGGCTGGGAGGATGGGCTGGGGTGGGTACGAAATGGGAGTGGGCTCCTGGCTCTGCCAACAGCCCCCAGCACCCACCGTGCCCCGGGCTGGGGCTGGGGCTGGGGCAGCCAGCCCGACACAAACAAACCCCCTGGTGGGAGCAGAGGTGGGGCTCCAGAACCTGTGCACAGCTGCTTTGCTGTGCAGGCAAGGAAGGGCTTGGGCTGCTCCACTGCCCTTGTTTGCTTTGGGGTCACTGTGATTTTGGGGGGCAGTGCAGGGGGAAGAGAGAAAGCGTGGGTTTCTCACAGCCATGGCTGGGTTTTTCCCTACCATGTAGGGGTTGGGCCTTCCTCAAGGCCCTGACAGAGATAAGACTTTATAGCATTTTTCTTGTTTTCCCTTTTTGTCTCTAATCTCTTTTCAATAATGTGTTGTTTGTTTTTCCAGAGGAAGCATTCATGGTGGTCCAGTGTGGATGGGGAAGTGCTTGGGAGCAGCTGTGGCGTGGATGGGCCGTGCCCTTGGAGAAGGCTGAGGCCATGGTTTGGGAGCAGCTTTTCTTGCAGCCGTGGGTGGTGTGAGGTGGGTCCCTGTGTGCTTGGCAGGGTGGGATCAGAGCTTTTGGGAGCTGGCAGCAAGCACAGGAGCATCCTGCTCTGGGCAGCTGCTGAGGGCTGGATGTGCCCTGGCTGGCTGCAGGCTGGGCACATGTGCTGCCCTCCTGCTCTGTGCCAAAGGCAGCAGGGATGGGCAGCTCTGGGCACAGCTCTGGGCACAGCTGGCATGGCCTGGGCACCACAGGCCTTGGCACAAGGGCACAGGAGCCCTAAGCTGACGGGCACTTTCTGCTTTCTCTCCTTGCAGCCGGGCTCTGCGGGTGCTGAGGCTGCTCTGGGCTCTGCCAGGGCTCTGCTGGGCTCAGCCCTGGGCCCAGCTGGGCTGGCTCTGCCCTCACATTGCTCTGACAGCTCTGCATCAGACGAGCCCATTGTGAGCACAGCGCCTGAGCTTTCTGCTTTGGCAGGTGAGTGAGACTCTGCTGCAGGCCCAGAGATTGCAGCTGGGGACACACATCCAACTGGCAAGGACCCAAACTCTCCACAGTCCCAGCTGAACGCCTGGATCTGTACAGGGTGTTTTGTCTGTCCCATTCTTCCTTCTTGACTGGCTGGAATTGTGCAATTGCACTTTGTTCCTCCTCTAGCAGTGCCACGAGTGGGCCAAAGCTGGCGAGTGGGCCGTGCTCCTGAGGCAGTGCAGTCTGGAGCTGGTGGATGGAGAATTGCCCTTCTGCAGTGCCAAGCCAGAGCAAAAACCCGTAAGTGGGACTTTGTGACTCTAAGAAACTCTTGGCAGTTTCAAAGGGAATGTGCAGCTCATTAGCAGGGTGAGAAGGAAGGTCATCTTCTAAAGGATTTGGGCTTTGACAGAGTTTCCATTCCCAGTCCTGCTTGGAGCTGGAAGGGCACAAAGCAATTTCCTCTTGCTTCGAGCACAATTTCAAATACCAGTGTTGGGAGCAAAGCCCAAAATCTTTTAAGAGGTTGCTGAGGTCAGTAAGATGGATCCATGCCATCAGCACATTTACAATGTAAAGAACTGAGTTCTCTTTTGAAAAAGATCATTTACCTCTTAATGGAAAGAATGTATATTTTCATTTATGTTTTGGTTTTTTCACTAACATTGTGTTATGTTTTTTCACTAACACTTGGATTTTATTCTTATCTTTTACAATTTACCTATTTTCTTCCTTTTTCCTTTTTTTTCCCTCTAAATAGAAAACATGTCCTACAGAAGGAATGTTCTTTGCTCCTGGTTCCCGTGTGGCGCAGCTCCCTTCCTGCTGGCTGAGCTGCTCAGGCAGAGCCCGGCAGCTACTGGCCCTGCAGGGCTGAGGCTTTTCCCCGTTGCTGGGCACAGACTGATGGAGCAGCACTGCTGAACACGGGCACACAGAGGGACCAGCAGCAGCTGCCTTTGGCCACCTGAGGCTCCAAGGCCCAAACTCTGAGCAGCCAGGGCTGGAAGAGACTGGCAGGATCGGATCCCTGACTCTGGGCCAGGGCTGCACAAATGACCCCACAGCAGCAGCAGCAGCAGCAGCAGATGGAGCTGACTTTGGGCACAGCCCCTGCCCCTGTTCCCTCCCGTGTGCAGCGGTGTCACAGCAGCCTGAGGCACCTGGGAGCCCCCAGTGCCAGCAGGGACTGGAGATGGCAGCCCTGGGCTCCTGGAGGCTGTGAAAGGAACGGAGCTGGGCACTCCCTGTCCATGGGGAGCTTCCAGATGGAAAAGGCTGCTGTGCCCAGGCAGCTGCAAGGGCACAGAAAGGAGGCTCTGGAGCACTGGATCTGTGCCAGTGCCACAGTCCTGGGCAGCAGCCAGCGAGCCCTGGGGGAACAGAGGGCACAGCAGGAAGGACAGAACCAGGCAAGGGCAGAGACTGGAGAGAGCCAGGCCTGGGAGCAGGAACAGCTGCTCCATTGCACTCTTGGAGAAAGCTCTTGGCTGGTTCAAAGCGCTGAAAGGTGTGAAGGGCAGAGAGGAGGCCACAGCAAACAATGCTCCTGTTTGCACAGCCTCCCCTCTCCGTGTCCCAGAAGGGATTGCATGGACTGTGTTCTTCTCTCCGAGCCGACTCGTTCAGCATGAGCAGCTCAGCACCAGGAGCTGAAGGAGCTGAAGCCTCAGGCCACAGGAGCTGGGCAAGAGGGAACTTTTGGAGCAAAGGAATGCTGCTAAAATAGCCCCAGCTGAATGCAGTGGATAGAATCATGGAATCACAGAATCCTTTCTGTTGGAAAAGCCCTCTGAGCTCACCCAGTGCAGCCGCTCACCCAGCAGTGCCAAGCCCAGCACTAAACCACGTCCCTGAAGTGCCAAGGCCTGGACACCAGCCCTGAGTGAGGCCTGGACAGCAGGCCCTGAGCCAAAGGTGGCCTCTGGATGAACCTTCCAACCAAAGGTTATCTTTGTATCTGCTCCCTGATGAAAGATGCATGGTCATTAGCAGTGTGATAGATGTAGCCACTCATTAGTGAAACATGTATTGACCTTTGTGTATTTAGAAGCCAGACAAGGCCATGAAATCTGACATCTGGCCTTGTTTGGGGCTGAAGGATCAAAGTCACCTCCCTTGGTTCCTCCTTGAGCCCTGGCCAGGCTTTGGGAGGGACCCAAGAGGAGGGTGAAAGCAGATGTTGCCACCCTAGCAGTGCTGTCAGTTTGTTCATTCAGCACTGTCAGAGCTGGGCCCTCTCCCAGCGGGGTTGGAGCCTCACCTGGGGCTGGAGGCACCTGCAGGAATTCCCAGTGCCCAGGAGTGGCTCTGCAGCCCTTGGCTGTGACAGCTTCCCCAGCTGCTGTGTGGGTCTGGGGGATGGTAAAGGCTGAGGGTAAATGCTGCAGGATCTTTCTTAATCACTGCAGGCAATCTTTGGTGGGGATGGTTGGGTGCATTGCTGAGCTGCTCCTTTTGTGATTCTTTGCTGCTCTGAACTGCAGGAAATGACACTGATTCCTTCAGTTGGAGTCTGTGTCTCTGGTGCTGACTTTGGCCACTGGTAAAACAAAACTGGCCCAGTCTGGCCAGATCCCAAACCAAATGTCACTTGTTCAGTGTCAGTGTGAGGAATCAGTGCCATCAGAAATTCCCAGCTGGGAAGCCCTTCCCTGGAGTTCCCTGGCTCTGGAGTGGGCTGAGGTTGGATCCCTGTGTGAGCAGTGGGGCAGTCGGGTAAAAGAAGCTGCACCCCTGGATGGCTTCAAATGCATCCAAAAATTGCAAATGGAAAAGGAAAAGACCTTGTGGGTTTGGGCAGACAAAGATGAATTTGTTGAGAGTACATTGGGAACAGCACCTTCAGAAGAAACAATTATGGTTGGAATGCTTCCACATGGAGCAAGAGAACAACGTTTTAATCCTGAGCTCAAATGCATTTGTGCAACTGAAATATCTATATACATAACAATTATATATGTATTTATAGTATAATAAGACCTCAATATATCTATTTATATATATTTATTTATGTCTGTATCTATCTATATTTCTATATCACTATCTATGTATAAAATTATATAATAATGTGAAATAGTGCTAACAATACTAATTTTGTAGCTTTGCCTGCTCAGGGATGTAACACTAAATACCCTACAGAACAGGATTGGCCAGGACCCTCATGTCAGTGGTCAACTTTGTGAGATTGTATACAATGAAAAAGGGCGAAAGGGAGGAAATTGGCTATTTTTGCAGGGTTTGCTGATACTGTGATGCAGAGTGCTTTGTCTGTTCCTGTGAAAAATACAGTGATCTTGCCTGCAGGGTTTTTCACGTACAAGATTATGCACAAGCTGCAGGATTGGTTGCACGGGTGAAAGGGTTGTTAAAAGAGCAGCTGGAAAAATGAGGAGATGGGAACCTTTTTCCATGGAGAACCCATCTCCCAGATGTGCTCCATGCCCTTCACAATGGCCCACTGGGGAAATGGAACCCCCTGGCTGTGCACGGCTGCCCCCAGTTTGCAAATCCAGCCATGGGCAGTGAGACTTGGGCTGCCTGGGAAATTGTTCTGGCTGTGATGGCCCCTGGCAGGGCCAGCCCAGAGGCTGCAGGGCTGGGCCTTCATGCATTGGAATTAATGTGGAGAAATTCAAGGCAAATGAGAGCTATCAGTACTGAAACAGGAATTCAGATTCCTCCAGGACACTTTGCTTTGGTAACTGCTCCCTTGGAGCTTGGCCTTGCAAAGTGTTCCTGTCATGGCAGGAGGAAATGATGCAGAATATCAAAGAGAAATTACAGTAATTCTGTAAACAATAACAAACAAGATTGGATTGTTCAACCCCATGACAGGGTAGCACAATTATTGATTTTGCAATTTTAAGAACGATTGTGAAAACAGGAGATCCACCTCCAGTCACCACCGTTTGTGGAGAAAAAGGGTTTGGATCCAGCAGCCCTAATAATGGAGCCAGAGTGTGGGTCCGGAGGCCAAAAGGCCCTCCTGAGGCAGCTGAAGGAGCAGCTCCTAGGAGAGACAACTCAGAGTCCTGAACCCTGGGCAGGAACAATGGGAATGTGTCCCTGCAGCCAAGGATTCTGTGTGAGAACAAGCAGATCTGACAGGAGATTGTTTTACACATCCTGCCAGACCAGATCTCCCTGTTTGCCCCAAGGGCCCCTTTTGGGAAATGCTCTGATCCATGGGGCTCCATGTGAAGGCTGCTGTGACACTGAGGGACTTGCACAGGAATTCCATCCAGGAGCCTGGGTGCCCCTCAGGGACTGGGACCCAGCCCCTTCCAGCCAGAGGGGAAAGGGCCCCCCAAGCCTTGTTAGCCACAGACAGCATGGTAAAGCTGAAGAGCAAAGGGCCTGGGGGCATGATTCTGGAATTAAAAAGGTGCCAGCTCCATGCACAACAGAATTCTTGTTCCTAATTGGAATGAGATTGAAAAAAAAAGAATGAAGAACAGTGTCACTAAAGTACTACTGATGTCTATAAGGTGTACCTTGATAGTCAGCCAGAATCTTTGTCTGCCACAAACACCTCTAGTGTTTGACCAAGGGATTGGTCATCAAAATGTAATGATGGGTTATGATGGATTGCTGAGCTTCTTTTGTAATTCTTTGCTAATGATGATGTGCTTTGCTGAGCTTATCCTTTTGTAAATCTCTGCAGCTGTGCATGATATAAATGACACAATTCCTTAAGCTGATGTCTGTGTCTTTGGTCGTGACCCTGCCCACTGGTGAAACAGGGCCCCCTCTTGCCTAAGTGTTCCCTGGGAAGGCAAAAGCCCTCTCTCCAAAATTCCCCCCTTCCTCCTTGTTCCCCCCTTCACACCCTGAGCATGATGTGCTGTGGTCTGGGGTATGCCCGGGCTCAGTTGGGGTCCCCTGTCCTGGCTGTGTCCCCTGCCCAGCTCCCCCGCAGCCCCAGCCCCTCCCCAGCGTGGCTGACGAGGGGCAGGACAGGCCTTGGCTGTGCTGCAGCTCAGCAAGAACAAAACCATCTCTGCGTGCCCAGCCCTGTGCTCAGCACCCGGCCCAGCAGTGTCTCAGTGCCAGGGGCTGTGCCCTCAGTCCCTGCCGGGGGTTTCCATGGCAACTGCCAGGCCAGGTGACCCAGGTGTCCCCCCAGTGCCAGTTGCCATGGAAACAGTGCCCAGCCCCGCCCCTTTCTGTCTGGCTGACCTGGCCTTTGGCCCTGGCAGTGCCGGTGGCTGCTGGTTCCTGGTGCCAGAGCGGCCAGCGCGGCACAGGGCAGGTGGCCATGGCACAGCCCCCAGCAAGGGATCCCCTCTGGCTCTGGGCACTGACACCAGCCCTGAGCCAGGGCCCAGGGCAGCTTCCCATGGCCACCAACCATCACAACAGCGCCGGGCATTGGTTGCCATGGCACCAAACCAAGGAACGGGTCCCCTTGGCCGTTGCCATGGCACCTGGTGGCACCAACGAGTGTCACAGCAATTGTACCTGGAACAGCCCTGGCACCGCTTTGTCCCAGGGTTGCCATGGCAGCCGAGGACAGCAACAGCTCTGCAGGCAAGTGGCCATGGAACCTGGCTTCAGAAATTGCTCCTTGGGCTGGTTTCCAAGGAAACTTGAACTGATGGGGGTTGCCATGGGACCCAAACCCAGCAGTGGGGTCATTGCAGTTTCCGTGGCAACAGTCCCTTGCAATGGCACCACTGCATGTTGGGATCATGATCCACCCTCACAGCTGGCCCAGGGCAGGTCTGGAGTGCTCCTGGTGGCAGCTTGGGCTTGGCACACACTTGAGGAGGATGTCTGTTTGCAATGGGGAAACTCAGGAGTTTTAGATTGCTTCAAAAACAAATGAAGGAATATCCCTCTTTGGCTGTGTGCAGCCACTTCTCCAAGCAAAGCAGGTCCCAGGGGAGTGAGGACAGACACGATGGGCTTGAGGAATGTGGAGCAAGGTTGTCCACACTGGCTCAGAGCTCAAGGCACAGCTTTTGTGAGCAGGCCAGACCTCCTTAGGAGAATCCCTGCATCAATATCAGTCACTGAATGCTGCAATTATCTCTTGTGTAATAAGAACAGCAATAAAAGACACCCTTTAAAATAGGACTACACATTTCCTGGAAGTTCTTTGAACTATTTCTCCATAACTGTCAAAGGAAAACCTCCTAATCAACTACACAGGAGCAGAGGGAAATCAAGGCAGAGCCAGGGTTTGTCAGGACTTGCTTGATCCTCATGAGCCTCACTGTGCATGTGGAGCTGAGCCCTTGAACATCAGGGCCTGGGAGGAGATTGCACAAACCTTGCCAGGAGTCAAAGGCAGAGGAAACACCCAAAGTGTCTCCAGGCATTCATGGCTCCCACTGAGGTCCCTCTCCAACACAGGCTCCTCATGGACTTGTTGGAGGAGAGAATTGGTGGCCAGGATGACACAAAAACCTCTCAGACACCCAGTGTGGGAAGGAAAATCCAAAGTACCTTCAACACATTGAGTGTCTCAAAGCATTAATTCAGACCCCTGGGATGTGGGCTAGGGGAGGATGCTGAGGGAAGAACAAGGGGCTGACAGTGCCCAGCCTGGCTGGGACTGTGCCAGGAGGCCCCAGGGCCTAAGGACAAGGTGTCTCCTCACAGCCCTTGGTGTCACAGACCCTGCTGTGCCCCAGGGCACCAAGACTTGGCTTCTCTTTGTCCCCATCTGTTGTCACTGCCTCCAGTTCTCTGCTCTGCCTGGGGCCTGGGGGCACTTTCTCAGTGGTGTCCCTGACAGGGATCTCTTCAAAGTACAAGAAACTTCAGTGTTTCAATGGAACTGAGTTCTTGAGAGTTCTTGAGGGTTCTGTGACACCACAGAGCTGGTGGTGACATCACAGAGCTGGCTGTCATATCACAGACCAGGGTGTGAGGCCATAGAGCAGAGTGTGCCATCATAGAGGGTGGCTCTGAGGCATCAGAGAGTGGGTTGTGACATCACCTGGTGGCTGTGTAACATCATAGAGGAGGCTGTGACATCACAGAAGAGATTGTGACATCACAGGGTGACTTTGTGACATCAGTCTTCTGTGATGTCACAGCATTGCTGTATGAAATTACAGGGTGACATAGAGTTGGCCCTATGACATCACAGGGTCAGTGTGACATCACAGGGGTTGTGTGGCATCACAGAGATGGCTGTGTGATATCAAAGGGGCAGTATGACATCACAGGGGCATTGTGACATCAAAGGGCAGTGTGACATCCCAGGGGCAGTGTGACATCACAGAGGCAGCTGTGTGACATCACAGGGGCTGTGTGATATCACAGGGGCTGTGTGAGGTCCCTGGGGAGGTCACTCTGCCCCGGCCCCCCTCACAGCTCCCCCCAGAGCAGTCCAACCCTGCTCATGCACAGCGGGGTCCCCTGTCCCTCCGGGTCCCCCCGCCCCCAGTCCCGCAGCCTCCCCCAGAGGATGCTCCACGAGATCGACCCCAGAGCCTGACATGGTGATGGGGGTCGGGGCCCTGGAGGGGGCACAGGGGGACAGGGACCCCCCGGCAGCCATCCCCATGTCCCCCAGGGCCAGAGCCTGGGCCAGGGCTCCTTCACCCTGGTACCAACGAGGCCTTAAGATCGCTGAAGACATCCCCAGCAAGGGATCAGCCAAAACCAGATTTAATGTTAAGGGACAGCAGCATAAAGTTCCTTGGCAAGAGTCACTCTGCTCCTGACTGGACACTTCAGGCACACCAAGGAAACAAAGCAACAAAAAAACCAAACCAAATCCAGGCAATCAAACCAGAAATCATCAGAGAACTGTCCCTATGTGTGTGTGTGTGTGTGTGACACAAGGACAGCAAGGGCAAGGATAAAAGGAACACGGCCTGAAAGCTTAACAGAGCTCAAACTTAAGAGGACTTTACTTATACATTAACCTTAATATTTTCAACCTCACAATTTAGCAAAAGAGCAGAGCGTAACAGCATGTAACCTAACTTAAACCTAGGACTTCGCAATTTAACAGAGGAATAACACTTAACAATATTGAACTTAACATAAAACTTATATTAAAGGTAACGCCTTAGCAAAAGAAAAACTCTCAGCAGCATTTAATTTAAGTTAGGCCTTGTGATTTAACCTTCCCTACAGGCCTGACTGACTCAGCTATCCAAGGCACTCCAACCCCTCAGAGAGCAGCATTTCTGCCACATTTCCCCAGCACAGGCATTCCTGTGTGCATACAGACACAAAGAGTCAGCGCAAGGCACCTGTGAGCAATTCCCCTGAGGGCAGGCAATGCTCAGTGCTGATTCTTTGGCATCTCCCCAGCGGACAAAGGGTTGAGCCTGGAGGAGTGGGGGGGATCGGCCTAGGTTCCGTCGTTGTTCAGGATCCCCGAGTGCAGCAAATGGGAGAGTTCCCGGCTGGGAGAGGCCCCACTCAGAGGGAGTCGCTGGCCCAGGAGAGCTCCAAGGGCTCCTTTTGGAGCGCTGTTTGTAGGGCCCCAAGAGAGGGGCTTCAGTCCCAGCAATGGTTAATCCTGGCTGCACTTGGCACTAACAGCTTTCTTTGGCAGTGTGAGAACAGGGATGTTGTGCCACTGAGGGAGCAATAACAGTTCCCAGGGCTACTGCTAAAGGAAGCAGGAGCTGGTTGGGCAGCAGCAGTGCCTGGAGCAGACAGTGTTTGTGATGAGCTGCAGAGGAGCTGAGCCCAAGGGCTGTTGGCCAAGGCCGAGGCCCAAGGAGCATTTCTCAGCTGGCAGGGCGGCCTGAGAAGGGGAGGGGGGAATGCAGAAGGCACAGGGCCATGGAACCAAGGGACTATTGTGACACTGTGGGGCCCTGTGAGACCAAGGGACCATTGTGACACTGTGAGGTCTCATGGAGTCATGGAGACCACTGTGACATTGCTGGGCCTCATGGAACCAAGGGGACTGTACTGACGCTGTGTGGCTCCATGGAATGTAGAGATCATTGTGACACTGAGAGGCCCCATCAAACCAAGGGTCCATTGTGGCACCACTGGGCCTCATGGAACCATGGAGACCATTATGACACTTTGTGGTGTCATGGAACCAGGTGGCCATTGTGACACTGTGGGACTCCATGGAACCAAAGGTTGATTGTGACATTGCAAGGCCTCGTTTAACCATGAAAAGACAATTAAGACACTTTACAGCCTCATGGAACCAAAGGGCTATTGTGACACTGAGGGGCCCATGGAATCACAGAGACCATTGTGACACTATGAAGCCCCATGGAACAAGCAAAGCATTGTGAGACTGTGAAGCCTCATGGAACCAGTGAGACGATTGTGACCCTGGGAGGACCATTGTGATATTGTGGGGCCTTGTGAAACCAATAGGCCTTTGTGACACTGCAGGGCTGCATGGAACCAAAGATCCATTGTGACACTGCAGGGTCTCATGTCATCAGTGGTCCATTGTGACACTGGGCAACCAAAGGAGACCTTTGTGACCCTTCAGGGCTGCATGGAACCAAAGCTCCAGGGCGACACAGAGTGGCCTCCTGTCATCAATGGTCCATTGTGACACTGTGGAGCCAAAGGAGACCATTGTGACACTGCAAACCCCCAGGGTCCAAAGGTTCATTGTGACATTGCAGGGCTCATGGAACAGAGGAGTAATGTGACACTGTGGGGCCTGGGGAACCATGGAGACCATTGTGACACTGCAAGGCCCCATGGAATTGTTGGGACCATTGTGACGCTGCAGGGCCTTCTGTTATCTAGGGGCCATTGTGGCATTGTTGGACCCCATGGAAACACGTAACCATTGTGGCACTGTGGGGTGTCATGGATCTAAGGCACCATTGTGACACTATGGGGCACTACAAAACTAATGGAACATGGAACAGATTTGGCTGTTTTGGCCCCCCAGGGGCCATGTGACTGATCCAGCTGACCTTGGCATGTTGAGAGTCTCTTCTCATCTGCTGCTGAAACACTGGGGCTCTGTACTTTCCTTCCTATGGAAAAGAACTGTCCTTCTGCTCCAGACACCCATGACCAGAATTGGGATTTCACCTCCAAAGTTCCTTATATCCAGGGATTGTTCCCATGGGAATATTGCCAGGACAAGTCTGGCTGGCAGTAGTTTCACAATGGTCACCACTCATCTGTCCCCAAAACATTGCGGGAGGCTCCATGCTCTCCTTCCCATGGGAGAGAACTGTCCTGCTTCTCCAGGTGCCCATGGCCGAGATTGGGCTTCCAGCTCCAAAATTCCCTATGTCCAAAGAATGCTTCCAGACAAAATCTGCCCTTACTGACAAGTCTGGCTGGTCTTGGTCTAGTGAGGCTCTCACCTGGCCTCTAAACACTGGGGCTCTGTGCTATAGAATAGAGCTGTCCTTCTCATCCATGTGCCCATGGCCAGAATTGGGATTTCAGCTCCAACATTGTCCATTTTGACAGACTGGAGGAGATTGTTGGCTGGAAACACTTCGTCTGAGGGGGAGGAAGGGGCAGGTCCAGCCCTGCCCTGCCCTTTAAGCCCAGCACTGCCATGCCCTGGAACCCCAATCCCCCCAGAGCCTCTATCCCAGCCCAGCAGTGGCTGCCAGTCCCTGGCACAGCACAGGCAATGCTCCACAGCCACCTCTGCAGCCCCAGCCCAGCTCCTGAGGGACCAAATGAGCCCAAGTCCCACCTGGGAGAAGGGCCCAGGAAGACCAAGGGGTATTGAAGGCTGACCACAAGGCAAGCACACATCTTGACCCAACCTCCTCTTGGAATTTCCATCTGAACAGTGCTAGAATGCAGGAGTTTGTGGCTGTGTCAATGCTCCTCTGTATCTTTTTTGTCTTTCTCTCTGTGTCTACTTCTTCTGTTTCTGTGCTCCGGCAATATTGATTAACATTACATTGAACAGGCTTGAAGTTTGTGAAGTTGAATGGGCCAAGTCAATGCTTTGAGAAGTGTTTTTTGTTGATTGAATGTCTGTGGCAGTTTGACATAAGAAGAATTTTAAAAAGTATTTCAAAACTTTTTGTGTAACTGACAATCTGTTAAACAAGTGAGATACTGACCTCGCCTCTGTGAAAGACAAATGTTAAAGATGAAAAAACCCTAGGAATCTCCTCTTTCTTTTCCATTCAGCAAAGAAGCAGCAGGCCCTGGCCACAGCCCCTATCTCAGCCAAACCAAACCAAACCAAACCAAACCAAACCAAACCAAACCAAACCAAACCAAACCAAACCAAACCAAACCAAGAAACTCTGACATGGGCTGAGCCCCTTCCCCCCTCTCCAGGCTGCCCCCCGCCCATCAGCTCCATTCTAACCAAACCAAACCCCAACAACTCCCAAACAGGAAAACAAAAGAGGCTACAAAACCCCAACCAGAACAAAGCTAGCCACACCTATTAAAATCTTACCTTCAAGTACCTTCTTCCCAACACAATTAAACTAAAAAGTCCTAAAACCTACAACGCATACAAAGTAACCCTACAACTAAAATTAAACACAAAAAACCGAAAAACAAACCATAAAACCAATGCTAACACAGCACAACCACAACTTCCACCACAAGTTACTGGCAGGTCAGGTGTTAACCCTTTCAATATTTCAATCCTGCCTGAAGTAAAAGAAAAAGAAAATACAAGCGCATTAAAAAAAACCCATAAAACCAACAAAGTTCGTAAAGGAGAAATTAAATTGCAAGCACAAAAGAAGAAAAAACACCTTCATCTTAAAACTAAAATCCTCTTATAAACTATAAAGAAAAAACTCTGTCTCATAATAATATAAAACATATACAAAACCCCTCAAATTAATATCCTTCAAAACCCTCCATACTAAAATAAAGAAATGATAAAATAACTGGAATTCATAAAAATTTTAAACAGAAAGAAAAAGTAATCCAGTATCCCCACAAGAAGATGTCTTCCAAAAGATAAAAATAATTTTAGAATAAGTAACAAAATTTTTTACCTTTAAAGGATTACTCTTTGAAACAACACCTCATAAGTCGACATGGCCCATCAACAAGCTGTTAACAATCTTGTAGCAATAAAAACCACTCCACAATAACAAAGTTCCCCAGAAGACTGTTATCCATAACAAAATTAAGAATCACAAAAAATATCTTTTCCTCTTGTAAAAAAACTTCACAACTAAACAAGAAAAACTTCTCTCCCGAAGTAAACTAAAAAAAGGCTATTCTAGAAATAGTCAATGAACTAGAAGTTTTAAGTTAATTTTAAGTTAATTTTAAGTTGAATTTTACTTTCTTTACATTGTCAATAAAAAGAAAAAATGTAAAGAAAAAAGGTATTCTAAAGAGTTTACCTTAATTCTTACTACTTATTTATTTTTTAATTAAATTTTAATAAAATTTTTTATATCCTTTAAAAATTTTAAGCCTACTATACCTTTCTCATAATCCTATCTCACAACAAAAAAAAGTATAAATAATTAACTGACACTAAAACCCACCACACTCACCAATACATTAATTAAGAAATCTCAAGAATAGAGAAAACTTAAATTAACAAAACAAAACCACTAAAATGTCATAATAAAACATTTGCAGAAGTTTCTCTGATTTCCCAAAATTGCCAATAATGACTGTTTTGTTCTTCTGAGCTCCTGAGAATCTCTTGTTGGTATTTCTTCAGGGAGTCAAACTCAGAGTACACAAACAATTGCAATTCCTTTCAAATGTCTCCTTGAGAGAGTTGTTTGGGGGACGGGAGTCAGGGCTTGTCTGTCCTGCTTGGCACAGCCCAGGCAGGGCTTTCCCAGCCACATTCCACACTCCATTTACCAGCTGGAGCCGCTGGTGCCTCTGAGTTGTGCTGCCCCAGCCCCAGGGACGCTCTCCTTGTCTGCCCATTCCCCCACGGTCTCTGGGCAGGGATGGCCTCAGTGGGGGCTGCTGACATCCTCAGCACCTTGGAGGCTGCTGCTGAATTTTCCTGCTGCAGAGGCTTGTTCAGCCTTCAGCTCTTCAGTGCAGGAATTCAGTGTCCCAGGGCTCATTAACATTCAGAACACCTTAACAAGCCAAGCCTCTGGGGATAATTTGATTTCAGTTTCCAAATCATTTGTAGTTAAGTAGATCTCAGAAGTGTATTTAAAGTGAACACATGATATTTAAAAAGACAGCAAGAAAAGATTTCTTAGGTCCTGTTTAGTTTATTTTTTCCTCCAACTGACACTGAATCAAAGTACCTCCTCATGCAGTTGGAATAGATATGAAAATCAAGACCCTCCATGGCTGACAATCATTCAGACTCTGTCCCTACACCCACCCCACCATTTCCCCCATCCAAGCCCTGGCACTCAGAGCAGCCTTGTGCAAATCTGAGCTCCCTCCAGCTCAGGCTGCACCTGCAGCTTTCAGCTCCTTGGCTGCAACTCCCACCTGCTTTCCTCGGAGAAGGAGCTGCCCGAGACACAGAGGGATGTTCATTTCTTGACAGCCAACAAAGCCAAGGCAAGGCACAGCTCCATCAAATGCAAAAGTCATTCTTCTCCCTGGCTCTGCCCTTCCCCTGATCCCCACAGCCTGTCCTGTTTCCTTCATCCCTCATTTGCCAGGGACTCTCTGGGACAAGGGAGCTCTGCTCTGGGGATGGAGGGAGGTCCAGGTGCCACCACTGGAGTGGGAATCACAACTCATCAGGTTTGTGTCCTTTGGGCGTCAGGAACTGATGAGACTCAGAGGCACAGAAACTTTCTCTTCATGGCCAACAGACCACAGAGGAACAGGACACAATTTAATAACAATCGCACTCTTCCCTGAGCCATGTGCTATGTCCCTGCAGCACCCGATGAATCCACCATCCACAAGTGATTTCCATACTAAAATTACTTTCAGACAAACATGGTTCTATGATAGATATAAACACAATTAAGTTCTTGCATCAGGATGCTCAACCTGGAGTGGGGGAAAAACAGCTCCAACAATTCCTGATTTGGAAAGCTTCCAGTGGTGGATGGAGAAGGGAGGTCAGGCTGCTTTTCCTGTTGAGGAAATGCTGAAACCAGCCTGACTCATTTCATCTCCTCCTGTCCTGGCTGATCTCTCCTCTTTCCCCTTCCACCCATTGGATTTTGTCTCCCTCCATCCCCCCCCCCCCCCCCCCCCCCCGGTGAAGAGCCTGGCTCTGTGTTCTCCATCCCCTCCTCACTGGCACTGCCAGGCTGGCATGAGGAGCCCCTCAGCCTTCCCTGCTCCAGGCTGGACAAGCCCAGCTCCCTCAGCCTCTGCTCACAGCCCAAGGGCTGCAGCCCCACCTTGGAGGCCCTTCCCAGACCCTGCTCCAGCTGCCAGACATCTTTCCTGCCCTGGGGAACCCAACCCAGGCCACAGTGACCTGGATAATCCCTGTCCTTGATATCCTGGTCACACAGCCCTGGCCCCTTGTCCCCATGTCAGGCTCTGGGGTGGATCCTGTGGAACATCCTTTGGTGGAGGCTGTGGCTCCAGGTGGGCTGGGGGGATCCTGGGGGACAGGGACCCTGCTGGGCATGAACAGCATTGGACTTGTTGGGAGAAATTGTGAGGGGGAGCTTGGGCAGAATGACCAACCCAGTGACCTGACCCAGCCTGTTGGGATGTCACAGCCTGCTCTATGATAGCATAGCCCATTCTCTAATGTCACACAGCTCGTCTCTGATGTCACAGCCAACTCTGTGATGTAATATTCTGCTCTGTGATGCCAGATCTCTGGCCTGTGATATCACAGCCCACTCTATGACATCACAGAGGCAGTCTATCATGTCATAATTCTCGATAATCTCACATGACCCACTCTGCGATGTCATAGCCCACTCTGTCACCTCATGATACCAGATGATAAATTGTCTCCACCAGGTGAGCTGACACCTGGAGCTTGTTCTCCAAAACCCCAGGCCTATGGAAACCACACAGTGCCCATTGTGTGAGAAGGGGAACTGGAAGTTCAGCAGCCTCAGTGTCCTGCCAGCTCTGCCAGGCCCATGGGAACATTGGAGTCCACGACCACCAGGGACCACCAGAGAGACCCCAGGACAGAAGAACACATGGGTTAAGGGGAGGGGAAATATGTTAATGATTTTGGGGAAATGATTATCATATTTATGTTTAGTCTGTGAAAATCAATGAATATGTGTGCAATATACAGAATATAAACAGAAACTTTCCTGCACTCAGCCTTCAGGGCTTTGGGAGGAGCTCTCCCCCGTGCATCCAGCTGAATAAAGAATGCTGCTTCTTAATGCTGCATTGCGGTTAAGGAGTTTTCTGTTTTTACTAAATTTTTGGTAACATTCCCACTGCCAAGGAAAACTCTATGTCCTGCTGTTCACAAACAGAGAAGGGCTGGTGGGAGATGTGGGGCTCGGAGGCTGCCTGGAACAGAGTGACCATGAAATAATCAAGTTTTCAATGTTCTGTGAAAGAAGGAGGGGCAGCAACAAAACTTCTACACTGGAATTAGGAAGGGCAGACTTTGGCCTATTTAGGATGCTGATTTGGGGAGTACCAAATCAGGTACTGATTCTTTAAAGGGAAACAGCCCTTAAAAACAAAAGTGTCCAGGGAGGATGGACACACTTCATGAAAGTAATCTTAAGGGGATGGAGGAGCCTCTGCCAGTGTGGCAAAACATGATCTAGTGAGGAAAATGACTGTCCTGGCTGCCCATGGAGCCTTTGTGGGAACTCAGGGGTAAAAAGAGGGTGCATCACTTTTGGAAAGAAGAACAGGCAACTCAGAAAGTGTTTAAGAATGTTGTTAAGTTATGCAAAAAGAAAAGGAAGGAGGTGAAAGCTCAACTAGAGCTTAACCTGGCCACTTCTGTGAAAAATAAGAGGAAATGCTTCTATAAATAAAATTATAGTAAAACACCAGACAAACAGAACCTCTACTATTTATTGGATGCAGTAGGAAATACAGTAACTAAAGATAAAGACAAGGCTGAGCTACTTAACACCTTGTTTGTCTCAATTTTCAATATTAGGAAAGGCTGTCCTCAGGACAAGTGCTCTCCTGAGCGTCTAGATGGCCACAGGGAGCAGAACAGCCCCTGGAATCCAGGAGGAAGCAGTTGGTGACCTGCTGAGCCTCTCAGATTCTCACAGGTGTATGGGATTGGATGGGATCCATCCCAGGGGGATGAGGGAGCTGTGGATGAGCTCCCCAAGCTGCTCTCCATCATTTACTATCGTGCTGGCTCAGCAGGGAGGTCCCAGAGCACTGGAGGTGCCAGTGTGAGCCCATCCCCAAGCAGGGCTGGAAGGAGGAGCTGGGAAACTCCAGGCCTGTCAGCCTGACCTGGGTGCCTGGCAAGGTTATGGAACAGATCACCCTGAGTGCCATCACAGGGAACCCATGGGATGGCCGAGGGATGAGAGCCAGCCAGCGTGGATTTAGGGGTGGCAGGTCCTGCCTGACCAACCTGGTCTCCTTTTATGACCAGATGACCTGCCTGTGGATGCAGGAAAGGCTGTGGATGTTGTGTGCCTGGACTTCAAAGCCTTTAAAGCCATGAGCCACAGAATTCCCTGGAAAAACTGCAGCCCATGGCTTGGACATGTTCACCCTTCCCAGGGTAAAGAGCTGGCTGGAGGCTGGGCCCAGAGAGTGGTGGGGATGGTGCTGCACCCACTGGGTGTCCAGGCACTGGTGGTGTCCCCCAGGGATCTGTGCCTGGCCCAGTCCTGTTTAATATCTTCACTAATGATCTGGCTGAGGGGATCGAGTCCAGCATTCACAAATTGCAGATGGCACCAAGCTGGGTGTGAGTGTAGATCTGCTGGAGGGCAGGACAAGAAGACACAGCCTTAAGCTGCACCAGGCGAGGGTCAGGCTGGACAATAGGAAGAAGTTCTTCACAGAAAGAGTGAGTGGGCATTGGAATGGTCTGGCCAGGGGGGAAGGTGGCAGAGTCCCTGTCCCTCTCCAGTGGCACTCAGTGGCATGGTCTGGGTGACAAGGCAGTATTAGGGCATTGAGAACATTGTGACACTGTGAAGCCCCACAGAACCAAGGGGTCAACTGTCACATTTTGGGGCCCCATGGAACCAAGGACACCATTGTTGCTCTGCATGGTCTCATGGAACCAAGGAGACCAGTGTGACAGTGCAGGGCCTGGTGTAACAAGGAGGCCATTGTGACACTGAGGGGCTCCACGAAACAAAGGACGTCTTTGCAGATGACACCAAGCTGGATCTGAGTGTTGATTCTGTGGGAACATAGGAGGGCTCTGCACAGTGACCTGGATAGGCTGGATCCAGGGGATGAATCCAACAAGGTGAGGTTTAAAAAGACCAAGTGCCGGGTCCTGCACTTTGGTTACAACAACCCCTGCAGCACTACAGGCTGGGGACAGAGTGGCTGGAGAGCAACCAGGCAGAAAGGGCCCGCAGGGACTGATGGACAGCAGGCTGGACATGAGCCATCAGTGTGACCAGGTGGCCAAGAAGGCCAATGGCTCCTGGCCTGGCTCAGGAATGGTGTGGCCAGCAGTACCAGAGATGCTGTGCTAGCACTGATCTGACCCCAGCTCTGCACACAGACATTGCTGCTGCAGCTCCTGAGAAGGCAACAAAAGGGCATCACTGCAGAAAACTTTGCTGGGAGATCCTTTAGGTCCTTTAAAGCCACCAAGAGTGCTGCCCCTCATTGACACAGTCTCTGGCCACATGGAAGGTGGAGAGAAACAAAATGAGAAATTGCACAAACAATGACATTTCTTTGTGGACAATATGAAAAACTAATACAAAGGAAAAAAAAAAACAAACCACAACCAAAGCAACAAGAAGTATGAAAGACGTCTTTTAGTACAAGTGATTGGCAGAAATTGGCCAGTAGTTTAATGTTCCTGAAAGCATCCAGTGATCAGTCTCCTCACTGCAGCCTTGAGCTCCTGGTTCCTCAGGCTGTAGATGAGGGGATTCAGGGCTGGAGGCACCACCGAGTACAGAATTGACAGGGCCAGATCCAGGGATGGGGAAGACATGGAGGGGGGCTTCAGATGTGCAAATGCTGCAGTGCTGAGGAACAGGGAGACGACGGCCAGGTGAGGGAGGCAGGTGGAAAAGGCTTTGTGCCGTCCCTGCTCAGAGGGGATCCTCAGCACAGCCCTGAAGATCTGCACATAGGAGAAAACAATGAACACAAAACAGCCAAAACCAAAACAGACACTAACTGCAATGAGCCCAAATTCCCTGAGATAGGATTTGTAGCAGGAAAGCTTGAGGATCTGGGGAATTTCACAGAAGAACTGGCCCAGGACATTGCCATGGCACAGGGGCAGAGAAAATGTATTGGCTGTGTGCAGCAGTGAATAGAGAAAGGCACTGGCCCAGGCAGCTGCTGCCATGTGGGCACAAGCTCTGCTGCCCAGGAGGGTCCCGTAGTGCAGGGGTTTGCAGATGGACACGTAGCGGTCATAGCACATGATGGTCAGGAGGCAAAATTCTGCTGAGATGAAGAACAGAAAGAAAAAGAGCTGAGCAGCACATCCTGTGTAGGAGATGTCCCTGGTGTCCCAGAGGGAATTGTGCATGGCTTTGGGGACAGTGGAGCAGATGGATCCCAGGTCGCTGAGGGCCAGGTTGAGCAGGAAGAAGAACATGGGCGTGTGCAGGTGGTGGCCGCAGGCTACGGCGCTGATGATGAGGCTGTTGCCCAGGAGGGCAGCCAGGGAGATGCCCAGCAAGAGGCAGAAGTGCAGGAGCTGCAGCTGCCGCGTGTCTGCCAGTGCCAGCAGGAGGAAGTGGCTGATGGAGCTGCTGTTGGACATTTGCTGGGGCTGCACATGGGGACCTGTTCATAGAGAAAGGGCAGTGACAAGTCAGGATGGGCTGCTTTGAGCCAAGCCTGGGCTATTCCCCGCAGACTGTTCCTGTAGCCTTGTTCCTGCTCTGGGAAAACCTTCAGCCATATCCCTGCCTGAGCTCCAGTTGTGCTGGCTGAGTGTGCCAGGAGCAGCCAGGCCTGTGCTTGGGGGCTCTCAAGGAGCCATCCCTGCCCCACTGCCCTGAGTTTGTGGCCATGTGGCAGAGGGACAAGGCTGGATGTTCAAGATTTGACAAGGGAATCGCTTCTAATGCAGACAGGCTTGGTAGCATCTGCATTCACAGTCCTATAAGACATGAATAGCAGAAGGTTTTTTTAGGAATTGTTTTCCTACCCACACATCATTTCTGGCTCTCTGAGGTCAGGAATCCCCAGCATTCCTGCTGCACTCAGAGTTTGCCACTGAGAGATGTGAGAGGCAAAGGATTCCCTGTGGCTGAGGGAAGATGAGGGGCTGGATGGGCTTGTTCCAAACTGCCCTGGCTTTGCACCTTAGGCTGCAATCAGAGCACAGTCACACTCACTGTGTCACCCTGGGACAAACCAGACCCTGCCCAGAGCAGAGGGATCCCTGAATGTCTCACCCTCTCTCAAGGTCTCTGGGCAAGGTCTCAGCACCCCCTTGTGCCAAGGACACTCACGGCTCCCTTGGCAAACCCAACAGCATTTCCTCAGCTGTGGCAGCTCTGTCCTTCCCCGTGGGACATTCAGGGAACTCCCAGAGGCTCTGGCACAGATTTGCCCCCAGGAGGGCAGCTCAGAGCTTGGAAGGGCACAGCAAGGAGATCCCTGGCTGTGCCCATGATGGGATCTCAGGGAGGGGGCTCAGCTCATTCCCCTTTCCCATGGACTGCTTTGCCCACAGCCCCACAGGTGCCAGGGAAGCTTGGACACCCCATTCCCATGGACAGCCCTGCCTGGCAGGAATGCCAAGGGCAGTGCCTGACTCAGCTGCTGCAAATGCCAGAACCTCCCTGAGAGCAGCAGATAACAGGGACAATATCAGGGCAAGGCAGAACCAAGAGAAGATGTTGTGGTGCTGTGCCTGAGAGGGCAGGGCAGAGACAGCCGGGCACTCAGGACAGTGTTCCCCTGCCCAGCTGTGCCTGGCACCTCCCACACACCAACAGTGCCCTCATCCTGCCCCAGCACTGCTCTCTTCAGCCCCCTCTCCTTCCCTGAGCATCTCCCTGGGCCTGGACATTCCCTCCTGAGAGGAGCCTTGTCCCTGCCAGCGCTCACAGAGCCCATCCCAGCCTGTGTGCCCTGGCTGGGGCCCTACAGAAACCTGCCTGTGTGCAGGGCCCTGGCTGGGGCAGGCTCTGTGTGCCGCTGGGCAAGGGCAGCTCAGGAGAGCCCTGATGGGCCCTGCAGAGGTGATGCTGCTGCTGTCCAGGGCTGAGGAGTGGCTGAGGGCCCTTTGAGAGACTCCCAGCAGAGAGACTGACCACCCAAAGTTACAATTCTGGAGTCTGTGTAAATGTTCAAACATTTCTTTTGATGATCCTCTGTGTCCCTTTAAACTCAAAATGTTCTGTGATTCTGAGATTACAATTCCTGTTCTGCTTCTCTCATCCCTCTGCTGTCTATAATCCAAAGAGAGAAAAAAAAAAAAAAAAAACCCTTGCAGCAGTGTTAGAACAGTAAAGTAAAAACCAGACATTTATTGGAAGCTTCCAGGTGTCCCAGTGGGGATGGGGCACACCCAGCTCCTGATTTGAACAAATTATTAAGGTTGATTAATTAGGATATTTAACAGGAACATCCAAAAGGAGATTCAGTTTCCCTAGTTACACACCCCTGGTCAACCCATTGGAGTAGGTCCAAAGGCTTCTTTGCCTTCACTTTTTATAATGACTGCTCATATTCTGCTCATTCTCAAAACCCAAAATGCTCCTATATGTCCAGTTCCTGAAAGACTATATAGTATTTCAGGACTATATAAAAGAATAGGACTATACAGGATTTTAGGAATATATTTAGACAGTCAGGTTCTTAAGGGAAAGGTAAGGAAACATAGTAGATTTAATTCAGAATTAAAGCTATATAAGAATATAATAGTGGTTTAATACAGTTAAGAGTTTAATAGAGTTAAGTAAGGATTATAGTATTGTAACTTTATAATAGTAATTTAGAGAGCTACGAATATATAAAAATGTAAAAAGTACAAAAAACTTTTTGTCACAACCCCAACATTCCCATCTTTCTCTAAGTAGGAAATTGAAACACTCTCAGGAAAGCTCCTGACCTTTCCAGCAATCCCTGGCTTACCTTCTTTGGGAAGTGTCCTCCGGAGCTGTGCCCAGGCTGGTCTGGAGCTGGGAGCATCCCTGCCCCACCCTGCCCCTCTCAGCAGCAGCCCCTGCCCTGCTCAGGGTGGCTCCTTCCCCCCACAGCTTCTCTCCAGCGCTGGGAGCAGCTGCCAGGGCTGGCTGAGAGCTGTCCCTGGCAGGCAGCAGAGTCCCTGCCCCAGCACAGAGCCCTGGGCTGCAGGACCCTGCTCTGCACGACAGCCCTGGGCACCCCTGGCTGCAGCCCCGGCTGCTCAGCCCTGCAGCAGAGCCTGGCACCAGGAGCTGCCTTGGGCTGTGCCTGGGCTGGGGCAGCAGGGAAAGCCAGCCCTGTCCTGGGGCCACAGCCCTGCCCTGGAGCAGCTCTGAGAGTCCTCCTGAAAGGTCCTCAAAGCTGTGGGATGTGCCAGCTCCAGGAGATCCCTGCAGGAACGGCAGCTTCTCTTCCCACAGCCAGGGAATGACTGTTTCAAACCTGGCTGATTTCTGCTCTAAGTGAGCCTTGAGTGAGCTCTGCTCTGTGCTCCCAGCCCAGGCTGAGTTTAACCCCTGTGTGCCCCTGTGCTGTGCCCGGGGTGGCTGCAGGCAGTGCCCCAGCCCTGCTGGGCTGTGCACAGGAGCTGCTCCTGGCCAGAGCTGTCTCTCTGCAGTGCTGCCCTTGCCAGGAGCGACCTGTGTGCCGGGAGCCTCTGTGCAGGTTTTTCAAAGGATTTTGCATTTTGCTTTTGCCTTGGAGTCTCTGAGAGGTTTGTGCAATCATGGCCTCCAATTATCTGCTGTAATTAGTCCCTGGTCAGTCTTTGTCAGTAACAACACTCAGTGGTCTCATTTATGCTTCAAGGTACTTCAGTTATTTGAAGGTACTTGGTGTTTCCCTTTTGATACTGACTCTGTGAGAGGTTTGTGCAATCATGGTCCCAATTATCTGCTTTAATTAATCTCTTGAGAGCTCTGTGTTGACACTCAGTGGTACACATTAATACTTTGAGATAATAATGGTTTTTAAGGTATTTTATGTATTTAAGAATACTTTTAGGTACTTTTAAGGATTTCCCTTCCCTCACTGAGTCTCTGAGAGATTTTTGTGCCATCCTGGCTTCCAATTCTCTCCTCCAAGGAGTCCATGAGGAGCCTGTGTTGGGTATCTTCCTCCTTTCTGTTTTACAACAAAGATGGAACTGAAAGAATTTTGAAAGACTTTCTAAAAGCATCCAAACAAACATGGGACAATTAACAATACAACAACAACCACTAAGAGAATTAATAGTCCTGTTTTAGCTAGACAGCATCCAACCCTTTAGTCCCTTGGATTGGAAGAGTTTATTGACCCAGTCGTTGTTTTCCACTTGAAGCTTCTTGAACCCTTCCTTCAGTACTTGAATGCTCTTGTGGATTGACTCGCTGTGGCTGGAGAGGTTCATGCAACACATGCCCTCAGAGTCTACACAGCCATGCCCATGTGCCGAGAGCAAAAACACCATTGCTGTTCTGCAAGGTGGCATGTCTGATGGTCTCTGTCTCTGAGAACAGGCCACTCAGTGTGAGGGAGGTAGCACTGGTTTGCTTACTTAACAGGCACCCAAGATGGTTTAATTGTCCTAAAGCTTTAGCTGTAGGCACCCAAGGTAGTCCGAACTGGGGGTGCTACCATCCAATACCTGGAATAAAGCTTGCAAACCCATCTCTTTGATATCATCCAATACTTCTTTGGAGATAGCTGCTGCATGATCATCTGGTCGGCTGTGTTGTCCTTGTCCAGCTAGATGGTTGATTGTCAATTCTGTCCTTGCCTCATTATTAGCATAGTCTGCAATTAATTGATTTAGTAAACACTTCCATCCCCCTTCCCACAGGTTGTATTCTGTAGGTAACAACAACATGGTCATAATATATTTTAAATCATAGGGGGTTAAGACATGTAAACATGGCCCTCATTAGACCATTAAAACAAGATAAGTCCTTCCTATGATCTTTAGCTGCCCTGCACAGATCATTTTTTTCTCCGTAAACCAATGGCTGATACCTGGGATTCTGCTCCCTTCTTTCATAAGGGGGCAAAGAGGTGTTTCAAGGTTATTTGCCAGTCTCCTTCCTTAACTGGAGGCATGGCCCAGGGTGGAGAGGATGATTGACAGTTGGGGCATTACCCACAGTTGTAGGGGTGGAGTCTGGAGATTCTTTCGGGGCGTAAGAGGAAGTTGTGGTAGCAGGAAGTGGAGGACCCAAGATGGAGGGAGGATGATTGGGATCCTGAGCCACATTCAGGCTCCTTCCATCTTGAGTCTCCAGGGCAGGATGCTCCAAGACCGTGTTGCCATTGCCATTCAGGACCATCGTGGAAGGTCTGAAAAAAGGCAGATTTGAGGGGAGATACCAAGTTAGGAGTGACCAATGGATTGAGTTTTTGAGACACTGCTTGCTGGTGAAGGATCTCAAGGATGGTGTGGAAGATGGGGAGCATGTGGGGTGCAATGGGGTCCCTTTTGATCAAAAGGTTGCACAATTTAAATCCCTCTGAGTCCCAAAATTCAGTGGTATGGATTTCACCAGCAGAGGCATCTGGAAAATTTTTAACAATCCAGCACATGATTGATTTCAATTCATTCTTTGAAAATATTATGTCATGATCAGTGAGAATTAAATCATCCATTTATGCTCCTTTATACTTTGGACATCTGGCTGCCCATTTTTCTCTTGTTCTGCCTGATGTGAGAGGGCCACCGGAACACCCCAAATCAATTATGGGATGTGGGGGCATATTGTAAAAACACAGAGGCAAAATAGGCAAAAAATGTCTTGCATTTCCCCAAACCCACCTGCAATCCTATGCAGGTGAAACCGTTGTTGTCCCTGCTGATCCTGGACAAGGTCCCTTGAAGAAATGATGAATCCACCGGGCCCGGCACAATGCAAAATCCCAGGGAGCACTGGCCTATCCGTCAGCTAACCCCAGCTGATGTGACTCTCACACAGGCAGCCCTTGATGTCATGGTCCCTGTTTGGGTGCTAAATGTCACAATGAAGGTGGCTGCAACAAACCTCTCTGGTTCCCTGACTTGAGGACGAGGGTGGCGAAAGTGTAAAGGATCAGGATCAACCGAGTTGTTTAAAAGGAACTTTAACAACAGAGTGAAAAACAATAAACATGGAGAAGTCGAGAACAGTATGAGGGGCAGGATACAAAGACCTGAGACAAAGGAGAAGCAACAACATGTACACTTGGGGATAGAACACTCTAGAACAATAACCATATAGGGAAGCAAGTAACCAATAAGGGAATAGAACTTGGACAAGTTAGCACAGCAACACTAAAGGCTTATGGGAGAACTCTCAAGCTCACCCTAAGTGAAACAAATAATTCCCAGGGCTTGAAACTCACACCCAGTTCCTCCAGGGTAAAATCTGTCTGACTCTGAGTTACAGCTGGGCTAACTCTCAAAACGCTGCTTTGCACTGGTCCCTTGGGACCATGTGGCCCAACAGAGCTACAATGATGTCCTTGGTTCCATGAGGCTCTACAGGGTCACAATGGTCCCTTGGATTGATGGTGCTCTGCAGTGTCACAATGGCCCCTTCATTTCACAAGGCTCCCAAATGTCACATCGGTCTCCATAGGAAGGAAGGCACAGACCCCCATGTTTCAGCAGCTGATGAACGGCAACCACCAGAGGCCAAGGCAAGCCTGACCAGTCTGTCCGGGAAGGTTTGCTTGGACCAACCCTTGGATATCCAAAATTAGGAATGTGGAATCCTAATGTCAGACATTTGTGCCTGGAGAAGGATGATTTTTTCCATACAAAGAAAAGCACAGAGCTGTTTCTAGTCCTTGGAAAACAGGTGAGTTCTGGCACTCAGGAGTTAAAGACCAGCCAGACCTGTCTCTCCTGGCAGCTTTTGTCTGGCAGCAATCCTTGGATATATGAAATTTTGAGGTAGAATCCAAATTTTGGCCATGGCTATCTGGAAAAGACGGACAGTTCTTTTCCATACAAAGGAAAGCCAAGAGCCCCAATGTTTCAGGGGCAGATGGGAGTGGCCTTCCACATTCCAAGGCCAGCCAGACCTGTCAGATGACCCCTGGGAGACCAAGGCAGCCACACCTATTTGGTGTTCCCTTGCTTCCACAGGGCCCTGCAGTGTCACAATGGCTCCTTGCTTCCATGAGGCCTTACAGTGCCACAATTGTTCTCTTGCTTCCATGATGCCCTCAGGTGTCATAATGGATCCTTGGTTACACAAGTCATTAAGGATCTTAATGGTCTCCATGGTTCCACAAGGCCCCACAGTGTCACAATGGTCTATTGGTTCCATGAAGCCTTGCTGTGTCCAGTGGCCTCTTGGTTCCATTGGAGCCCAGTAGTGCAACAATTATCCTCTTGGTTACACAAGTTCCCATAGTGTCACAATGGCCCCCTTGCTTCCATGAGGCCCTGCAGGGTCACAATGGCCCTTTGGTTCCATGGGGCCCCAGAGTGTCACAATGGTTTCCATGATTCCATGGGGCCTTGCAATGTCACAATGCTCTCCATGGATCCATGGTGCCCTGCAGGATCGCAACGGCCCTTTGGCTCCAAGGGGCCCTGAAATGCAGCAATGGCCTCTTGGTTCCACAAAGCCCTGCTGCTTCATACTGGCCCCTTGGGATCATGCGGCCCAACAGACCCACAAGCGTTTCCTTGGTTCCATGAGGCCCCACAGTGTCACAGTGGCCCTTGGATCCATGATACCCAGCAGGGTCACAATGTTCCCCTTGGTTCCACAAGTTCCTACAGTGTAACAGGTTCCACAAGGGCCTGCAGTATCACAATGGTCTCTATAGGAAGGAAACAAGTGAGCCCCAGTGGTGCAGAGGCAGATGAGAGGCAGCCGCCAGAGGTCAAGTCTAGCCAGACTTGACTGTATGGGCAGATTTTGTCTGGGAGTAACCCTTGGATATAGAGAATTTTAGATGCAGAATCCCAGCTTTTGCCATGGGTGCCTAGACAAGAAACACCGTTCTTTCCTATAGGAATAAAAGCACAGAGCCCCTCACAGTCAGATGGGAAGTAGCCCTTGACATGTCAAATTTAGTGGGACCTGTCAGACAGCCCCCAGGAGGCCAAACCAGGCAGACCTGTTCCATGCTCCGTTGACTTCATGGGTCCTAACACAGTCACAATGGTCTCGTTGATTCCATGAGGTCTGGCAATGTCACAATGGCTTCTTGATTTCATGAGCCCCAACACAGTCACAAAGGTCCATTGGCCCCACGCAGCCCCGCTGTAAAACAAGGACTCCTTGTTTCTATTTTAAATTAATCACAATCAAACCACAGTTTGATCATTGATCCTTGCTTCCATAGGGCCCATGATTTGCACAATGGTCTCCTTAATTCCACGATTCTTAGATTCCACAGTCTCACCATAGTTTTGTTGGATCTCCATTGTCACAAGTGACCCATGGTTCCATGAGGTTTCATAGTGTCACCATGGCTGCTGTCAGAGGCTGGATGAGATCGATTTCCCAAGAAACCTTGGGATACTCAAATGCCGTGTGGGGCCAGGGCTGGGTCAGGCCTTGGTTTGTGGTGGATCAGAGCCCCACCCTCAGCCCTGGCCTGGCAGAGCTGTCAATCACACAGCAGGGGGTGATGTTAACCCAGCTCGGATTAGCCCAGCTGTTAATCAATCAATCATACACTAGCAGCTGGTGCTACCCTTGACAAGCTACTGGACAAGCAACTGGCAGTCCTACCCCAGGGGCAGGCCCATGAAGGCCCAGGGAGTTAACAGCTGGAGCACGAGGCCTGCCCAGGGTCTGGATCCTGCCTTCTCCTTGGGTTCCTCTGTTAGCGATTCTGGAACCCCAGCAATTGGTACCTATGTGTGTGTCTTTCTATGGATCTTCTTTGTGTTGTTCTCAATTTCTTCTCCTTCTAATCCTACTTACCTGGAACATTTTTGGGTAACTATACATGTTAAGAGTTAAAGAATTTAGGTTAAATGTGTGGGAATCCAAGGCACAGGGAATATTTCTCTGTCTGCTCTGAGGCATCCGGACCCCCAGAGAAACACTGTCTTTCACATTTGCCCGTGGAGAGGACTTCAAAGTCTTTGACTTAGATTACAATTTACCAAAGTGTGAAATAGATAATAAGAATAGTATAGTATGTCACTTGGGTGAGAAATTTAGGTTTTTGGGATTTTTAGTATGGTGTAGATATGAAGCAAGATGGAGGAATTGGGGTGTAGTCCCTGTCTTCTTCATCTACTCCATTTTCTGCAGTGTTGGTGGCAGAGGGTGATTGGTCAAGGAAAGCACAGCGCACATGTTATATGGAGAGTCAAGGGATGAAGTATTGTTTGATAAGTAGAAATAACATAGGTTTTAAGAGTTAATTGGATGAGACAATTTTAAAAGATCTTGAAACTGTACGTTTTGGGGCCATTTTGCAGTGCTTTTCCAGTGCACTGAGCCTGGTTTAGACAGCAATGCAAAACTTTATATAGGATGACAATAAACAAGAAGCTGAAGACTGAAAAAATCCTGTACATCTCTTTTTACTTGGCACAGAACTGCTACAGGAGGGTTTCCCCCATCCAGGGAGCCCCCAGAAAGCCCAGCATAAAAGAAACATCAATAAATGGTGTTATCTGAGTGGATTTTTGAAGAAACACTTGGCTGACAATGTTTGGAATAAGTTGGCTTTTTTCCAAAAAATTGTTTACTGAAAGGTGTTGTCTTAATTGGCCAATCATGTGAAATGTGATGATTAAAGGACCAGTGAGGTCCACCTGTAGCAAAGCAAGGTATAAAAGAAGAGGATTGAAAAAGCAGCCCTTTAGCTGTTTTTTATCCCTTAGCCTTTTGATCTGAGTCTGTGTCATCTCTGACTCAACAGTGACATTTGGGGATCTATGGGGGGCTATTGGGAATCTTTTCTGCACCCTGTGACCCAACAGGAGCTTCTCTAATAAATTTTGCCTGAAGGTCTCACTGTGCCCATGACAGGAACACCTGTGAGTGTCTGGGACATCCTGGCTCTTTGTCAGCCTGAGGACTCCTGGGATGTCACCGTGGAGCCCCCATGAGTGCCTGTGATAGATCGGTGCCTTTGCAGCCCAAGGTCTCCTGGGATGTCACCATGGAATGGCTGTGACTGCCTCTGACCACACGGCTCTTTACCATCCCCAGAAAGCCCTGGGTGGTCTCCATGGAGCCCCTGTCTCTGCCTGCGACATTCCAGCTCAGGAACAGCCTGGAGACTCTTGGAAAGTCCCCATGGAACCCCTCTGAGGGCCTGTGGCATATCTGACCCTTAGCGGCAAGCATCACCACCCCCCCTGTTGCTATGGTCAATTTCCATGGCAAACATCACCAGCTCCCTGTTGCTATGATCTGTTTCCATGGCAACCATCACCAGACCCTGTTGCTATGCTCCATTTCCTTGGCAGCTCCATGGAGACCCCATGCCAGGGGTGGTTGCCATGGACACCAGCTCAGGCCTGCAGCCAGAGCCCGTTCCCATGGCAACCATTGGCCACCCCATCCCCAGGCTCATGGGATCCCAGAACCACAGAATTGGCTGAGCTGGGAGGGACCCATCAGGATCCTCCAGTCCAACTGCTGGCCCTGCACAGGACACCCCAACAATGCCAGCCTGGGCCTGGCAGCGCTGTCCAAACGCTGCTGGAGCTCAGAGAGCCCTGGAGCTGGGACCCTTCCCTGGGGAGCCTGGGCATGGCCCCAGCAGCCTCTGGGCAAAAACCTTTTCCTGACATCCAACCTGAGCTGTGGAGAGATTTATTAATAGTTGGTTAACTGAGAAAGGCCATACTGACATAATGCTGCTGGTTAAGCTGAGAGAGGGAAGTCAGCAGTCAGTAAGCTGAAAGGAGAAGTCAGCAGTCGGTGACCAATGACAGGCAAGGACAGAATGCCCTTGCCGCAACATGAGGATAGGGAAGAGAGATTCTCCCTGAGAATATGTAGAAAGAATCAAAAGTAGAACCATAAGAATGCAGAAGTAGGCGTAGTTGCTGATATGTAACTAACCAATCCTGAGCTCAGCTTTTGCAATATGTATGAAGCTCATTATGAACTGTATTTAACCTGCTGTACTGATCAATAAAATTAGACCTGTGATGATCTAACTGATGTCCTGGTCTCCTTTCGTCGACAGCCTGCCCCGACTCAGCTGCAGCTGTTCCCTCCACTCCTGTCCCTGGGCACCAGAGGGAAGAGGTTCCCACAGCCCCAGCCAGGGACCCGCTCCCAAGGCTGTTGCCATGGCCACCAGGACTGGGACCAGCTGGGATGCTCGGTTTCCACAGGCAGGGGTTCAGGAATGGGATTCCCCAATTTCCTGCTCCTGCTAAAACTGCTCTGCCCTCACTGCCCTCCTGCCTCCCAGGGAAAGCACAAAAGGTAAAGATCCCGGACTGGGATAAGAACAATTAATTGGGAACAGCAACGAGATAAGGAAAAAATGAAACAGAAACAATATTGTTACCAGAAGGGATAAATAAAACTGTTTACAGGCAAAACTTAAACAGAACTGCCTGGCTCTTCCCAGCAACATATTTCTACCACCTGGAAAGGACACCCTTCTCCTCAGGGAGAGAGAGAGTCCCTTTCCTGCCCCTGGCAATGACCTAAGGTGGGAATGAATATATGACACGGCCATGGCCAGACCCTCATGTTCTTCAGTTCCACAGCATGTCATTGCCAGGGGAAGGAATAGGGGCAGCATGGATCATAGGGAACATGGATCACCCAGGCTCTTCCCAACATTAGACCTCCATGGGGGATGAAGCTGGAGCAGAGCACGAAGCTCCTCCTGCACTTGGGGCATTTGCAGGGCTTCCCTTACTGGTGCCTCCGTTGGTGATTTGTCAAGTTAGAGCTATGGGTGAAGCTCTTCCCACACTGGGGACACTCATACGGCCTCTCCCCAGTGTGGATGCATTGGTCAGTGATGAGGTTGGAGTTTTGCTTGAAGCCCTTCCTGCAGTCAG